>NC_088201.1:52215977-52518023 GCF_037126465.1 Ornithodoros turicata
AGTGGTGCTAGCCGGCAGACGTTCAACCTGGCTGCAATTCTTGGCCCATGTCAGAGCCATGTCCAACACCGTCGAGGACTTCTGATGTTCTTGGAGTTCCTCTTGGCTACCGGCTTGCTCCAGACGCTGTAGGGTCCACCCCTGCATCTCAAGGACCATTGGCGCTTCTTTCATGTGCTTCTTCCTTTTGTGCGACGTATAGCGTTGCGCAACCAGACGACGGGAGTTCGAGTTGGATTTGCACATAACTTCATTTTCATATTTCACATCTCATGCTTCTCGTGTAATGGGGTAGGGTACTGCTCTCAAGCGGTGAATCACCCCAGGCCATAGTCATGATTTAGTTGTTGTTGTTGTTGTTCTCATCTATACATACCGAGGGGCTCGCCGCACCACTTATTATTATTATTTTTTTAATTCTTACATTGTTTCCTAACTGCTGACGGGACACAATGTCCTAAGATTGTCGGAAAACATCCAATGGAAATGTTTATTGATACTGAAGGTTCCGCTCCGTTACAGAGTCCCATTCGTCACGAACAACGTCATATAATTGCAGGAATGCTGCCACGCATTTTGTGCTCTCTGACACGGTGATGCACTCCAAAAGAACCGCCGCCTTTCCATCAAGATCTGTGTTCGGCGTGCTCCGCGGCTATTCCTTCGCTCCTAACCAAGCGCACCAACGATGTCTGTCGCCTCCGATTCCATTACTTTTGTCGCGTCTAGACTTACCGAACAGCTCCCTACAACAAACTTCTACTCAGCTCGTACTGGTCTCTTTTTTTTTTTCTCCCTCTCTCTTTCCAGGCTTGCCCGCCAGACTTTCCAGGGAGCCCGCAGGTGCGAGTCGCTGAAACTTTCTAGCGGCAGTTATCGGCGCTTTTCGGTAGATACCGAAAACAGGAAACCCTAGAAATAACTTTTGTAACCACAATGTAACTATACTGTTTAATTGAAACATGGCAGTCCTAAAGCTAGACCCGGACAGGAATCGAACCACGAACCTCTCGATTGATTGATGGGTAAAAAAAAGAAAAAATAATAAAAAGGGAGACGTTAGTTCCAAGCTACTTAGGACTGGCTACTCCAGTACGCGTTATTTAGGGATCATTAGGGCCTGTCGAGTACGCTGTTTATACTATTTAGTTTGAGCACCGGTATATGAGAGCAACTAAACGTGCAATGACATTGTATGCTTCGCCAAGCTTGATGGTAACTATAAGAAAAAAAACTACTGTAATAACTAAAGAAATTTCTAATTTCGAAAGCACGCGTTCGCGTTGTCTTTCTGTTGAATTTCCTGGAGTCGTTTTGCAATGGCACTCCTCATAACCCGAGTTAAAGTGATGTTGTTAATTTAGTGAACTGAATTGACAGTTCCAACGAATGCTAAGAGGATATGTAATATTGTACCGTAGAAGGAAGTCACGCCTTTAAATGGAGGTTTGGTAGCACTCAAAAAAGTGTGCGCCCTGCACGTTTTATTTGTGTCATCGTGAGATCCTCTACAGATGGCGTAACGGTGATAGAAGGTTATATGCACTGAACACATCGGCCGGAAACTACTTCGGTGAGCGTCTAACCATCTTGAAGCAAGACTTATTCACACTAGGAGAAGAGTGTTTCCGGCGTCGGTGGTGCGGTCATTCTTCCATTAACATTCAGGGTGCACATGTTACAATCGCTGGTGTGCCTCCGTAAATGTATATACAGGGTGCTTTTTTATCCGCAACAATTTTTAAAGCTATCAGAGCAGCATGGATGCTGTTCCTGAAGTTTAATTATACTCCCAGGTGGACATCCTCCCGAAGAGAGTATCTAACTACTAGCCGACTAATTATCTAAAATTCATTTATTAACTCTTTCAGGAGAAGCTTTCATGTAAAAGTGAGACAGCATAATCGGAGACAACCCTCGTTGAATGCCATCTATTTTTTTCTAAATCATGAAACGAACGCGTACGTTGAAATATCCGTCGCCTAATTTTGCATGCAAATAAACCGAAACTACTCGCCTCAGGGGCGCATGGCCTTCGCTGTCGGAAGCCTATCTGGGCCGCAAAGCGGTTTATCTGGTCAGCAAGGCATGTGTCCCTCTAACATGGAAAGAGCGCTATCCTCCCTGCGCTCCTGATCCACGCGGTTTCGGTTGCGGCTCACTTGCATAGCAGAATTCGGCGCTGAATATTTCAACGTACGAGCTCGTTTGAGGATTTTTCTTTTAAAAAATAGAATGGCTTTCAGCGAGTATTGTCTCCCATTCTGCTATCTTATTTTTACACGAAAGCCCCCAATTAAAGGGATCATGAATTTTAGGTAATTAGTCATGTAGATGTTACGTTGCCTTTTCTAGGACGTCCCTCTGGTCTATCACTCAACTGCAGAAACGGCGTCCATGTTGCTGTAATAGCTCTAAAAAAATCTGCTGCGGATTAAAAAAAACAAAAGCTAAAACCTTCATCATATGTACACAGCCATTGTCATGCACCGCCTTGAGGATGTGTGCGTGGTATCCTGTGCATTTCCTCATCGCGATAACTAGTGTCCGCAATGCACTATAAAAAAGTGTTGATAGTCGTTTTAATAAACTTCCCCGAACAACTGCTTGGGATCGCGGTCCCCCAATGCAATGAAACAATACGCCTACCTCTTTTGAGAAAAACAACATTGGTTGAGAGGATTCACTTTTATTTTGCACCGAAGATATGGCCTGGCCACTTTGTGCCTGTCGATGCTCCTCAAGTATCTTCCAATAAGGAAACCTTGTCCTCCCTTCCCCAAGTGGGAAACGCTCATGATATTGACTGCTTCAGTGATAGAT
This sequence comes from Ornithodoros turicata, assembly GCF_037126465.1. Classification (NCBI taxonomy): domain Eukaryota; kingdom Metazoa; phylum Arthropoda; class Arachnida; order Ixodida; family Argasidae; genus Ornithodoros; species Ornithodoros turicata. The sequence goes on from NC_088201.1 coordinate 52,218,801, forward strand.
AAGCAAGGACTGGTCAGCGGGATGAATCACCTGGGCTAACGACCCTTGGCACTGGGGGCGACCCGAATGAATGGCCCGGTCATCTGGGGCCACGCACCATTGACCCCTCGCGGGGTCACGCAACTATGACCTCCCCATGCCACCCACGCAGTGCAACGGACACAACAATCGACAACGAACACACTGTGTATGTGCAAGTCTTAACGGTATTGTTTTCTTGTTTGCTGGAGTGTATAAGGAACGGGCAATTGTGTGCTTGTCATGGGGAGTCTGGCATTTCGCAAGGAAGAGAAACAGTGAGGCATGAGCATTGCTCTTCGGATGTCAATAACGCTTTCCTGTATGCTCATTCGATACCTATATTTCTACAGTCGAACGTCCAATATATCTATATATTCTCTTCTCTGACACGCATTTCTTCCTAAGGGTCCTGTAGAGGGAGAGAGAAATATAGGGAGGCGTCAACTGTAAGCGTTCTGGAGTAGTCGGCTTCGCATTCATAGATATTATTTTTCTTTTCAAACCAATCAAGAATAGAGAACAACAACAAATAAATCGTGACTATGACCTCAAGAATAGAGAAGATGGCATATTGATTACGCATTAGGGCAACTGACTCTCATGATCTGCTTACAGGCATACGGTGGTAAGAATAATCCACATATGTAACGAAGAATGCTTTGTTAACAAAGCTGCGACGGCAACCACGTGAGCGACACACGGGCTGCCTGGGCTATTCATCGGCCCAAATCCTTTTATTGAATCATTGGCTAATTTAACGTATACTTATCGCAAATCAGTTAGCAAACTTATTTGTTATACATCCTACAGAATACTGTTCGCTACACGGTCATTTCTCGATAGAGCACACATTTAGCGTTTTAATTTCAATCGAAATTATCCGGGAAACGCTACGTTACAACCGAGCGAACAATGTACGAGGAACTGGTTACACGGTCAGGAGCATCGAATTTCCTCCTCGAAGCTCCTAATGTGCTACAGTGTTTCCTGTACATAAAGTAGGAGGAGTCAAGAAAGCTTGGCAAAATGTCAAGGCCTGTAGCCTTTCCTCGAGTGTAGAGGAAAAGCAGAAAGACAAGAACGCTGCGAAGGATGAAAAACCAACAACATAGAACAACAACACGCCATTCAAGTGTTATGGGCGGTTCTTAGTCCGAACTGTTCATTTCGATAAAGTCTTCCCGTTTCTTCACAGACTCTAAGAGAGGTTACAGTCTGTACGGGTCAAGCTGTATGCAAGACAACTTGCGTTTCTGAGAATTCGACCATAGGAATCGGTGGCCCCCTTTCTGCCGTAAATGACGCATGATCTTTCGCTTTTGCTTCTCGCTACTTTTCCTGAAAAGGTTCACAGTCAGCTGCTCTCTCCTTTTCGACTGTTAAAAATGTGCACTAGATTGAACGATGTCCGGGTTAACATTTCTTTGTACCTATGTTATCGCTTGGGTTTTTCCGAGTATCGTGAAAACGATTGCTTGCGAATTTCCACCTGGTTGGTTTGGTGTAGGGCAAAATAAACGGAAGAATGTGGCGCTCGTGAAGAGTGCCGGCTACTCCAGTTCAATTAAATATCCATTGAGGTAAAGAAAGTGATAGAACAACGAAAAAAGCCGACTGAAGAGTCAGTTGTTGGTTACATAAGGCAGAGCGCGCTGCTTGTGCGGAGAATTATTTATGTAAAATTAAAAGTTCACGGAATCACCTGTAATGTGGTCCGCTAAATGATATGCCACTCGCCGCACATTATTTTTTCGAATGCATTTTTGCTGCGTTTCTTCTTTTTGTTATACGTTAGGCGAAACACCCCGCATATCGTCTTTTACGTCATCATAAATCATTTAATTGTCCCGTGTAAACAATTAAACACTTAAACAATTAAACGCTAAAAACCACACGTTTGGAAAGTTTGTGGTAGAAAAACTCACACCGTAACGAATGCCGAGCCGTAGAATTGTGGGACACAAGTGCCAGGAACAAAACTCGCACATATTGAGAACCACAAGCAGCGAAATCACTATACGGTAAGGATGTGCTCAACTATGAATTCTTCCAGGATCAATTGGCCCTCACGTTCAGCATCTAGTGCGCCTTCAGCTGTAGGTCACTATAAGTGTCCCGCTTGGAAGAGATTAGTCGCTCTTCGGCGGCCAACTGCCAGGATAGACTGCTACCCCCTTTTTCCGTGAATTGCCTTTGGAGGGCCGCCAGATAAGGGCATGGCCGCTCTATCATCCCGGCCGTGGCTTAATCTACCCGTAAAGACAATGGCCAACAACCCTTGCTTTCTGCCATTAAGCAACGAGCACTCGACGCGCTCCTCGAAGCCAAGCCAAGCCAATAAGGATGGGGCACCGGACCGGCTCCCTATGATAAGGGCAGTTTGGCGAGCAACCAGAAAGGGGCAATCCTGAAACGATGGTTTTCCGGCTCGCCGATGCTTGCTTAATACCGAACAGTTATAGCGTCTTGCTTAATGTGCTCGTTCGCTAGAGATAATCACTTGCCATCTCGCAGAGTAGATGTTGACATTGGGCCTTTCTGGACTGCTCGATAGCTCGGGCTGTGTTCAGTTTTTGGAGTGCTGTATGCAATGAAAGCAGGAGGGCTAATGAATTGCCCATGAGGATAGCGTGAACAACTTGGAAAGGATAGTCACCAGGTCGTCGTTTCGTCGTTGTGCTCTCACTGTTGCATGTATTCGATAATGTTCTTCTGTTCTCTCGAAAGAGATACTTGGTCAATAAATGACCTCTTGCATTATGCAGAAGTGCGGAAAATTGGTCATGACACGCAAACTCCATTCAATAGAGTTACTGCTGGGACTAGTTTATTTCTCCGCATTCAGTTTGCACTGTAGTCCTCTAACCCTCCGGAAGTCAACGGGTTCATTGAATGAACTGTTGCATTGGAAAGCGTGACTGAAGGGCATAGTCAGCTTTCCAATCTGAACGAAAAATCAGGCGAAAGTGCAGTGTTTCATTTAATGGAAAAACCACATAGAACTGGGTTCTAGCATGTAATAAGACAATGTCACGCTTGCGCGAATTCAACCTCCCCTTGTTATTTTACCAACCACCACCACCACCACAATGTCACGTTGCATCCGACATAATCACTATTAAGGACACAAGATCCGTACAACTGCTCCACGGCGACTCAAACCCCATCCAGGTCGTTCCTCGGATACTTTCGCTGGCAGTTTGCCCCAGCAATCCGTCCTCGGCTATTCGTCTCCGACAATGCTTCCTCAAACCAGAAGGAAATCGTTGGCGATCAATCTGTTCTCAGTGGTTTACTCCTGACCGGTGCTCCTTGGATCAATTTGCATGCTGCTATTCGCGGACTTTGTTCTTTGAACGTTGACCCAGCGCTGTCGATCGTTGTACCCGGAGCAATTAGAGCCCAGTATTATGTGTGTCCGCATATCGACAATATCCGCATATGCAAATGACAGCATAATGTCCTTGGGGTTGAATACAGTCCGCTCGTTCATTGATCCTAACGCCGAGGTGACTCACGGGCATTACCAGCATTGTCATCTTAAACCCTGACCGTCGAATTCTGGGCTTTTGGGATCTTTAAAAAAGCCGGAGTTTTTCGGATAAATCTGAATTGCCGAACATTCTACCGGCGTATATTTTTCGGTGTTTTTAGGATCAATACGAAAACCCGTAACCCTGCTAATGCACTAATCTTTTATACGTGCTATAACACTTGTATCGTCCTCCCAGATGCACTATTATTTCTAGCCAGAGTTTCATATAATAAGTCCGCCCTTCTTCTTATTTGACCCATGGGCCTTCTAACCACGTGCTTACAACTGCACAATGAAACACGTCAACAAACATAAACAAAAGGTGTACAAGACGCATGTATCTCCCGAGAACTCGCTTAGAGGCAGTTCCCAGGCAACAAGTCGCTCGGCATGAAACTGCACTGAAACACATTAAATGATTTGTTCGCATTAAAACAGTTCACGCGTAATGGGTTTATCTTATTTCATTGCTGCATCGTGATTGATAGCACGGGAACGGATGTTAGGACATGTTTGCGAATGCTATGAACGTACGTGTCATCGACAACCTAGCATTGTCACATGTGAAATTTTTCTGAGAGGAGTTCCTCCATTAATTCACTTTTGTCTAGTTTTGGCGAAGAATGTTAGGTCAACTATTTTCCTCCTCACGCATCGTCGTCAGAAAAGAACATGCCGTCACTTTCCTTTGGCTGTCTAAGAAATACTTCCCCACAAAAGAAACACCAAGAAAAACCATCTAACCCTGACCGTGAAGCCAAAATGACACAGCTCAGAATGGCTAATATTGCGTCGATGAGAACTGAAATTAGAATTTAATATATATATATATGAAGAACCTCACTCTTACAGTAATACGCTACATGGAGTAATGAAAGACAACAGCGGTAGGTCTCAGGGGGATGATAGAAAACGAAAATAATATCTAACGCAGCGTGCACAACGGATACTAACGAAAAATTATATTTTGCACCTGGTCGTGCGCATAAAGCTGTTATTAAAGAAAACCGCTCACTTCGTCTCTCAGTAGCATTCAGTTGGACTGCAAATTACATCGTGTGTAAGCAAAATATAACACTACGTTCGGTTACTTTATATCATCAACTTTTACGCTCCTTCTATGCCAGAACAAATCACTCACATCAGCAAACTCCTATTACCCAACTCGCGAGCGGCGAGCTTTGTTCCATCTTATTCTTCTCAACCTTACTTCCACAACTCCTCTGCTTCACTCCGCCATACCCTGCCGCACACAAAGGGACACAGCTTTCCCGTCTACTGATCCATCCTACTCTTATAACATTCCCCACCCTCAAGTCCTCCTTATAACGCCGCTATGTACGGCGCGACGCATATCGCCAGGCACCAAAATCCCGCGACAACATGCAAATGAGACGCCGTTTAGATCCTGTCCCTGGCGGAGACGCAGGCAGCCTAATACCCACCCGGAAACTTGTCGCAAATCCTCGCCAACTCATAATTTATATGTCGGGAGGCCTAGATAATGGGACCAGCCCTGCGCCTAACACCCTTTGGCGTTCCCCCCTGTTATCATAAGCTCCGAAAAAGATTAGGCTATCGCGAGACGGCCAATTTCCAGTGTCAATCACGGCTGTTAGCATGCGTCGGAAGGGGAAAAATGGCGGTCGTCTGTATGGATAGATACGGGTATGGCGCCATAATCGGCGTGGAAGATAAGTCCGGGGAAGGCCATGAGGGGGATGTGAAAAGGTGAACCCGAGTTTCTAGAGACCGGTGATTGGTATGACTTCTTCTGCAATGTGTAATCGTGTGAATGTTCCTTACGATGTCAGTGCGTTCCTAACGATTCTAACTTTGCAGTAAACGATAGAAGGCAATGCTAAGTGATGTGGCTTGGGTGCCGTGCAACGCGGCGAAGCAGGAAGCATACAACACATATTGCTTTGTTGCTCTCGATACAGTTCACACCAATGTTAAACTTGACTCCGTTAAGCTCGAGGAAGCTGTTGGGGGGCGGGGGGGGGGGCGGTTGAGCTAACGCGACTAACGACCGGATTCCTTGTGACGAAATTTCTTGTGGTCATCGCGGTCCCTACCACATATTAATAGCTATCTTTCCCCTCTTCTCGCACAGATACGAACTATATACCTATTTGCTTTCGCATACAAGTAATTTGGAATAGCCGAGTCCTATATAGGTTTAGGAGCCGACGTCCTCATATTTTTCTTACTATACCTTACCTTACCTCTAGGTGCTTCTCGTAAAAAAGAATAACAGAAACGTTGAAGGTAAGCTTGTGGATTGTCTGCGCTGCTGCTGTTTCTCCTGCCTGTGTCTTCTCTATAGGAGAGCTTTTGCATGTAAATTGGACTCTCATTCTCACGTAATTAATGCAGGGTCTTGTGATCATGAAGTACTTGCGTCCGAACGTCTGAGGTGCATCTCGGGAGAGTTAGCCGACGCTCGAAGTGACCATATAAGTCCCTCGGCTGACGCTTGATAATTAAACGTTAAGTAAATCGGGCAAAAATCGGACAAAATCGGCTCACTTGAAGCTCATAGAAAGTCATCGATTGGCAGAGCAACACTTCATATTAACTGCCCGTAGGCGATGTTGGTTGTTTGGTTGGTGGAGTTTCTATGCAACATATTCACAAACGGCCGTTCAAGCTCGAGACTACCATCTCCATTTTTTTCTTTTAAAATCAAATCAAATCAAATTAAATCAAGCTCGCGAACATCCTCGGACCGTGGTCGAACGCTGCCCACCGGATGCAAGGCCTTCGTCTTCTTGCGGAGTACTTGCACTCCACCGGTCTGGTGACGGATATCTGAAAGTGCTCCCCCCATCATCATCCCCTCATCCGTTCTCAATGTGCAATAGGGTAGTGTACCGCCTCAGCGGCGGTCGCCCACCTCATGATCATCCAATGTATGTGTGTGTTTAAAAAAGACAAATAGGCAATGTGTTCTCGCGCAGGGTATATGAGTCATATTCATATGTCATTGGGAGGTCAAAAATGTATGTATCGTTCTTCGCATAACATCCGACATGTGTATATAAAAAGTAAAGTAAATTGTAATTAATGCAGAATCTGGCGAAAAATGTTTTCACTCTGAGACATTCGAAAGGATATGACGTCATTGTCTCTTTATCTTGGTGTGGTCAAGAATACAGGTCTGAATTTTAGCACTGTCCTCTGTTTCTGTGTGTATCAGTTTAACCTCAGTCTAAAGCAAACGTTTGCCTTGTACAGGTCCTGTTTCACAGGTACTACTGGATTGTAAATCAATTTGCAGATATTTAAATAGAAAATACTAATGCCGCTCAAACCTCCATGAATGCGGCTGGAACTGAAAGCTACGCTCCGAAATTGTAGTTTCCTTGAACTGGCGGTGAGAATAGAATAGAATAGAAATAGAAAGAAAAAGAAACGGAAACGTAGGTCGCACTGGTGCGACCAGCGGGCGGTGAGATTGTGTGTCTCACCGCCAGTTCAAGGAAACTACAATTTCTGAATGTAGCTTTCAGTTTCAACCGCATTCTGTTAACCGCATTCTTGTATTGCATTCTCCATCAAGTCCTCCGTCATCCATCGAAGCCCTTTCGAAGGAGGCGCGACAGCACCGTCCCTATACGCGAAGTGCAGAACCACGTCTCCAAAACGAACCCCGAGAGCTGCAAGAGTTGTCACCAACCCATTAGCCCTATTCCCCGGCCGTTTCCAGCACTTCTGTGAATCACCTTCTGAATCAACAACAATTTCTGTGTTCCCCCCTTAAACCCCGCGTGCTCCCAAGTCCCGAGGGGGCCCTGACCCCACCGAGCGAGGTTACGGCATAATAGTATCTCTCGGTTCGACTCCTCGGTCGAGCAGATATGTAAATAATACAATCCCTGGGGACTCCATAGCTGCGCGTTCTCGAAGCGAGCGTGTAGCATGGGGCCAAATGAGATTTAGGCAGTTATTATAACTTTATCAAACGGCCCTTTTAATGGACGTCCTGCAGTTCTTGTATGGCGCGATTTGAGGGGTCGCGGGGAGAGTTTGCATAGCAGACGATGAGGGAGCACGCGGGGGTATTAAGAAAATATTCCTTTTTCCGAGCTCCGATGGCGGGCTTATTGTGCAGCGTACCACGTTGCTGTACTTCTGCCCGGTACGCCCGTGATGGGGATTTAGTCGATCATTATGGGACCGTCATGGTTATGACATAGTTGTTGGCTTACTCTGGTATGATTGCTTAGTCAGTGTTCCAGAGGTGACCTCCCCCTCCTGTAATATAATATGTTCTCGAACGAAAGACGAGCATTGATTGATTGATTGATTTGAGCGTAAAACGAAAGGACAATATGAATTCGTCACCCGGCGATTGCTGCTCCTTGTGATGGTGGTGGTGGTAGTCCTGGAAGAGCCGCTATCCCAGCACTACATACCAATCAGGGGTGTTTGTTTTTGTGCGCGTGCGCACGCGCACACAAACAAGCGGACACGCACAAAAATGTCTACGCCTCCCCGAACTGCATCCTGCACCGCTGTACAGGAGCGCGATAACGCAACAAACGTAAAACAATGAACAAGGAGCTCCATATATTTCTCATTTCTAAATCAATCAATGAACGAGGAACTCGATAACAGGCAGCTTGCAGCACAACTCACTAGAAAGTTTAAGGTGCCGACGACACTGCGTCCCTCTTCTTGTGTTCAAGCTTCTACTGTTCAAGCAGTCCAACGTTGAGCATGCTGGATGGGATGGATGTTTAAAACCAGTATGGAAATGGCAGTTCCACAAATGCGGATCCGTTTACTTCACACCACTACAAGGTGAGTGCTCAGCGACCGCTTAGAATTGAGAAAGAAATGAAGGGAAAAAAGTCAAATGGGGCGAAGAAATGCAATAAAAGGAAATGTAATGAAAGAATGATATTACTGTCGCACGAGTGTCTGAAACTGTAAAGCGACGAAGCCGGATAAGTTTCACTTTGCTTCACTGAGCATGTTGTTTTTCCTCTGCATATGTTTTATATAAATATGTGTGTACTCTATATACGCACGGCTACTAACAATTTTTGATTCACATCTTTACCACCGCAACCACCTCCTTTTAGGAGCCTGCCTTGTGCCGTATACAGCCTTGCCTCGTACATCACACACATTCTTCGCCCCGATTTCTTTTCTTTTGTCTTTTTTATACTTAATTTTTTTTATTGCAACATTGATGGTGTTCTCGAAAATATTGTTTGTCCGAATATGTCAGTTTTTCTTCTCGGGAAGTGGCGCCTATACCAAGTACATAATTACTGCTCATTTATAAACATGTGTTGCAGTAGGACTTGTATTTTGAAACCTGATACTTGAGTACCTCAGTGGATACTGCAACCATTTAGAAACCTTATTTCTTGTCCAATCTGACTCATCGGTTCCCGTACATCACTTACCAGTATCAAAATAGTAAAATATTGTTTTACGTTTTGGGTTCCTTTGTGTGGTTGTCTTCGGTTTCTGAACTCCACCGTCTTAGAACGAATAGTGCGAATGTGAAAAGGTCGCAGATATCAGTGTTTTTTGTTTTTTTTATTTGGCTACCAAACTGACGAATAAATCGGCAAATACTTCGCCCCTTTTCGGCAATACCAGGACGAGAAACGTAACCCCCCCCCCCCTCGCCCCGTTTAAATAAAGCTCATCCAAAATCGCAACTTATTGGCAGGGTTGCCTTGCATCCGTTTCACTGCACCCTGGGTCTTGCATCCAACCGGGCATCACCCTCCTTGAAAATGGATTTTCTTACTTGCTTCGCGATAACACGCGTCCCTTAATTTAGTACCCGAGGGTAACTAAACGCACGTACGGTTAACTTCCCATATCTCGTCGCTGGCTACGTCACGTCCAGCCTGACTGGCCAATGACCCACGCAGCGCCATTATCTTAGCCAGACACCGGCCGTAAAAGTGTCCCCTGCTTCGCTGACGTCACCGCTGACCGCTGGTCACGTGGGAAACGTTGAAGCACTGGACAGATCATTCCCTAGGTGACAACCGAAAGGAGAGACTTCTAACCTAACATCCTAACGAGACGGACGAGTCCCCCAGGAACTCTGCGCTTCTTATCGTGTTCAAGTGCAGGAGCTCGTTGACGATTCACTGCTTCACGGTGGTCGTTCTCTACGATGGGTACGTGAGGGTTGAACACTAGAGATCGATCGTTGACTTCGTTCGCGTTAGAAGAAGGGTGTGGGTGAGAACGAAGCCCGTTTTTGTTCTTTCAGTCACCTTCCTGTCTAGTTGGCGCTGAACTCCCAAGGTTAGTTTCAAACAGAGAAGGGTAAGTGTTGGAAGGTTAAAGCACAACAGAAGCCAAAATATGCTGCCAATCTGTTTACCTCATATTGCGCTGTGTATACCACAATATGAGGAATTCAACTGAGATTTACGTATATTCGGTGAAATTCCGCCATAATCGTTACATAAAATCCGGCCGCGGAGCGCTCTGACCCACTGGTGAGCTTCGCCGCACTACCGTAGCAGACCACGGAAGCGACGCACATTGTTCCTCCTGTTGGAGTTCCCGCTGTTCATTTCGCTGTTTTGCGATCGGAGGTTTATTTCCGCAACAATGCATTTATCCATGCCGGTGAAATTATCCTGTCTGCGCTACTGCGTGTTGCCGACTTCCTTTCGACAACGGGAGGTCAGGATATTTCTTGGGCGAATGACACACGGACCGACGGCACAGACACGGCGTCAAACTTCAACTGACGTTTATTACAAAGACAACCCAACCGAGTCTGACCCCCAAATCTTTCCCAAGAAAGTTGACCTGATTCTCTCCAAGGGTGAGAGACTTGCGCTGCTGACATTGTTGTCTCCTCTTGCGTTCGCCCAGCGCATGTTTCACCAAATCCGACACGCTCTACTAGTCTGTCGTTGTTTCCGAAAGACTGGAACTGATCCTGGCCGTGAATCCGTCTAAGCCTAAGTGCGCGGCACATTTTGTTGACGAAGACTTCGTAACAAATCCGGATGTGCTCATTAGCATTCTGTATTCTCACGCAAACGGAAGGCAGAAATCTTCACCTTCACTTGACGTTTCGGCGTCTGGTCCGTCTGATTCCCACTGCGGATTAAAAAAAAAAAAAGAAAAAGAAAAGTACGACACCCTAAATTATCGGAGGTGTTGCGTTCAGGCTTCCGCCAGACTCCAGAATCTGGTATTTTGATGCGTTGTTCGGAATTTGTCGTGTAACATCGTTAACCTGGCAGCCGCCCACTGGAGCTCAAGTAATACCTGACGTCACTTCGCTCCTCAGCTGCTCCCGAAATGCTTTGTGAGAGCGGGAGCACTCTGCGGGCGATCGTGTCTTGCGGGCCCGTAATCGTCAAAAATATGTAATAGTACACCAAATGTAAATAGTACACCATACTCACAAAATACTGGTGGCACCATAATTCTACGTAAAGTTTACACCTTGTTTGGTCTTTTTCTTGCAATCACCAAATTTCAGTTCTGTTGTCCTTTACGACTGCACAGTTCAAAGGAGCACTTAAGTGCAAAAATTTGTCCTCGCCGATTATAAAATGACGTTACCTTGATACCGACGCAAAAAGAACGGGCATCATCTGTTGCGTCCTTCGTGATTTATGAACAAAAAGAAAGCGCAATGCACTGTTTGCGACATACTTGTCTGAAATCTACAGCTCCCAGTATATCCTGTCTGAAATCTCCAGGTGTTGCAAGATTGTTTCTTCGGACTAATAGACTCGTACGCCCACCCTCAAACGTAATAACGGTACGAGCCAATGCGGGCTGCTGTAGCTTTCAATGAAGATTTCGGACACGTGTGTCGCAAGCAGTATGCTTCCCACACCCTCCTTGGCAAGACGCCCGACAATGCGGAGAAGCCTCGGAATGGGCCCCTTTAATGACCTCACGCGATGATTGGACAAATCGTATGTGATTGCCAATGAGAGCCCGTTCTGCATTGTTAAGAAGGAGAGAAGGAGAATCAGCTGTTTTTTTTCCTTTCTGTTCTAATATATACCTTCCCCCCCCCCCCCCCCCGCGATGTGATCATGTGATGTAATCAAAACCATATCCTCTTTAGCATATTATTGGCTGCCTAGAGCTTTCGGGATGGTTGCAAGATAAGAATATGTAGGGTGTGTCATTTCGCGGATTAATGCTTGAAGGGGTTGTGACACTTTGATGGATGTGGTTCATTACATTATCTAAGAATTGTATCGTACACTAGTGTATTGTGGAAAAACTAATTATTTTTCTACGTGTCGTACTTGGCGAGATATAAATCATCGAACACACGTACTCGTCAGCCTCTTGCATCAGAGCTCCGGTCATTCCCATTAGTAGCCGTAAGCGGATGACTTCTCTCACGCTTCTTCACTGGCGGAGGCACCTGCCGTGACGTCAGAGCTGCATGAGTTTCGGTATTCGCTGTGCCGGTTTTCTACGCGTCTATTCCCCCCCTCTCCTTTGCTGTAAAACTTGGAATGCAGCTTCGCATCGACGCAAATATTTGTCCTCTACATTCATTCGGAATAACCTGAGACGAAGTGTGGCAACCCATTTAACAATGCACATCAATGGTGACCGCTACTATTCAAAGTAGTATGTGGAGTTTAACATCATGGATGATGGGTCGCCCAATCTCAGTTTAACAGCACCACAGGCTCCTTTGATTAACGCCGACTGGAATAGTTCGTCGGTAGGAATCGCATTTGGGCGACCGTTGGTGCATCTCTTTTGTAGTCATTCCTCACGTTTGCTGCAGGAAGCTATCTGCACCTACGGGGTAACATCGCCATTTTTTTCCTTGTACAACAACAACAAGAAAAGAAAAGGTCACTATTGCGTGTTACATGGAACACGCCAAAATTAACTGCAAAAAAAAATATAAAAGAATAGAACGACCAAGCTAAGTGTGCTAGGTGGGAATAAATGCCACGTGTTAATGGACTGATGTTTAACTAAAACAGTACGTTATGAAATAGTAAATGTCAGAGACGTAACATAGTTTTGTCTTCCGTGTAGACGTAGTCATCCTAATTGTATCCTATAGGATGCCAGCGTCTGTGGTAACATGCCGACTGTAGAGAAAAAAAAAGCTTTGTTTAGAAATTTTTCGCGTGTCTATAGTCAATATCAACCTACTCAATAATACGCAGACGATCACACACTAGCGAAGTCGGCCACTTTCGTCACCTGAAGTCGGCCCAGGACACATACCGAGCCCCCTGTCCCCCACTCTTTTCCGCTGTCCTCTCTCCATTTGTCCACGTCTGTACGCCGCTCATAACCACAGTTGCTTCGCGGCGCTAACACGGAATACAAAAATGATTGTTGTTAAGGGAAAATTTATTATGAACGTAATACACAAGCTGTACTCAACACACACTAATTTGATGGCTACAGTAATGATTAACATGATGAATGGCGAAAAATTATTATGGCACTTGATGGAGATAACCTTCATAAATATAATGCACAACGTCGCACGTTTTGAGCAGCGATTTTCGGCTAGAAACTAAATAACACTTTGTGTGAATCCTCTTGTGTTCACAAGCTATACACGTGTGTGGTTATATACATATATACGGAAGCTCCTCTTTCTTCGGGACAGCCTGTCCCGAAGAAGGAGGAGCTTCCCTCCGAAACGTCGACTCTTCTTTTGTACCCCATTTTCTAAATAATGTTTTAATTATGTAAAATAAACCTTTCTTTATATTCTACTAACACCTCAAATCCGTCGCTGTGTCCCCTTCCCTTTCGCTCATATTCCAGGCCGCGGCTGTTTGATCTTTCATCTTCTGCAATCCACGTATACTGTATATATACGTTGTTCCACTCGGTCTTCTTCTTCAGGGAGGCTGAGTTCGTTCAGTGTCAAGATTACTTGATGCGTCGAGAACAATAATCGGAACGCGTCTATTGGACAGCGGGCAGCACCGTCCGCAGCGCTGTCCAATAGGCGCGTTCCGATTGCTTATCTCGACACATCAAGTAATCTCTACAATGAACGAACTTAGCCTCCCAGGACTCTCGTAGAATACACATCCTTCGAAAAATTTGGTAGCGGAATCCGCCACCATACGCGTGCTGGAGTAGCCGACGTGATGTTAGAGTTCCTCGATACTTACCTTTATTTATTTATTTCCTTTTATTTATTTTTTACATCAAGCCAACGTTTTGTCAACCCTTGTAACCCACACACTGACAAAGGTTACGAGCGCGCGTCGGTTGGCATTTCATCTTCTGTTCTCGCTGCAGTGCGCTCAGTAATGTTATTTACGTGTGGCAAATTTTAATGACTGGGGGGAAAAAAAGCAGCGTGTTGTCGACCTTAGAGTTATCCGTACTTAAAGAGAAACTTCCGTGGAATTTAGTGCATGCTACTGCACTTTCCGTGTACGTATCTTGTGTCTTCCATGTACATTTTTTTTTACTTTGCTGAATGCTTACTTGCGCCTACCTTTTAGTACAGATACACTCGACCTTTGTCCATCACAAGTGAACCGCTATGGCGGCGTTGAGTGGCGCATTCTGTGTGTATATGCATGTATATATATATATTTGCGTTGTTGATCACCACCGAGCGCGTTATAAGTTGCGTGCTTACAAAAATTGAGAGTTGTAACTCACGAAAGTCATTTTCTTTTGTTCCGCGAAGCAACTGTGGCTATGAGCATCGTAAACACGTGGACAGATGGAGAGAGGACAGCAGGAAGGAGTGGGAGACAGGGGGTTAGTATGTGTCCTGGGCCGACTTCAGGGTGAACTGTGCCCAGATTCGTCTGGAAAGTCTTCGGAAAACCCAGGGATAGCCTCAGACAGCACAGCCGGTGGTAGGATTCGAACCCACCACCTCCCAGACTTCAGGACGACCTTGGCTACCACCAACGAGCGTGACGCCTTAACCCTCTCGTCCATGCCGCTCGTACGAAAGTCGTGACTTCCTCCTTCGCAGATACATCATGATATATTGTTGAATAGCTACAGGTCAGGGGGCACTGTAGCAGCATCCGCCACAACAAGAATCACATTCTGTTTGTTTCCCTATCTGTCGAAACAGAACCGAGCGACTTTTGTGTCCCATCCCCCCTTTAACGCACATCCACAAGCCTTAGGCGCGCATCAGTGCCTCGAACGGGCTTCAGCGGAAGAACCTCCAAGCACGGCTTCCGGTGAAAGAATTCGCCAAAGAAAGTACGTCTGCTTCCAGCGAAGCTAGCAGAGCGCAGGCATACACGCATAAAGGAGCGAATATCAGAGCCAGAAAGAATCTCCATTTTTATGAGCAGCGCTCTTCGGGACGAAAGAGAATACGAAGCAGGGCCATGTAACGCGCGTGGGGGGCGCATAATATCTCGGAAGTCGAATTTCCCATTCCGCTTCGAATAATGCCGCCTTTTCAGGCTCCTCCCTGCCGAAGAGCCAGGAAACACATAATAATGCGACGGAGCACGCTAGCTTCTTTCATTGTGTGTTTTATATGCCCGTCATATATTTCTTTTTCTTTTTTTTCTCCGTGCGGAACATTGTGAGCTACGAGCAGATATTGAGTTGTATATATAGATATATATTTTCGACAGCGGAAAAATCAAAGCTCGAAATATCGTTCGCTCGACGTCGAATGGATGGAGAGCGGGATGAGAGCGTATATGGATGAGTTAAGAAGGGAAGAAGGTTCGTGCGTGTGCGATCTCCAATTCTGAAAAGTGAAGATCTGGGTGGGATGAGCCGGGTTTTTTTTTTCTTTTTTACGCGAAGCTGAGGTACGAAGGATTGGTGTTTCTATCATTTTCAGTCATCCTGACGTTCACTATGATCATGTTCTTAATGAGATGTATAATGCAATATTTCGTGGTTACACGCTTTTTGTTTGTGTGAAAGCGCTGTTAATATGGATTCTATTTATTCGTAATCCGGCGCACAAATGGGACTGAAGCTAAGTCGGACCCATAAAGTATTTAATTACAAGTAATTCAATTACTGTACTTAATTACATTCTTGGTAATTAATTGCTTCCGGAATTACATTCAGTATTATGATATTGTAACTATAATAGAATTACTTTTGCAAGTAATATGTAATCTGGTATACAACGTTATTTCAAATGTTGAATCTCTTTCGCAATGGTTGCGATTTTTACTCTTTCACGAAAGACTGGAAAGACAAGATCGTTGTGGCTGCAACGGGTGTACGGACGCAACGCGTGCGCAGCCGTCACAGCTAGGACAGTCCTATCCTGGACCTTTCACGTTCGCCGTCGGCGTATGGTTGGCTTGGCATGGCGTGGCATGGCTTGCAACCAAGAAGGCAATGAGTAAATGTTAAACAAGGATCTCGCCACAAGTTCTATCGCGCATCCCAAGTTCCAGACAGAACAGATCCACGTGACAATCTGCAATGACATGTTCTAAAAACGTAACGAGCTGCAGCTTCTACGAGGGGCGTTCAAGTCAAACCGGGACTTTACCTTTTTCGCAAAAGTAATATGAACTTACATGCGAGAAATTAGTTTTATTTTTCAATGTAATCTCCAGCTGGCACTAATGCACTTGTCCCAGCGTTTCACGAGGGCTTGGATGTCAGCAGCGTAGAAATCCTTACCGGCGCGTAGCAGCCATGATCGGATCGCATTCTTGACTTCGTCGTCGCAGCTGAAGTGGCGGCCCCCAAGGAACGCCTTCAGTTACCCGAAGAGATGGAAATTGCTGGGGGCGAGGTCTGGACTGTAAGGGGGATGTGGCAGCAACTCCCAGCCAAGTTCCTGTAAGGTGCGTGTCGTGAGATGCGCGGTATGCGGGCGTGTATTGTCCTCTAGGAGGAGGACTCCTTTGGTGAGGAGGCCCGGCTTTCCGAAACTGGAGGTGTTCATGAATGATAGTGCTCTACGTTCCCACAGAAAGGTCCGTCTTTCGAGCCAGTTCGAGACATGTTATCCGTCGGTCCTTGAGGATCAGGCGCTCCACAAGTTGGATGTTCTCAGGAACTCTGACACTGGGCTCTGAGCCGCCCCGGTCGGGATCGTCCTGCACTGATGTACGGCCATCTCGAGACCGTTTGCACCACTCAAACGCTTTGCTGCGGCTAAGTGTATCGTGGCCATACTGAGCTTGAAGTCTTCTGTGAATTTCAGATGTCTTTACACCTTCGTTCACGAGAAACTTCATGAGAATTCGCTGTTCGATGCGCGCGCTCACCTCGTTTTCGGCCATCTTGTCCAGCACGTGTCTTCTGCTTTGCACAAACTTTGGACCACCACGTGGTGAACGCGGAGGCCTGTCGCGTGTGAAAAGCACGAAAATGAAGTAGCGCGAGCCGTTTGTACACTCAGGGGACAAAGTCCCGGTTTCACTTGCACACCCCTCGTATAATGGACGGTCACATGTCATCTGATGAGGAGGCAACTGAAAGTTTTACATTTGAGTGTGTCAAAAATAAAAGTGCTGCACCGTGGGAGAAATAATTTGAAAGGTACCAGGCAACCCGCTTGAAACCTTCATGAAGCGTAATGTGGGACTACCCAGGCTACCCATCTGTTTCCTCTTGGAAGTATGTTCATGACCGAAAGTCGTGGCGGTATAACGAACAAGAACTTTAAGAATGCCTTGGTTCTGAAGGCCAACTGACCTTATAAGCTGACGCATGAGCGGCATTCCCTCACTACACTGAGAAGAAATTTCCCTCGTGTTTGGCGTAACTTAAGCAAAGGACCTTTTCCACTGTCTAGTGATCTAATGTTTCTGTTAAGTAATAAGCGGATTTACCCAGCAATTCTAAGATTGTACAGTGCTGGTCAAAAGTTTACGGAACACGCACCGGCGCATTCGTTCCTCAGACTGACACGTTAGTAGAGAATGGGATCGTACGTTCTAGAAAACAGGTGGCTGGGTTACCCAGGCACATGTCTGTAAGTCCGTGCTGTCCCGTTCGCTGCTAGCGTGTCACTCTGAGGAAGGAATGCGCCGGTTCCGTTCCTGTTCCCTAAACTTTTGACCAGCACCGTACCATCATAAACACTGTGTTGTACCACTAGTCATTTATCTTTTCATTAAATATATAATAAAGTTATGCAGCAAAAATAACATGTAGTATCGAAATGAATGTAATCGGTGGAACCCAATTACTTTGTAGAATTCACTGTAGTTGTAATTGAGTTTTACTTGTAATTTTTACTTTGTAATTGTAACTAATTTATTAGCCTTATGAACATATAGTTGTAATCGCAAATCAATTACATCTGAAAAGCAATTTTTACAGGTGTGAGCCAGACAGAGCGCCTGTCCGTCCGTGGCGGTCTCCTGTGAAGCGTGCTTTCTCTGCACGAGCGCAGTGTACGCTGGAGAAGTGAGCAAGCGATATGTGCCGCTCCAGCCACCTAGCGCCAAGCGAGTGCTTGCACGTTCCAGCGGCGATGAGTGTCACCATACGTATTGCGTTTGCCTTTCGCGACCAAATGGCGTACAATTTGCGTAATTACTGTAGAATGCATTACATTACATTGTGTACCTCTACATGCACGCCCTGTGTTAGTTTCTCTGATTAGCGGGACTACGAGACAGGCTTGTACAAGTAAGTTCAATCACTCTGTACCAGCCAAAAAAAGTAACCGAGTGGAGTACTCAGTATTCAACCTTGAAAAGTATACCAAATAATCATAAAACTTGTTACAAATAATATAGAACATAATAGTAACATAGAAACAAAAGTATAAACAAAAGGAAGACAAAACCGGATGCTTGTTCTGGCACTCCTGTTTTCCCGCGACATCTTTATGGTGCATACTCTCCTCCTCGCTCTCCTACGTGGACGTCTCGCCCGATAGCGTCGTTTGCGCGGGTACCCGGTGCTGTGCCCAGAGGATGAGGGAGTGCCACACAAAACGAATATGGAACGAGGGAGTCACCTTAAACTACGTCCATTATTTTAATCAACTGTTTCTTTGAATTATTACAGGGGCACTAAAGTTCAAAAATATCTAATCGCGGAATGAAAGGTGCCATTACCTTGAGCGCAATTCGAAAGGAACGGAATTTGTCCGTTGCGCGTTCGTGACTTTTTTGCGCGACGGAGACTACAGCTTTCGCATTCCTCCTTCTCTCCTCCTCAACTGGTGTGACAACGCGGGGCGTCCTTCCATTGGTCGCCGCAAACGATTTCACGCGATCATTGGCCACCTTATCTGCACCACTGTGTCGCATCTCTGGAGAAGGAGGGGACAGGGAAAGTGTAAGCTGCTATTTCCTTCGCGCATCAATCGCGAACGAGACAACGCATGAATCCCGTTCCTTTTATGTTGCTCTCAAGGTAACAGCGTCATTGATGACGCGCGAGGAGAAAATCTTGCACTTTGGTGTCTCTTTAACATTTGTAGCCGTCCCCGCACACTGTCTCAATGAGACTCCCGTCCTCTCCCCTGGCTTCTACACAGATCCCGAACATTCACTAACATGTCCAATAAATTGTCCCGCGTACCCACTAGACCTGAGCCACAGACCGCCTCTGCAAACTACCGTAAGGTACCGTAAAGCGGTAAAGGTACAACCTTTGAAGATTTATCCATTCGATGGCCTGAGCCCTCGGTACTGTTACGTCACAATTTTCGTCACAATTGCGCTCGTAGTTTTTTTTAGAAAATTAATATCGAAAATTACGGACAACACTGTGTCGAAGTGATCATCATCAACGCATTTCTCGTCAAATACGGCGGCCAAACTACATTGCATGTGGACAACCCTGGGTCTAACACGGAATACGTTGACTGTGTGTCGGCTACGTAGCCATCAGGACCAGCAAGTCGGTCAGGAACAGAGATCATTGTTGCTTGACGAATTGGGCACTATTTACCACTAGACGTCGCCACGAGCCGTTTTACTTGAATTTTGCTAGTAAATCGAAACTATTATAAGCGTTCTCTGTCGTATTTGTAATTTGTTGCGCTGAGTTTACAAGCGACAAACTGTTAAACTACACCGTCAACATAAACTGCCTGTCTGCTGTTTTACGGTACGTTTAAGAAATACATACAAGTTACTTCCGAAAGTGTACCGTGTGTTTCACCTAACGTGAAAAAAAGAAAAGAAAATCGTATTAAAAATTTTACTTGTCTGAACACTATGGTGTCGACGCTATTTATCTCAGGGGAGATTTTGCAAGGACATCTGAGGACTATTATCAAACTTAATTGGGGAGAAATTGAATTTTCTCAGTTTAACTTCGAAATTTGCGAATTCAACCTCGAAAACAGTCGTTCCGGCGAAAGAGTCGATCTCCGAAAGAGGCGACGCGAGGAGGCTATGTACCTGCCCTTTCACTTTTCCTTATCCAGACTTCTGTTGACAGCGGCAGCATATAGTTACAACGCAAAGTTATCTGAAATGAGAGCGAGAAGGAAACAGGAAGGGGCGCGTGACCGTTTCTCTTCCTGCGCATCTTGCATAGCTCGGTGATTCGGACTTCGAAACTCATGATCACGATCATCTGATAAGGCGTGAGTTCGGGCCCTGCTAAGAACTCACGTGAAGGTCGACATGGCGTATCGGTGAGCTCGATCATGCCGCATATTAGTGCACTCATTGGATAACATCACAGTTGTAAAAAGAGCAGGTGTGGTGTTATCTGGTGAGTGCGCCAACATCCGGCATGATCGAGCTCGCCGATACGCCATGTCGACCTTCAAGTGAGTGCCTAGCAGGGCCCGAACTCACGCCTAAAGTAATAGTAAATAACTATGTAAATAAAGCCCAGTTATTGTTCGAGAATACCGCCTGTCGGACGTCTCTTGGGAATATCTTCGATCTGTGAGCACATCAACGGACAACCTTCCAGCAACAACGGAAGAAACTTTACTACACCCTTGCCTACACTTCAGTGCGAGGAGGAAAGACGCGCGCCTCCACTTGATGAGCCATTGGGCGTCGAGTACAACGGGCGCAACTGTGTAGCACTCGAGGAAAGCGCAAAGCAGTCCATCTGCTCAGGTGGCGAATTAAGGCCGATTTTCGAAGCACAAGCCCCATCTCATGGAGCAGCTCGAGTGGATGGTCGAGTCAAGGATCGTTTAAGAATACGGGTTAAGTCAAGTCGCGCAAAAATTCTCGAAACCATTAGTTTGTATTCTTTTTTAGACAACTGACTACTACGAAGATTAGTTGCACAACATGGGGAAGTTCCTTCGCTAATACTTTAAAGTTATCCGCAGAGTGACTTTCTAGGAATCCACTTACGAAGCATTGGAATCGCTTTCGTGCTTTTGTATAGACCTTATTATTATTTTTCTTACAGTATGTGGGTGTCGCGAACCATACAAAAGCAAACAACAGGAACAAAAGGCTCTTGCTTTCTGCCAGAACCAGGTCCATTGTTCATGAAATCATCATTCATAATTTGATTGTTGTGGTTGTTCATAGAATGCATACATGCAGTGTCATTCTGCTATTATGGTTGCTTTGCAAAATACAAAGCAAATAGGCACATTGCAAACCCTTAAAGCTTGCAGTTCACATCACGATGACGGTACAGGACTACCTCGAATGACGAGACGGGCACGCCATACACTTTATCAGTAGTTTTTATTAATGATGGATAATATTGTCGGAAAACGTAGTTACATGACAATTTACACGTATAATTTTTTTATATAAATGTTAATGGAGAAGAATCTCTTTATTTTGGCAGGAAATGTCAGCCAGAAAGGACGACTTACTATTCCTTGGTAAATAATTCCTTAGTGGCTAGTCAAGTTCCTGAGGTAGTCAGTGTCAGGCGATGTGGAGTCAGAGGCCTTCCGCCGCCCCACCCACGATGTCATAGGCTGGTAAGGAGACCGGTATCCCGCACGTAGTGGAGAAGCGCTGCGGTTAATGTGAATAAACTTCGAAGTGTTATCCGAGATACCGAATAACTTTGCAAAAATATTGTTCATGGAATGTAGGTATGATTTTTGGAATACTGACATCAAGACAGTCTACTCTGTTTTCCTTTAGTTTGCCTCTTTTACATTTCGCAATTTCTGTATTCTGTATCCACGGCTTGTACCCTCTGCAAGTGTTTGACTCTGTTGTTGTTGTTTTGTTTTTGTTATTTTTTGTGTTATTTTTTACATCGAAACTTTCTCTCACTCTTTCTGTATCTCAATGTTAAAACATCGAGCTTGTCTACGCATTCAAATAGAACGAGGAGCTCCGTTCGCGTTTGAATACAACGGAAACGCTTTGATGTGTTTCATAGAAAAAATGCTTTGTATGAAGAGCCCTGACATAAATTTCCCTATGCATACAACTTCCAGGAGCTCTTCAATTGGAGTTTATACGTATTTTACCACTTCTTTGAATGGAATCCTTCACAAACAACCTATGCGTATCACGTGACGAATATGGCGGAGGTACTTTGCTTAAAAAAAAAAAAAGAACACGACTCTGCGTCGTAGTCGTCGAGACCCTGTACGCTGACGTCATCGGTGTGGCTGAACAGGAACATGGCGTACGTATCAGCTTCACAGTGCTTTAAATTATTTCCTTTTTAACGCGGGATGTATTTTACCGGCATTGCAAATGATTAATTATAAAGTCGGATAAAGCGTATATTCGTCCGTGACCGTTCCTGTAAAGCGTGCTTTGACTGCGCCAGCGCGGTGTATGCAGGAGAAGCAACCATGCAATATGTCTCTCTCCGGCTTGTCAAGTACGCAGACGGAATGTTGCTGCGCTGTAGTAGTGGGCCGTGATGACATTGACGCGATATCTGTTGCGTTTACTCATATAGATCCCTGCGGAAAACAGTAAGGCGTTGCAAATTCAAAATAATGAAGGTCGTTGCACGGCGAGCAAGACGGAGTCAAATAAATTGAGAGGCTGAGAGTTGAGCTTGTGCACTGTTGGGGACACGGTTAGCTAAAATCGCCTGTCAGCTACTTCGCCGTCCCATATTACATCTGTTGCGCTTGAAAGTGTTGTGCTAATATTGCATTTGAAGGTGGACCATGTGCTACACGTGTTTATTACTCAAAAGAAATAGTCTTGCAACACCTGGGGATTTGAGATGAGATAAACCACGGAGTGCTGATTTTAGGCAACCGTGTCCCCTACAGTACATCACCTGCTTCAGCTGTCACAATTCCATTCTGCGCATTACCGCATCATACATCCCCGAACCTCAAGCCACATGCCACCAGTAGTGGCGGGTAAACGCTACCAGATAACAAGAGCGCTTCGTCACCCGGTCTGCGCAGAGCGTGCAATAAAAAAACGAATTTAATTCCACGTACATTATCTTGGTCTTTCGCGAACGGATCGCGTATGCAGTGCGGTAGAATGCACTGAGCATGCGCAGATTAAGTTCGAATGACCGAAAGACCTCCGCATTTTTTTTTCTTCTTTTTCTTTCGCAAAAATGAGGGCTTCGGGAACGTGTTGCTTCGGTGCAACTCTATCCAAACTTTATTCCGGTGGTTTGGTCCTAATACAAAAATCCCCCACAGGTCGCACTCGAAGCACTGCCTTTCCACAAAGTACTTTTGCGCACCAACTCCTTTTCTAGAAGCGATGACGCAAAGTATATCCTCCCCTCCCCTCCTCCCGAACCCCTCCTTTATCGTGACGCCAGTGAATGAAAACACGACATCTCCCACGACGCACAAAATAAGCTGCACACTCGTCCCTGTAACATCGTTAGCAGCCCTGTTTTATAAAGGTGGTTGGAATACTTGATAAAAGGGCCGCCGAATCTGGGAAACAAAACTTTCGTTTACCGCCGCCGTCCCTGTTTGTTTTCGACTCCAACTTGTGATGCTTTTCCGTAGGCCAGTACGTGTTCCGCTTCGGCAAAGGCAAGAGGGCGCGTGTGTTTGCGTCTCGAAGGATGTAGCCATTGTTAAACATGCATCCTTAGAGTCGCATGCATGCATGCACGCGCACGGGAGGGTAAATATTTCGTTGCCTGTCTCTAAAGCAATAAGCCTGGCAAGAAAATTTAATTGCACTAACCAAGAAAGGTTGTGGGAGGAGGAAAGAAGCTCGCCAGAAGTTGCCTGGAAGTTTGTAGTCTTGAAGCGTCCCTAAGTTGCTTTCAGGCGGCGCTTTTAACCGTCGATGTCAAAGGGGAGTTCCTGTTTGAGGGATTACTTTTGAGGGGACAAAAGCGGAGCAAGAAAAGGTGGATCAAAGGGCGTGTCGTCATCTCCGTTGTTTTCCCGAAATTAGCCTGTTTGATCGGGTTTGGAGGCCCCGCTCGCCTTTGGTAATCACGTGTGACCTGGGTTTCTTTCAAGTCTAGCTTGTTTTGCGAACCTGTCGTGTTTCCTAATATTTCCTTCGGAAAGGATTGTGTTTGGGTAATGGCGTTTCGGGGGAAACGAACGCTGAAACTGGAAAGAAACAGACTTATTCCGTACCCAGCTTGTTTTTTTTTAAAGTTCTGTGTTAGCGCCGCGAAGCAACTGTGGCTATGAGTGGCGTACAGACGTGGACAGATGGAGAAAGGACAGCAGGAGGGAGTGGGGGACAGGGAGGTTTAGTATGCGTCCTGGTCCGATTTCAGGGGGAAGTGTGCCGGCATTCGTCTGGAACGTCTTCGGAAAACCCAGGGAAAACCTCAGACAGCACAGCCGGTGACAGGATTCGAACCCGTGTCACCTCCCAGTCTCGGCGTGTAAAGCGATCATCCTAACCAATATGCCACGGGAGCTCATCTCAGCTCGGCTACTAATGACGTTTTAAAAATCCACCCGTTGAAACGCAGTAGGCCCGGCAGTCATTTTTGTTATTTATGAGATTTCTTGGTGGTTGATGGTGATGAGGTGGCGTATTTCATCGCGATGGGCGATGGATCACAAGTGCACAAGGTCAGTTGCGTCCACTAATGTCCTTATTCTTTTTCCTTCAGTCTTCTGCTTCGTCTGTACTTATTTATTGTACAATCGAGGCGCAAAAATGAGCCCTTTAGCTGACCACACTGGTGGACTTTTTTAGGCTTTTGTCGGTCACGTTGAAAGCCTTCGAAAATAAGTCCGTTACTGCAGCGTGCAAAGATGGTCTTTATCAACTCGATTAGCTGTGCTCTGCTAGCAACAGATTACCTACGGCGGATGAACGTTTCCTTATGACGCGGACCCTTGATTGCGAAAGGGTTCCATAAACCACCACGTACCGATGTTAAGAATCCGAGATGTTTTGTTCGGTTCGTCTGCAGCAGTTCTTTCCAAACCTCGAAATGAGTCGGAACAATAAACTCTAACCAAACTCATCAGGCCCCTCTCTCTGCACAGCAAATATCCTTCTCTCTCTTTATGCCTTCGCTTTTTCTTGAGCGGCGATAACAACAAGGAACCGAATCACAACGTCCCATTAATAGGCGCAGCCCACCTTCCACCCTAACCAACTGTCAAATGCACGAGCAAGACGTCTTTTATTAAAAGACCAAAAGAGAAGAAAGAAACGATTCCTAACAAAACACATGCAGAAAGCAGCAGCGCCAGCTCATTGGACAAGCCTCCACTCCATCCTCGTTCGACCATTGGTCAGTGGTAGAGTGGGGGAGGGGTGGTCACTATATTCTCCGCTTTCTGCTTGTTTCTGGCGAGTGTGCACCCAGAGCTTTTTTTGTTTCGGGGCCCAGCGCGTCCTGGCAGAATCAATCTCTCCTGGGACACGAAATAAATTGATAAGAGAGCAGCCGGAAAATTGGGCCTGCCCCTCCTTCTCTAAACCCTCTCTCACCCCCACATATACACACATTGTGCCATCGCTAATCTTGAACGGAAAGGTCAATAATGGCGGAAGCTCTGGTCGGTGTTGTTTCACAACGATTGCTACACGACGGGACAGCCCACACTGCTCAGCGACTGAAAAGTAGTCCATATTTTGAGAGTCACCGTTGTCAGACGCCCCGATTAACAGTCAAAACTGTGCGATTTTGAGATAGTTACCATTACGTAATGTTAGTCTAGGAAACTGTAAAGCAGCAACCTTCAGTTTAGTGTCATACCTGAGTGACACAAGCCCTTGTGACGTAGTAGTTGGAGAGTCAACAGAAAACGTCCCTAAGAAATTTTTTACTGCTAATGTTTCGTTTTTGTTTTTGTTTTCTTTAGTTTTTTTTACAAACAAAGCTGTGATAAGTCCATAAGTTTTTTATTGTTTCTTCTTCTTCTGCTCACTATCTCTCTTATGATTTTTAAGTACCATAAGTTTGCTCGTTTTTGCTTGCTAGGTTTGCTTCCGTCACCTTAAAGAACCGCGAAGTTTCAGCGACAGGAGGGGACCATATTACACATGTATACAAGAGCGAGACTGCTGGTATTAGTCCTTCGCGTAAATGGATATGTAATCTCAAACGATGATACACATAATGTTTTATGATTCCATTATCTGGCATCAGTCTTTGATCACCCCTTAAAATGCCACGGCTCGTCACAATGCATTTTCAACATTAAAGAGCAGACTGCTCTCCGGTTCCAGTGAAACAGACGGCTGCTATCGCCAATCTCCGTTTGTCTGTGTCGCCAAATAAAAATTTACCTCTGCTTTTCGAATGCGCCTTGCAGGGAAGAGGATAACTCCCATTCTTGGTACAGCTCAATAGCGGCAGAGTCATTCGGACTGAAATGTAATATGAACGACATTTCCTCTTCCAACTCTCTGCTCTTCTACACTTGAATGCCTCTGTCTGTAGCAAGATGGAGGAAAAATCGCGCGCCCCAACAAATGGAAAAGTCTCTATAAAAGTAATTTGTCAGAACTGAGCTGCCGTCATTATATGGGTGGCAGAGATTAAAGTAAATAAAAAAATAAAGAAGTAGTAGGGGCGGAGATTAAAATAAAGCGCGTTCGTATAACGGAAGAAAGAAAAAAAAAACGAAGAGTCCCGCTGTTGCTGCAACCCATTCCACGTCAATATTCTATCGCTACCTTAACAAATGCGTTTCATTCTGACGTCTCTTATTGCTTTCAGCTACGAGACGACGGAGAAATATATATCTATATACTTATCTTAGTTCATACTATCTCGAGAAGAAACGTCTATATATGTGCCTTTCCATGTAAGGAGCGAGATAAAAATGAGGATCTTTTAAAGGAAAGGAGAGTAGAAAAAAAAAGAGAAGAGTTTCTTTTCTCCGACCTTTCTCCGGATTCTCTTCTTTCGTTTTTTCGAGCCAAATCGGTGCTCGTGATTAAAAATAATAACAGTGAAAACGAAAAAAAAAAAGAGTCGTCGAGGAACAGGATGGCAATAAATTGGTGGCGCCTTCGCTTTTCGCGCTTCATGAGTTCCTTTCTACATTGTCTCTCGTTCCTGTCTTTCTTTTTCTTTTCTTTTTTTTTCGGACTTTTCCCGGCCGGGTGACATAAAGAAAGATTATATCGGGCACTTGCGATGTATGAATAAAGGGAGCAGTGTTAAGGTATTCTTGAGCAATGCAGACGTCATAGAAGAGACGAAGGATTTGATAAAAAGTGTCTCTCTCATCACTTAAAAAAAGTGTGTCGCTTTTTTGAAAGCTTAGGTAAGGATAATAATACCTCTTTGAAATAAAGTGGCATAGAAATGAAGTTTTTAGGTCGATTTTGTATTAACGAAAGCACGGTTTGGTTTGGTTTAGTTTGGTTTTAAAGAAAAAATAAAATGGTGATTTTGGCTTCACTAATATGAGGCCCGCAATTCCGCATCCCTTGCACCAGTTACTTTGGTGGAAAACTCCTGGAATGATGATGCCAGTGAAGGTGAGCAGGATGATGGCGATGATGATGCTGATGCTGATAATTTTTTAACTAGTCGTGATGTAGTTCTCAGAATACCAAACGACGTTAACACAACCGAACATAGCAGAGCGCTGCCCGGAGACGTAGTGTTCGTCCGTTCCTCCCAGAATCCCCTGCGCTCCTTCTGAGAACCACATAAGGGAATGACGTGGTTTCGCTCACTGCGTGACGCGGGTGGGAGTGCCAGTGAGGTGGCTCGTGACGTCAGTGGACTCTGCGGAAGCGGCTGGAGAGTATCTGTGACAGCGTCATTTTCAGTGGCAAATGGGAGTCCATCGTCTTCATACGTCCCTCAGCAGTATCGGGCTGCGCGTCTACGGTTTCGCCGCGCCGTGCGTTGCTGGTTTTCGGGGCGGTATTGTAAGTCGAAATGTGCAGTGGTCAGACGCCCGTTCAGAGGAAATATATTGCATAGTTGCTCCTAGTAGACGACGTGTCGATAGCAGTGTCGATTGAGGTGATGAATCGCCCAAATGACAACCAAACATTGGTGTTCCGTTGCTCCCTATTTACGCTCGGCTTAATTTAGCTGTCCGCTGGAATACGCGGCTGGGTGTTCCCTGCCATTGCAGACCCAATAGGGGATAGCGCATAGTGCGTACTTCGAATCATTCGTAATCAATAGGAATAGACTTGGAAAGACCTAGAAATCTATATCTAGTATCGACGCTTCTACAAACTTTTGTTTCAAGTGATTATATGTACCCTCAGCCTTTTTCCGCGTGAAGAATGGTCTTCTCGTCGTGAACCGTGTTAACGGGCGTGCAGTTTTAGTAAGTCGTTCTATGTGGCGCCGTTAGTATAGATCAGTAGTTCAAGAAGCTGCCTCCTTATCCCCCCCCCCCCCCACCACACACTTTCTTCTGTCGGTGGGCGTCGGAAAATTATTCAGTTTTAACCGGGTGTGGTGGAACACCTTCAGCTAGATATTGTGTGGCCTAAACACTTAAATTTCGTTTTTTTAGGAAATAGCATACGGTTTTGGGCCCGCGGCGTTTATTCGACAGCAAAAATCTGAACGATCGGCTATCAATAATTATGTTGTCCAAGTAAACAGACCTCGTGTGTTCCCGAGGAGCCCGGTGAACACTACACCGGCGCTCCTCTGCCATGTCGATGCTGAGTTTGCTCATGCCATCAGTATATGTTTCTACTGGTGGAGACCAGACGCAGTGTTGAAAGTTGTCTTCTCGTTATGCCTCTCGTCCATCACTGTTTGCCAGACCCAGACGCCACGTCTACGACGGTGAAGACTTTCGCGTCTTCAAGTATAATATACCGGGTGTCTCAGTTAAATCCCCGGGCTAAATAATTCGCGAACCGGTGCACCAGTCGAATAACTTTCTTTTCTACAAGTATCTGTCCAATACCGCCTACAAGATGCGCACCGCGTGAATGAGCGGGAGGCGCTCATTATTTAAATAAAAATTCAAATGTGTTTCGTGAAAAAAGCTAACTTCTAAAGCAGAGCGCCGTCAGCACTAAAATGGGTACTACCCCTTTTGGGACCTTCAGTGGACACCTTTTAGAGAAAAATCTGCCACCGAAGCGGGTCATTTGTTGCAGTAATTAATTGGTTTCGGTTTACGTATTTTTGTCGCGGCTGGTCGCGGCGAATCGCAAAAGGATGTAATTCATTGGTGTAAGGACGTAATTCATTGATGGACATGGGAGTGAAAGAGCGTCCTTTTGCGCTTCACCGCGACCAGCCGCGACAAAGATATGTAAACCGAAACCAATTAATTACTGCAACAAATGACCCGCTTCGGTTGCAGATTTTTCTCTAAAAGGTATCTACTGAAGGTCCCAGAAGGGGTAGTACCCATTTTAATGCCGACGGCGCCCTGCTTTAGAAGTTACCTTTTTTCACGAAAATCATTTGAATTTTTATTTAAATAATGAGCGCCTCCCGCTCATTCATGCGGTGCGCATCTTGTAGGCGGTATTGGACAGATATTTGTAAAAAAGAGAGTTATTCGATTGGTGCACTGGTTCGCGAATTATTTAGCCCGGGGATTTAACTGAGGCACCCGGTATAATCAAGTATATAATATTCCTTGAATATTTCGAAGTGGTACGGGTCTACCTTAGTAACTTTATGCAAGTCCGTCGATGGCAAAAGGACAGGAAACGTTTAGCTTCTCCGCAAGCAGCGCAGGACCTCCCAAAGATGAAGTTGAATGGCCGACAATGTCATTCCCGAGTGATTCGTTTACCTGCATCTCCATTTGCGTTAGTTTAACATGAGGTATAAGGTGATCCATAGGCACACCGAACTGTAGCGACTACCGTTGTAATGTGGTGGTCAACTGCATTAATGGTGTAGGTCACCATGTTAGTGTCACTTCGCGAGAGGGCATTCCCGTATGCTTTGGTGGATTCTTGACATGTTTCGCATTCGGGTCTCTCAACGTGCACTAGGTCCAACAGCAGTAAGATCTGCTTTACTGGGACTGTTTCAATCGCCGAAACGGGCAACTCGTCCTCAACCTACAAGCCTACGAACGTACAAGTACTCATCACTTTGTTCCGTGGCAGCTTGATGCTATCTCGTATTTTCACTAAAGCCCAGTCCACCGCGACGTAAAACTTGACAATTTTCTGCGCTCCCCCTCTGTCGCGGACACCGGAACGGTATGTGACTAGTTTCCCGACTCATAACCTGTCTGTTTGTGTTATTTAGCTCTTGGAATTCGCACATCACAGGTGTGCCGTTATCTGTCGCTCGTGCGTTGTGTCTCGTCGACAATCGCGGAACAAATCTTTCATCCTATAACACGCCCCGTGTCTTTGTGGAGAAGAATTACGCCGCGTGTCTGCGTGTCGTGTTTCTGCTGTGGAAAAGAAGCTTCCCAACAGCATCCTTATCGGCGTCCTCAACGCAACTTACAGCCGGTGGATATCCGCCAATTGTACGCTCGTGCATCCCCTCTTTCGCGGCTACCCCTGTTGCGGCTTTCGGAGTCTCGAGAATTGGAGAAGCGTCGCACAGGACACCTCGAACAGTTAAAACAAAATGTGTCAGCCACCGCCCCAGAAGGAGCTGCTTGGCAGTTCCTCTGTTCTGCTGCGTGACCTTCCCCTTCGTAATTGGCCAAGGTGCCCTCACCAAAGCTACGTGGCACTCGCTGCAGAGGCCTCGCCTCTTCCCAAGTATTCTGCTCGAATGCACCCCTCATGAGTTTTTATTATTTCAGATTCGCAGCTTCGTGTCAAAACGATTCTTCGTTACAGCTTTGAATTGCGGGAAACTTTTGACTTCGATGACTTCTTCATCTTGTCATACGGTTACACGGTTGAAGAAGATGATAAACAAAAGTTGACCATTTTATATCTTGGAATACACATGATATCCTGTCAACGTCCCATTCCTGCTCGTGCATCCGTAAGAAATTTGCTAAAGCTTGACCCCATGCTATGCTGTGAGCCGGGTTTCTTTATTATTTACTTTTTATTTTTTGTTTTGTTTAGGGAACAGCAAGCCGGCGTGCTGCATGGCGGACCTTTCCCATTTATCTTTCCTTTTCTTTTTTTTTCTGCCTATAAATTCCCCTCCCCCCATGCTATCTCCCGTAAAGGCAGGAACCATGCCACCTAATGGTAACATACCCTCCTCTAGATTCACCTTTGGAACCATAAGTTGCGCGCTGAAACTGGTTGCCGTCGAGACTGAATCGTTCTTCCGCTCGTGCAACAGTAAAATGGTCTCGGCGATGGAACATATAGGAACCGCACTGCTGCCGTCGTTTTCAACCAATACCGTTATTCTTTAGCAATCACTGAACCCTGGTCTGGTGCCATCTATGTACGTTCACTCTGTGTGCATGACGCCCTGTGCAGCAGTTACCGTGACGCACGGCTTGTCGCGTCGCACCAATAGATATGTAAACAACATTAGGGCACGCACTCAGGAGCAGAGGAACGACCCAACCATGACCCAGTTGGCTACCATAATCCACGAATGTGTATGGCTCACCTTAGAACATCACAGAATCTAGCTCTCATCTTGTTCTCTGCCGGGAACTGCATGGTGTCAGGTTTCGCTCTGTGTTAGCATCGAGCAGTGATCAACGTTCAATGCACGCTGCCGGCGTCTCATCCAAAAGCGGCGATCATGGCACCAAATTACGGTGTAGCGGTCTGTATACCTTGGGAGCAGTGTAGTCTTTTGGGAGTGTTATGTGGACAGCGCTTCAGGGGGAGGGGGGATTCCCCCCTTTGTTTTCTGTTCCTAACGACCGCTCATAAAGCCGGGAGAGAAGGTATATCTCGTTACTTCGCGGGAAATAGGATGTCGTCCTCAATTTCTAGGCATCATATGACCCACTTTCGTCCTGTTCTGCCCCATCCTGTCCGCGTGCTTGTCCTCGTGTCTCCAATGGTGCTTCGATTGAAGAGCGGCAGTTGATGAAAAAGTATCAGATGTGTTATTGAAACCCACACCCTTCGATTTCCGATCAAAGGCGCTACTACTACGCTTCCGGAAGTGCCGTTCACTGGGGGGAGGGGGGTATGACAGGATCGGATCGCCGTTGTTGGCCACACAGAATTGGGCGTCGTCACGACTGTAGTAAAAAAAAAAGAAAGAAAGGCCGATGGAGGATAGAGGATGAAGGGTGGAGATGCGTAGAGGGTGCATGAGCTCGTCGGGGAGAGCAAAGTGTTAGATGGGTCGTTGAGCAAGACATGCCTTCTGCAGAAAGAGAATAAGGTTTCTAGCTTTAGCGGAACGTTCGGCAGAAGAACCACCGGGGTAGAGGATGTCCGCTAGTGTGCCCGAGCTCGAGCGAGGGAGATGGGCTTCGCGCGCAGAATGGTATGCTCGGCAGTCTCGCAGGATGTGTTCGATTGTTTCAGGTTGTTGACAGTGGCCACAGCAGGCGTCACCCCTAGAGCCGATCTTGAATATTTGAGAGATGGTGAACGCAGGCCCAGTGCGGAGCCTATGGAGCATGGTCTGTATGCTTTGAGGAAGGTTTTTCAAGGGAAGAAGGGGGCGATGATGGTGCATGAGGTCCCGTATCCCAGGGTGACGCAGTTCAACAAGCTGCTGAATGGCCATTTGCCTGTCGGTGTCGTCCGGAGTTGGCAAAATATTGCTGCAGCCCAGGTGTGCTGAGGACGCCAGCTGGTCCACCCTTTCGTTGCCGCCGACACCGGCGTGGGACGGGATCCATTGGAAGACGATATCGCCTCGGGTTTGTTTATGCTGAGCGCACGATCTTCTGATACTTCGCGCTAAGATGTTGTCACGTATGGGGTTCATCACGTCCCATAGAGCGCTTCTCGAGTCTGCGAGTAGGACTGCCCTGGTGAACCCTCGCTCCTGGACCGCAGCAGCTGCGTGCAGGAGAGCCAGGAGTTCAGCAGTGGTGGATGATATCGGGTAACGCGATGTTCTCCCATGCTAGGCCACGTTCACTGATGGGATGTGGAAGGCACAAGTGGCACTCTTGGTACGGTCGTCAATAGAGCCATCAGTGAATACTAGAGTATGTGAGTGGTACAAACTCCCGGTACAAACTCCCGCCAGGCACAGAAGGTAACCCAGCAGGATGTTGAGACGATCGCTCACTGTGGGTCAGGGCACTAGTAGCGGGCGCCGTTCACTGGGTAGTACAGAGGACCCAGCCTGACCTGAAATATGGCAGCGTCGCTCTTTTCATCCCAGAAAGGTCAGGTTTCTGTGTTAAAAGAAGTGTTCTTCTCTTTCTACAAAGTGTCTGTTGTAGCAAGCCTTCAGCAGCTTCTGAGTTCATCACTGCTTCAGGCTATACCGGGCCACCTGTACGGAAAGAAGGTCACGTTTTTGGCCAATGAAATTTAGTATTCGGTGACTGATTGTTACCACTGTGGGAATATAGCACGTAACGTTCATTATCATGTAGTGCTCGTGGGGAGATTTGGTTAGATGAAGCTCCGCCAATGTTCTACGGTGTAGGATTTCGTGATCGTGTTGCCCTAAGCTACATCATGTAGGAACATGTAGGACCTAGGCAATATCATGTAGGATGCTCATGATAGGGTGCCTGCCTATACCGCTGTCTACCCAACAACCCCCCCCCCCCCGGGCAGCTGTCGGTAATGCTGGTAATATCGGAGAGGGGGGATATATTTATTAGAGCAAAGGAAAAAAGGGGGAAAGGTCAGCCAAACCGGTCGTCGGCTTGCTATCGGTAATATCGGCCGAACTGAAGAAACATCCAGAGAAGAATCCATCCGCGTAGCAGCGAGCTTTTTATATATAAAGATATGTGTCGATTAGATCGCCCCTATATAGCACCGACCCTCGGACGATTGCCTTGTGGATCACAAGCAGGTCTCTCTCATTACCGCCCCATCGCACAGCAGCGGTATGACGGGTCGCACTTACCCAGCGTTGCGCCTTCCTTTCAAGGTAGTCTGCATGTATTTCCTATGAGAGGTGGCGGTCTAGAACAACTCCCAAGAATATTCAAGAACCTGTGGTGCTTCACTTGTTTTAGTTGTCCGCCCCCGAACTGTATCTGAAACCTGTGCATATATTTCAGAGTACCGAGGCGAGTCCCGAGCTGTTCTCAGCCGACATGTCCAGGTGGAAATACCTGATGACGTCTAACGAACATTGCAGCCGATTTTCAAGCGGTGGTCAGTACTTGTCGACAGCCCAGGTACACACATCCACACATATCGATAGCCTGAGCTTCTTGGAAATCCAGTCTTAGTAAGATGCCTACCATGACTTTATGATGTAAAGCAGCAATGGGCTCAAAAAGGCTTCGTTGGGTATACCCTGTGACTCCGTTATCTTCTCTGTACAACCTTCTCCTCTTCTGTTCTCACGAAAACTTTTTTTAATTAAATAACGCGTTAGCGTCTCGGTCGTGCAACAAACGTGCACCAAAATCGGCAGACACAAGGTATATAAACATACCAAAATTGTGCGCAGGCACAAATCCGTTTGGAAGAACTACTACGATATGACACACAAATTCGCGTGTGGTGGTTCGTACGTCCAGCTTACGTCCTGCCGTTTCCCGTTGTTTCCTTTCTTTTTTTCTTAATAAACATATCCCCCCCCCCGTTGTTGTTCTTCTTCTTCTTCTACTTTATTATTTATTTATTTATTCATGTTTGATTCTTTGACGGCGTAGTTTTAACCACACAATTTGCCGATACATTGTACCAAAATCTTTTTGTTCACCTTTACATCAATAAATAGCTATCCTTACCTTGTGCCTTGAGATTGCGAAAAAGCATAATGCAAAACCCAGTGCAACGACCGAGTGAGTGAAAGAAAAACGTTTTGTTTTTGACCAGTCAACAATGCTGCTTTCAACCTTACTTTCAACGTTACCTTCTGGCGGCCTCCGTTAGCGGCTAACCCTAACTGTCGCAGGTAATGGCGGCCCCTAGTCTATTTCCCGAAGGACATGGTGAGCTCCGAGGGCGGGCAAATGCACGACATGTCCTTCTGGCGAAAACACAGGTGTTCCGTTTCTCAGACAGAGTAGGTCGAGCAGCGCTAACAAACCATCAAGACGTCGGGAGAGTGCGACAGATTTCGATCGCGCCACCTCATCGGATCGATCTGGTGTTTACTGATTCAGTCACGTGGTGATTGTGCTGGTTTACGCTGTCCGGTTCTACGTATTATAATATGTCGCAACTCCGGTTTGTGGTGCTATCTTCTGGCTAGAATTACCAGGGTACGAACGGTAATGACAACCGGCGTATTGAGCATGACGATGGCTTACATTGCTACACAATTACATTACACATACATATTACCAAGCTTACATACAAGTCCACTAGCGGCATGGCCGAGCACGTTAGGGCGTCTCACTCGTTGGTGGTAGCCAGGGTCGTGCTGAAGACTGGGAGGTGGTGGGTTCGAATCCTACCACCGGCTGTGCTGTCTGAGGTTTTCCCTGGGTTTTCCGAAGACTTTCCAGACGAATGTCGGCACAATTCCCCCTGAAGTCGGCCTAGGACGCACACTAACCCCCCACTCATTTTTGCTGTCCTCTCTCCATCCGTCCACATCTGTATGCCGCTCATAGCCACTGTTGCTTCGCGGCGCTAACACGGAATAAAAAAACATACAAGTTGAACATGTGAATACTGCACAGGGCGCCTCTCTGTGTGTTGTAAGCTTTCTCTCTCTCTCTCTCTCTCTCTCTTTATTCCTGACTGTCTGTTTAGGGCATCCTGTTGCACTATCTGGCAGGAGACCGATTTTTTTTTTTTTTTTTTTCAACGACTAGTCAAGTCCCGTCACGAACGGTGACATTTATTATCTATTCTGATATGTTTCTTATGTATTCCATAACATTAGTAACCCAGATTTAAACGTTAATCTAGCTAATAGTTTATTTACCTCCCACCTTGCTGCGCTATTTTGTATGCTATCGAGACAGCAAATAATATTCCGTATTAGAATTTTTCGCTTGCCAGCAACAGCCAGTAGGAGCTATTTTGTTCATCAGACAAGCTATTGATATTTAGATGTTTGGGTATACCTGTTTTATTATTATTATTATTATTATTATTATTATTATTATTATTATTATTATTATTATTATTATTTCCTGTACAAGAATTGTAATACGTAAACGTGGTTTTTGCTTCACCGCGTCCTTAGCAGCATTCCTGATCAACAATGAATTGCGAATATTTACTGGCTTCGTTCGACCGGGATTACGTGATTTTAACATTTTTTTGCTGAATCTTAACCTCTGAGCTTTCCAGGCGTAAACTATTCCCGATTGCCCAATTACTCCGCATGATGGTCCACTCGTAGTCTGCGCCCAGAGGATAGCTCTAGGCTTTAGTGTCCCGTTAAAACCTCTAAAATAGCGAATGATTCAGATTAAATTGGCGACAGTACTTCGTTTACAGTACAGTGTCTAAACGAGCAACTTTGCAGCAGCTAATTTCGTTGGCATCCTTAACGCTTTACATTGCATCGTTCCCGCGAAATCTGCTGAGAAGCACCTCCTGCATCTTCAAATGGGTGAATGGAATTGATCAGGTAACGAGGGGCTTGCTAAATAGTATCTGCTGCTGCTACATTGTGCTAGTACTCCTGTATGTCTCACTTTGTATTAAGGCCCAGAGGCATTCCATAAGTATGGGACGAACTCACACAACGCCTGTCTCCTTGGCGGTGTCACGCGATGAGCTGCTTTCGGTTCCTCTCTCCTCTTCTCCTTGTGGAGCATGCGGTGAGTGACGTCAGAGTGGTATCACGCAACGGGCTCGTTTCGGTTCCTCTCTCCATCTCCTTACTGAGCTATACACCTAGGGTTCCGCGTTTTCGGCATTCCTGGCGGGATTCGGCAGGTTTTTTTTCAAATCCGGATATTTCGGCATTTTAAAACGTTTGTGCCAAAAATAGTTTCCCAAAAAATCTTCAGCTATAGTCACCAGGGAGAAGGACTGTGGAGGGAGAGCAGCTTGGTAGGAGGACATTGAGAACGCAAAGAATATCGTTTCCTTTGTTGGAGGATCCCACGAGCCCTTGAACCCTCTTGACCCACTGATAGAAGTGTTACAGGGGAAGGATTTTCCATCCCTGAACTAGAGGCTAGCAGCTCCGCAGGGCAAGTATTCCACGCATTTCACCTGGAAACGAGGTTAAGGAAAAACGAAAATGTGGTGCCCTGGAGGAAGAAACGTTCAATCGGGAATCGGCATTTTCGGCATGTAGCACCATGTGCCAGAGTATAATCCGGAGTTTTTCGGAACATGCCGGATTAAAAAAACAACTGGCATCTTTCGGCAAATGCCGACAACGCGGAACCCTAGCCTATACCCCTCCTCATCGCCTCCCTATATCTCCTGAACTCCTTTTGTTTGAAATGTTTTGAGTAATGTCAAATTGGTATCTCGTGATGCGCTCGCTTATGTCCACCTTTCCACTTCTAATTTCGGCGGCGTGATACGATCGTGCTCGCTTCACCTTCTCTCCGGCTGCCTTAGCTTTTTCTTCTTCTTAGCTTCTTAACTTCTCTCTCTTTCTTTGTTTTCACCCCTTTTTCTTTTTTTCTTTTCAAGGGTGAAACTTGCCGCCTTGACTGAACAGGCAGACCTTACTCTTTTTTTTATTATCATCATCCCCCCACCCACCCCCCGGCTGCCTTAGCGAGCAGACGTAATGTTTTCGCGCTGTTGTAATGGAGTGCGGCGACAGTGAACCGTGCCCTTCGGGTCAGCTTAGGTTAACCAGTGGTGGTAACACCTGCCGACCGCTATCCGGACCGTGCAGAGAAAAGTTACCACGAGCGTACAACAAATGAACCTCTTGATTGATTGTACAAAAAAAAAAGAATATATTATGAAGCTAGAGTGCATCCTACATTTGCAGATTTGGTTAGAATGTCCAAAAGGCCTCGTCAATTACTGCAGTTGTCTTTTTCACCTTGCCTATGTTTTTTCTTCTTTTTTTTTCTACTCTCAATGTAGTCTATTGTTAACGTCTACAAGAGGTGAAGTATGACTGGTTGAAGTCCGTTTGTTTTGCGTCCCTCGAAAGATGGTGATTTAATGCGATTTTAGAGGAGCAGTGTTGCCATACGAAGCGAGTAATATCTGTGTTATATAGTGTATACGTGATTCGTCACGCTGTAGCAGTGTATCCTTAGGGACAAGTGTGGATTGAGCGCTGAGCAAGATGCATGATACTTATGGATGTCTGTGTCATATTGTGCTCGTATCAGTGTAGCCACATTTCATTTAAAGGGAGTATTGCATCCGGAAAGGTGTGTATGAGGCCGATACAGTAACGTTTAGCACTGCTTCAGAGTCTACTTGGCCAAGTTTCTCTTCCGAAAACAGCTTACATACTTGTAAATAAATGAGCTTCAACGATTCGCACTGCCTCTGCAGCTAATGAAGCCTCAGCGTTAGTAACATCATGATGACGTAGCCCACGCATACCAATTGCAGCGCAGCGCAGCGATTGTCTCCGAGCTCGTCTGCTTCGCGGAGTTGCAGATGGCCGCCCGCCTCGGCGGTCGCAAAAGGGCGCTCCCTGAATGGACTTGTCCGTGTGACGTTTTCTCCGATTTCCAGGGGGGGAATTCCGTCATACTCTCAACATCCTCAACGTATGGCATACTTCCAGCTTGCTTCCTTGGAATTGTGTTGTTCATTAGCGGTGGATGTGGAAAAGGTTGTGCAGAGAGATTGCTCATAAATAGCTAGCACCTGCTGCTCTGTATATTCATGGGTGATTAGCTATTAGCAAATGAGCCGGGTGCTACCAATATGAAAGCAGGTATGTCCAGCTGGTTTGTACAAGTTACAATTCGCCCAATTGCGCCGCGCCAGCATTGATGTGAGGTTAAAAACGAGAGATCAGTCTGGTATCCGCAAGGAAGTGTCCGAGCGCCGATGATGAAAGGCTGTAACGGTGAGTTGATCCAAAGACCATGTGGCTGTCTCACGTTCAAATGACTTACTGTAACCTCGCCTATGAACAAGATACATGTGGATTTAGGACCAGAGACCCTTACTTTTCGCTAACATCCCTTAAAGACAGCAACATGTAAAGATGCCAAAAGGGAAACTCTCTAGCTCCCACGAAAAGCGCAACGTGCCCAATATAAACCGAACCATGGTACACCCTCCTAATTACCTCTTCCCTCCCCCCCCCCATACTACGGTACACAAATGGTGTCCATTTTCTCCTCTCGTCAATTTAAATGAGGATAAAGACAATGTGCCTTTAAAAATTGAATTACACCCATCACCGACGCTACGTACGACCGGAAACACCGACTTACCTACTAAAACATTTGGAAGACGACAACGAAACACGTACGTACAACCC
This sequence comes from Ornithodoros turicata, assembly GCF_037126465.1. NCBI lineage: Eukaryota > Metazoa > Arthropoda > Arachnida > Ixodida > Argasidae > Ornithodoros > Ornithodoros turicata. The sequence goes on from NC_088201.1 coordinate 52,257,934, forward strand.
GTTGTTCTCGAGCAATGGACGCAGATGAGAGCATCTAAAGAGGAACAAAGGGACCCACTGGACGAAAGTACGGAACTGTCCCCTCATGATAAACGAGGACTGCTATGCAGCAACAAGGACAAAAACTGGGGGCGGGACGTTGCAATCACCGGCCATTGTTTCGGTGGCAAGTGTTTCTCGCTAGATAATTCATAGGTCAATCGTGTACGCGTCACGCCTCATTAAGGCTTGTCTACTGGCGGACAATGGGCTGCGGACCTTAAATATTAATGCCTGCTCAGAGATAATTAGCACCAATTTCGTAATGGCACGAGTAGTGGCAGTCTCGTTCAAAATGAGGCAGGCCCCCGGTCAGTTGGTTGGACGATTGAAATTACGTGTGGGGATCAGGTAGGCGGTACAATTTTCAGTGGTTGATTTTAGATACGAGATGTTGTCACTGTTGTAGTCGGTGCTTGCACAAGCGAATAAAAAGGATGAACAAAGGAAATTGTGCTAGTTGGAACTGTGTACAATGGTATGTAACATTGGGGGGGATGCTATATCTCAGGACCTGCTGGAATTTGTTAGTTGATTGTGGTCTTAGAACTGTATATGTTATCACAATGTGAAATTCAGGCAAGTATTACTTTTTGGAAAGTGCAAGGAAGGTTCAACCGCCACCTAGTAAGCGTATAAATTCCACCAAACTTTCCTTCTTTTTAAATTTAGGGTCATCTTAGAGATGGGCACGGTTTTTTTTTTTTTTTTTTGAAAAGGAGTGGTATGGATGAGAACGTGTGAGCCGCTTGTTAACGAACTGTTAGGTTTAAATGGCGCTCCGCGAATCGCAAGAACGTCCAGAACCTGGAAGACGCGCTATGTATGGCATATTAATATTCGCTGACGTAGTATAAAGTTTTATGCGCAGATATCCGTTGGTAAAACCAGGAATATGCATGTGGGTCATTGTAGTCCATCCCAGCTGTTGCAAATCAAATAGAAATGTCGTTTATAGGAGATGTATGCGGTTAATACAGAAAATGTTGTTGTTTTGTTCTTTCTTTACATTCAAACTCAGGTCAAACTCTGTTTTACGGGACTCATCATGAAAACAATGAGAAACGCCTTGGCATGAGCAACGTAAAATAGGGACACTGAGAAAATTACTATTGCAGGTTCTATAGCACAGGCTGTATAGTTCTATAGCAAAAAAAAAAAAAAAAGGAAAAGAAAGTCGCTGCAGATTATGAAAGGCGGCTGATGAAAGTAGCGGTAGTTGTTATCGGTTCACCGCATTCAGTACGGTTCCGCAATGAAGGCTACACCTATTTTTTTTTTCTTTCTTTTATCTCTTCATATTACAATTGCTGATGCTAGTGACGGGTCCACTAAGTTCATACATTGTGCAGTAAATGCAGTCAGGAAGATAATCTCAGGAATTAGCTATAACGTTACCCAAGCTATGAAGCCGCCGCCTTCAACCGATAATCAGGTGTTCGCTAATGTTTTGACATGCCTCATCGCTCATCTCAACTGCATCATGTAAGCCTGGAGTCGCTAATTCATGCATTCCTTTGCTCGTGACAAGAATGGCTTCTCATACATTCAGTGTTGCGGGTTGTAATTTGGCGAATTTATTCTGAAGACACCGATTTCGAAACTTTGGTACAAACTGCTTTATGAGAACTATTTTAGTGCTGTTCGCAACGGAAGTTCAGTGCAAACAGGGCAAAAACTATACGTCAGGGTCCGGTTTTACTCAACATTTTATCGTGAGTTAAGAACTGCTTACGTACCTAAATTCAATCATTGCAGCGAGCGCCGTGCCGGCAGGAACAATTATCTACCAGTCAGTCGACGAAAATATCCGGCGATATGAACGCAACTGTGCGAAAGACGACAGTTAATCCCGTTCAAAGTCAAAATCGTATACCACTTCATTACCCTAGCTAATGCCACGAGAAAAGGAAACGTTTATTCGATAATACCACCTATACTTGCACACCCTTCGTGCCTTCGAACCCTTCCTTTACAAAAGACACGTCGTCTGCATTCGCTGTTTCCATTTCCCCTTTCTTCTTGGAGCGAAAGGAAGAATCACCTCCAGAAACAGCGAAAACAGAGGAACATCACTCGCCCGGTGACGCACACACACACACACACAGCTCCCCTCAAACAAAGAGAAAACGGGCATCCCTATAAAGACAGGAAAAGGGATAAAAGAATGTATGGACTCTCTGTGAGAGTTCCACCCTGCTGGCGACGACGTTGGAAGCCCCCCGACTGGTAAAGGATGGCTGTCCCCGAGATCCTAATGACCCCTGCCTTTAATTACAATTATAAATAATGCGGGCCTGGGCCCGGCATCAAGCTTTCATTACCAGCCACATCTCAGGGCAGAGATCGTTAGAGAAGTCTGCAGACGTCCCCACGCTGAGCTAAGGAATCTTTCTCCTATATAATGTTATACGGAGGAGGGGTCGAGGTAACATAGCGTGTAATAAATGGAGTCTTCGGCGGTTCCTGCTATGCGGCCATCATTGTGCTAGAGATTGTGAAGACAGATAATAATGGTGATACAGGTGTACGTTTACTGTAATGGTATTTACGATTTCCATGAATGCTTTCTTAGCTCTTGTATGCGCTCGGAAGGAGTGCGTTCCCGAAATGCAGCGAGTGTGCCGTCGTTGTAAGATACAGAGTCACATACTCCTCTTGTGTTCCAAGCACGCCGACAGACTCAGTGTCTTGGAAGCGAGTTTGACTCGTTTGGACGGCCGACCTTTGATTTCGTCAAAATTTCGGGTCGTTGGCTATAGCGTAGCACCATGCGACTGTATTTCAAGCACTGGTGCGATTTCTTGAGAGACCTGACTGAAGTGACTTCCCCTATACTCGCGGTCGCTAGGCAAGTGTTTTACGCTGGTGAGTCCCATCGGTTGAGCTTTTACCCTCTCCCACTACTACTGCTTACCTCCTCCTTTCCTTTCTTATTCTCATTCTGTTGGTTAATTGTAGATATAATGGGGTGGGGTAACTTGTTCGACCTTGTCGTGGTTCACGCCCTCATTTTTTTCTTGTTTCTACCACCACCGCCGCCGCCGCCGCCGCCGCCGCCGCCGCCGCCACCGCTGCCTTCTTCTTCTTCTACTTATGTCGTACGTCGTTACGGTTTATATTTTGCTGGTAGTGATATTCGTTATACTCACTAGTACTTCTTGGCCCTTGAGAACCCTTCGAACGATGTATTAATTACGTTATTATTAATTACGAATTATGTATTAATATTTAATGCAACACTATTACTACTGTAAGAATTCTAACGAACAATGGATGCTGCGCAAGCGTGGGGTGTGCACGAACGTTACGTTAAGTGAGGTGATTTTTGCTGTGTCGTTTCGTTACATTACTTTCGTTTTTGCTGAACCAGGCTCTAGTTTTGTCATGCCCAGTCGTTGAAAGCCTTATGCTGATTAATTGTATTTTGTTTTTAGAATCCTCTCATTCTGTATGACTATACTATGAATCTCGTGTCATTCTTCAGCTGCATACAACTTCTTTGACACACATTGTAGCAGTGTCAAGCGTACCTCATACCCGTGACACACACTGAGCTTTTCGTTCTCTTCGGTGTTACCAACGCGTGCATACACATATACCGGGTGTTTCAGTTAAATCACCGGGCTAAATAATTCGCGAACCGGTGCACCAATCGAATAACTTTCTTTTTTACAAGTATCTGTCCAATACCGCCTACAAGATGCGCACCGCGTGAATGAGCGGGAGGCGCTCATTATTTAAATACAAATTCAAATGAGTTTCGTGAAAAAAGCTAACTTCTAAAGCAGGGCGCCGTCGGCATTAAAATGAGTACTACCCCTTTTGGGACCTTCAGTGGACACCTTTAGGAGAAAAATCTGCCACCGAAGCGGGTCATTTCTTGCAGTAATTAATTGGTTTCGGTTTACGTATTTTTGTCGCGGCTGGTCGCGGCGAAGCGCAAAAGGACGTAATTCATTGGTGTAATTTATTGGTGTAAGGACGTAATTCATTGGTGGATAAGGGAGTGGAAGAGCGTCATTTTGCGCTTCATTGATGCTGTATACAGTACAAAGCACCACATCCCAAATGTACTTAAAATAAAGTACTCATCAAGTACGTTACAAATTTAGTTAGTACCACCTCGGTTGTATCACACGGTTCACCATTAATCATTTGGTGGTTTTAAAAAGTGAGCAAGTCATTATGTTGATATTTTAGCGAGCACTTTTGGCAAGTGCTAGTTAGGAAACCCTACTAGTCAATTGCTTACTCGTGAATATGAGCTGAACAAGATATATTAAGAAAAAATTAGTACATTGATCTGATGGTACATAAAATAAAAAAAACTGTGCAACCAGATGACATAGTTTGCATTTGCGTGCACACGGGTAGTGTGCTATAGGGTGAAGTATTATTATATCTTAAGTATGACACTGATACATCTCATCCCCCTCCCTAGTGCGCAGTGCTCTGGTGCTAATCTTTGGGTACAATATGCGAGAAGGCATTCCTTCATGGGAGAAGGCCAACAGAGATTGTATATTTCTGAGACTTCCTTGCTGCTTCCAGGAGGGGAGTAGAAAGCGCAGTGCTTCTTTTTCTATGTAGCTTTGTTACCTGCACAAAAATAATCCGTGTTATATAAAAAAAGGTTCGTTTTTTACCGTGTGATAATTAAAAGCGAATCAGATATCGTGAAATAGAACGATTGAATGATCGAAAAAGCAGTATATAGCGGCCATGGAGCGCTTCAGCCACAAACACAGACAAAAGGCACACACAAGAGAGGACGAACTGCAACTCACGACTAACTTTATTCTTCTATACACATACCCTTAAATACCAGTTCGTCCTGTCTTGTGTGTGCCTTTTGTCCGTGTTTGTGGCTGCGGCGTTTTGAACTTATCATGTACCGACTTCCGCAACTTAGTACTCTCGATGGAACGCTTAATATAAAGGGTTAGGAGTATACGTCTCAAAATCACGCTGCGTTTAGTAATGAGTAATTCTACCGCTTCATGAGGGTCCGAATCGTCCTTCCCGCTTCGTTGTTAACGTTCATATCTATAATATTAAGACAGTAATCTTTGTTTTTCCAGACGCATTACCTTTCAGCTTTAGGTGTACTCTGTTTGCGTGTTTAGTTCGGCTTCGGGATCAGCTATGGAGGAAAATGTGGACGTGCCAGTCTTAATTAAATTCATTTACCGATTTTAATTATGTATCATTAACCTTTCCAGCTTTTAACTCTTTTCAGTGCCAATCTTGACACATAGCTAACAGTGGTATGCCTTCCTGGAAGGAGTTGCATAATCCCATGAACGTCCATTTTAAGCGCATCCCCACACGAAGTTCCTCGATGTTATAAATCGGACAATTTTAGCCATGCACTCATTTCAGTTCAGTCAATTTCTTTCCGAGAAAACACGGTGGGTAATGTGCTTGGTAGTGTTCGATTCACGAGCCTTATGACGACCACAGCTTAGTTTTCGATATGTCCTACCTGCACATAGGACAGATGTTGAAGTTTCAGTAAACGAAGGAAATCCAGGACTGAAGCAGTGGTCACGGAACTGTAACCCTTCAACAGATACCGAGTGTTTTCTTTTTTCTTTTTTTTCTACTTCACTGCCACACAAACCAGAGCTCCATCTCGCAGGGTCCAAAGCCGGAATTGTGTCCAATCTCTGGGAAAACGAATTTCCGTTCGCTGATAACCAATTGTAAAATTATTCAACAACTTCCCTCGACATTTTTCTTTTTGCTAATCTCCATGATCATCATCCTTTCAGGATCGACTCGAGCGAATTCTGCAGAAGGAAGAAGCACGCCGTTTCTTATTTGATTTAAACATGAAAACAGCAGCCAGTAAGACTCCGGCTTCGCGTCTCGCTTTCCGCTTGCACAGACAAATGGTAGCGAGCGATTTTTCTTTTTTCGCCCGTGCCTGCAATGCGCCTCCCGAAGAACGGGCATGAATAAATTAGCGCACAGCCAATTTATAATATTTTCGTGGATCATTTGAAATTAAAATGAGTCTCGGATGAGCGAGACAAAAGCGGCTCGCGGAACAATGGACCCTGCTCCCTGGGCGTATAAAATATTTGCATGGCAGACGACAAAGCAGATCGTCTGACTCCGCCCCTGCGCGATCTCTGTCGTCATATCGTCTGCGACGGAGAAACTGATATGCTGCTGCCTTTGTCCCGATGTTGGATGAGGGAAGCGACGAGAGGGAGCGGGTGTGCTCGCGAGTGCTGCTCGGTTCAGAATCAGTCTCGCCACTTTCTTTATCGATTACCTGTTGTACGGGCGTCGATATTTCATGCTGAAACGTATTATTCGACTTCCATAAACTATTGCGTAATTTTTCGACGCAACCGTTGCTCTAATAGCGCGCATGGGTTGCAGGAAACTTGCTAAACTGTGACTTGGTACGACTTGAGCAAGTATATTTTAATTGTTTATTTGTAGTTGACGCATATTTATATTGTTGACTGATTAGATGAGTCACAGAATTAGTAAACCCATCTGCCTATTTGTTTTAGCCTACTACATTCCCTAAATCTTTGATTTACTGATTCGCTTTGTTTTCCCCAACAAAGGCCACAACTGAGGTAGTTCTAAAAGTCTGCCCCATCGCTTTTGCACTTGAGTGTAATGCTGTTTAGTGTGCTTCAGAAGAGCGCCAGCACTCCTGTTCTTTACAATTAACTCACCCCAAATTTTCGATAGATCCCGTCCCTGTGTTTGCGGCTTTAGCATATTCTAAATTCATTTAACTAATCGGCTAATTTAAATTTAATAACACCCTCCACTACACTGAACCCTTGACACTGCCACTGTTTTGCGAAGTTTTTTGTTCCTAACCTTAGCCGCTCCCTCCCAAGCCAAGTTCGTACGTAGTAGCTGATTATATTTCTCATTCGTTCTTTACCCCAGCAGTCACCACCATGCACCACCCTTCACCTGTTTACCCAAACTTGATATGCGATTTCGACTGCTCCTAACATGTAACATCTCTGTGTTGTCTTTTGATTACTTTCCCAACATGTATTCCCTCTGCTTCTTCAAACGTTGAGTTACTTAATCCAAAATATTTCTTAAAACAGGACCACAGGTACGCCGGTACCTTACGCGCGAAGATGGCGTGTCTCGCCGTTTCTATTTGACCGCAGAGCTCGCAGTCCTTTCTGCTGTTCTTGTCCCACAGATAAAATTTGTCCCTCACTGGTATGACCTCATGCGCCACTTTCCATAAGTATGATTTTCTTTTGTCTTCTAACCAGAAATTAATTATTTTCCAACTTTCCGCTGTTATCATAGATGGATATTTTTCTATTTCTTTCTTCATCAGATCTCTGATCTTCCTGAGCTTCTGCTGTAATCTTGGATCTTGTCTATCCTTTTCAATTGCAGCAATGTGTGCTTCCCTGCTTCATAGTTGCTGGCTGCCTTTCCGACATTGGACACCTGTGATCTATCCCCTGTTGGCTAAGGAAGATGGGCTCAGAAATTATGTGACTCATCTAGTCAGTCAACAATATAACAAAATTTCTTGTGTTTATTCCCACCCAAAATCTTGCTATCTGCTGCCCGATGTCCTTCCCATCCAACATATTCCATGTAAAGCATATGCTTGTGGTAATTGTTTCAGATCAGAAATCCGTAGGCTCCCAATTGCTTCCCCATTGCGTTTTCCCATCCCAAATAAACTGAAACAGCGTTTTTCAATGCTACGGCATATTTCAAGAGAAGAGTAAGCGACAGGAAAAAGGTACGCGCATTTCGGTATCATAATTCTTCTGACAATCTGTGCTCGAGCTGTCAGTGGCGTTCCCGGTTCAACATCCTCTTCCTTTAATTTTTCCAAGTATTTTTCTAACTGCATCCAATTGCTGTCTGAAACCCCGTCCTTGTTGAACCCGACTCCGAGAATTTTGGTCCCTTCCACAATGCTCAGACCCAGATTTTTTCTCGGTTTCTCTCCACCTAAATATACCAATTTTGATTTGTCTCTTTATTTTTGCCCCACTCATTGTCCCATATCCTTCCATTACTTCCAGAGCTTTCTCAACTTCCCTTTCGCCTTGAACTACCATAGTGAGATCATCTGCGTAAGCCACTATGGTTTTGCACTGTACAGCCCCAGGTAATCCAACCCCTTTCAGTGCCTCACTTTGGTTCAGCTCTCGTAATGACCTATCAAATGCTAACACATACAGCAGGGGAGAAAGGGGTCAACCTTGCCTTGCTCCTCTTTTGGCCTGAAAGCTCTTGCCCATTGATGAGTAGCCTACTCCTGGCGCTTTCATACATGGCTCCACTATGTTATTGGATTTTCCTCCCCAATTCATTTTATTGTTTCTCTTAAATGTGCGTGTTTAAGCCGGTCAAATGCCTGTTCTTGATCTAAGGTCATGATAATACTTCTTATTCTCCTTTCGCTTGTCCATTCTATATCATCTCTTAGCTCCCATATTTTTCTTTGGATTATTCGACCTTTTACTGCAGCACCATGTGATGGAGACACCCACTCTTCCATATTTCCTTGTATTCGGCCCACGACCGCCCTGGCTGATATTTCATGGTCTAAATTTAACAACGTTATAGGTCTCTAGGCGCACAACTCCTCCTTATGCTGCTGATCCTTGCACAGCAGAGTTGACCGTTCGTTCTAGGAAGGTTCTGGAAATAAAGCTTTCTGAAGTGCTCCATTAAGCACCTTCACCAGAGAGGGGTCTAGGACGTTCCAACACCGTTTGTAAAATTGTGCCGGAAACCCGTCAGGTCCCGGCGACTTTCCACTCTTCGGGCTCGTAACCGCCTGCTGTACCCCTTTGCACCTAAATTATATGCCTTTTCCTAACTTCCCCGCACAAAAGGAATCGCCTGCCGTGAGTCCATTCTCAAACATGTTGGCGTAGAACTCCCGTGCCACAGTGGTTATTTCACCTTGCTTGGTGACTCGTATGTCCTTGTTTATGAGGGCCTCCATGGGCGGTTGCTCTGAAGCCAGGTGTTTAGAGTGAAGCCTCCGGGAGCACCAGGCTTCCTTCTCTAGATTGTCCCTCGCCGCCATATACCTCAACGCCTCCCACCTTTCCTCCCTCTGGAGTGGGAGGTGATCTTTGGTGGAGGTGCAGCTCACATCGGAGAGTACTCCAACGCCGAACTGTTGCAACCGCCGCATGTTGTTCCGGAGCTTGTGGTCCGTCGTTGCACGCTTCTCATGCGCCTTTTTCTTCCCCCAGGCCTTAAGCCAGTTCTTTACAGCATTTTTAAGTTGCTCCCACCAATGAAAAAATATTGTCACAATCTTTGACCCCTCTCTGGATTATGCCTTTAACTTCTTCATCGAGTTCTGGATGATTGAGCAATTTGATATCCATTCTCCATGGGCGTTGGGATGACGGAAACCCTATTTTCTGTCACTTCCAACAGGGCTCCCTTAGTGATGGTGATGTGATAAAGAAAAAAATGGGGTTTGTGAGTTTCGACGAAGTCGAACTGCCTACCCCAGTACGCTTGCGCACAGAAACAGAAACAGATGATGAGTGGGAAAACAAAGAAAAGATGATGAACAGAGATGAACAGGGATGATGATAAACTTATACAAGTAGTTCAAAACTTTCGACTCCCTTGTGGTCGGAAACATCAATTGTTTGGATGGTTTTAGGTTCACGTCCCTTACTTTCTGTGCCATTCGACTTGATACATATATTCTGTCAATTCTGCTTCCCCCTTTCTTATATCTCTAGTATCAGTTACGCAGCTAAAGTCCCCAGCAAGTATAAAATTGTGAACCCCAATAAAACAATACGGAAATTCATCCTTATAGAACTCCTCGGATTCTTTTGCTCTGTGTGGCCCATACACGTTAATTATTCTAAGTACTCCTCCTCCGTGAGCTATGTCCACAGTAATTACACTCCCATCGATGTCGTTTTCGAATTTAATTATTCTTATGCTTCTTGGTTGTAGGAAAATAATCCCAACCCCTTTTGAGTTGTGCGTTCCGTAACTCCAGTACGACTTTGTGTTAAATATTTTATCGAATTCCACTGCTTCTTGTTGTTTGTGCCCATGTGTCTCTTGAATTAGGATACAGTTAACTCCCAAAAATGTCGCTAGTTCAATTACTTCATTTTGGTTCGGTTTGCTTCTGAATCCTCTCGCACTAAATGTTAGGAATTTAAATATCATAGTGGGGAGGAGTGGAGTGGAGGAGAAGCAGCTGCATGACACGGTAATGTCATGAACGACTTTGTCTTAAATATCAACCTTCGCCTTTCTGCCACCTTTCTTTGCCTTTCTAGATACCCTTCTCCTTTTCAAAGTCATACCACGATCCTTCTTATCAACTTCCTCGCTTTCTTGTCCATGACTTTCCACTGATACCATCGTGTGGAAGCTTTCTCCACTGCCAGAATGTGTAACTTGGGACATTGAAGACGCGCTTAAGGTTGTGCTTGTTACAGAGGAAGCCTCTTCAACATTGCCATTGCCAGCCTCTGAGCCTTGCTTTTCTTCAATTCCTTCACTCTTACCTTCATCATTTGCTCTTCCCTCCTCCCCCTTGCTGACCTCCATGTCGTCCTCTAAACCCTTTTCTTCTGCCTCTTGCTGATTTTCAGATGCCCCTATTTCTCCCCTTGCTTTCCTCTGACTACTTCATTCATTTGAACTTCACCATCCTTCTCTACCATTGTAGTGCTCGACTTCTTTGCTTCCTCTACAACTTCCTGGTGCACTTCCTGCTGCTCTGTACTTTCGAAACCTGGAAGGTTCTCCTCTGACACCCACGCTGTACTCTCTGGTTCAACAACTCGTCCCCGAGCCGATGGCCTTACATCTGCCGGGACGTTCCGCTTTCTTGCCTGATCGCTTTTACATTCTCACACTCCACGTCGTAGTAAGACTCACACCAGCAGCATCTATGAGCCTTACATTCACGAGCTAGGTGAGCAGTTGCGTCACACTTTGCACATCTCCGTGTGACCCCATGATACAGGAACTCAATTCTGACTACCCTCACCGTGAAAAAAAATGGAAGATCCCCTTTAAGCTCCATGATCCAATCTTGTTCCAGTTTCGCAGTCTTCGTGCTCTCACCATATCTTTTCCCATTGGGTCTTCATCCCCAGTCCATGCTGCCCTAACTCTTTTTCCAAATCGGTGTCCAAATAGTCTATGGGGTATCGACACACAGTTGCCCTTCCCATTTTCGCTCCTAAATAATATGCTTCTACCCCTTTTTTCCGCCAGTCACTACACCTCCGTCTTCCTTCATTAACCTGACACCCTCCATATCATTCATAACTACCTCATGGAAGCCGTAATCCTGATTCTGTGCACCGCGAACTCTTCCCTCTGAACCTTCTTACACGCGTCCAAAACATCCTTCCCGAAATACCCCTGAGGGACACTTACCTTAAAAACCAGGATGTGGTCATCCTGGCTCTCACCCATTACTCTGCCGACGTCTCAACCTACGAGACCAGGCTACACCCTGTAAGCCGCTCAGCGCTTGAAACTTATACGTAACTAATAAAAAGATGCAGATTGCGAAATGAGCAATCACTCGAGAAGGTTATTAAGCCTAACAGCGGAGCTCTCACGGAACAGGTCCACACACGACGACGATGACTGTACTTGACGTACGATATATACTTGATATTTCACAAGAAAATCGCGCATATAAATCAATTAATTACCACGTGGGCGATTCCACGCGTGTTGGTATTTCTAACTGTAGCATGGGACAAGCGTAAGTTTGCCCACATCACGCATGTTAGGAGGAAACCATCCTGGAAACAGCACCGCAAGGGATGCTGCCCCGACGACCGTGTTATTGGCTGCGCGTTCAAGGACGCATCACGCATGTTTTTTTTTTGTTTTTTGTTTGTTTGTTTGTTTTTTTAAATATTGTACTGCCAATTTATTCCGGGAATGACAAGATTGTGTCCGCGCATGTTTTCTTTCTCTTTTATTTTTATTTTGAACAGGTTTTATTCACAACGATTACTTATCCGTACCGTATTATGTGTGGGAAAACTTTATTCAGTGGGTAGCGTAATTACAGGTGGTACGAAAACAGAGCTTTTAAAACTACTGTGCTAATGAACGTGTGTGAACTTGATGGGAAGGTGAGGTCTATACAGGGTGTTTCACGAAAATCCTCCGGCTGGATAATTCGTGAACAGGTGGCGCCATCGAAGAAATTTCTTTTTGGTAAAGATCCTTGGGACATTGGCTATGAACTGAGTAGTGAGCGGCTCATTTGCATACGCTCACTAATTAAATAAACATCCTAACTTTTAAATTTTACTTCGCACGCTTACGGAACATCTGTTTTACGCATCAGGACCTCCAGCGAAGAATATTGCAAGAAAAAAAACGCGTCGACACTTAGTGATTTTTCCGAGTTAATCGGTTTCGGTTTACATATTTCTTGCGCGGAGCAGTGCACCAATGCGTTCTTTGGATCAGCTATCCGGCTGTCAATTTCGTGTTCATCCGCCTGGTTCACGCACGGGGGCGACGGAAGACTCGGAACAGCCGCAAGGGATGGTTTAATATTCCTTATCAAAGCGACTGGTAAACAGCGCTGGGGGTCCTGTCGTTCCGTAGGTGAGATAGCGTGCTCTTATTATGGATGATGACGAATGCGCCGCGAGCGCTCTGTGGGGTACACTCTTAAAAATTAACTACACCACATAGCACTCTCCTAGCCAACCATCATCCCGAATGACAACGTTCTCGCCCGATTTGTTGAAAACGGGAGGCGGAGCCTGTAGAGAAGGAGAAGGAACACCAAAGCGTCTCCTGCGGTCTTGCGACTGTTCCTTATCTTCCGTCACCCCCGTGTGTCAACCAGGTGGATGAACACGAAATTGAGAGCCGGATATCTGATCCAAAGAGCGCATTGGTGCACTGCTCCGCGCAAGAAATATGTAAACCGAAACCAATTAATTACTCAGAAAAATTACTAAGTGTCGACGCGTTTTTTTTTTCTTGCAATATTCTTCGCTAGAGGTCCCGATGCCTAAAACAGATCAGATGTTCCATAAGCGTGCGAAGTAAAATTTAAAAGTTAGGATGTTTATTTCATTAGTGAGCGTATGCAAATGAGCCGCTCACTACTCAGTTCATAGCCGATGTCCCAAGGATCTTTACCAAAAAGAAATTTCTTCGATGGCGCCACCTGTTCACGAATTATTCAGCCGGGGGATTTTCGTGAAACACCCTGTATATGCCGTCCATATTCATTGAAGGATATTAATACTATTGAAGTCCACCGCTCCTTGCTGTGGAATATATAAAATATACATCGAAATGTTTATACAATATATATGGTGTTTCACCTAAGGTGAAAAATCTACTTGTCTGAACTTTACGGGATCAACGCTGTTTATCTCGGGAGAAACCTTTAGCAAATTTAATTCACGAGAAATTGAATTTTCCCAATTGATGTCCGAAATTTGCCAATTTGCCAGCATTTCTTTTTATTTTATTTTTCTATTTTTTTACAGAACCAGAAGGATCACGTCGGATTTACTCCATTGCCTTGTAAAATATATTCCCTACTGCCTTGGTAATAGCTGGGGGGGGGGGATACTGAAAACGTCGTTTCGAGGCGCGCAAATTGTCGGACGAGGTCAGTTTCCCGTCAGATGCGCCGGAAGAAGACCGGTCACCCGCAACTTCCTGTTGCCTTCACACCCTTCTTTCAGGTAACTGCGTTGCAACCAACTTGCCGTTATCAGCAGAAGCTTGGAAAAGGGAAAGTGAAGGGCACAAGTGCAGCCTCGCATCTTTCGGATGTGTAAGCGCGGCCGGCAATTTCCGCGCCTCGAAACGACGGTTTTCGCTTTTTTTTCTTTTTTTTCGGCTATTACCATTGTAGTAGTGAATGTATTTTGCAATAGAATGGGGTGAATCCGGCATGCGCTTTCTGTTTCCATCAAACAAGAAAGGAAACGTGAGGTTTTGAAATATCGGAGTTCAATTGGGAAAATTCTATTTCTCGCGAATTCAATTTCATGAAAGTGCTCAGAAGTCATGGCAAAATCTCCCCTGAGATAAATGGCGTTGGCTTCAGACAAATCGATTTTCGAATGCGATTTTTTCACGTTAGGTGAAACACCCTGTATGTCATCGACACTGTCTATGCACTCACAGGCCAAGTGGATAATCTGTAGTGATTCCAACGGTGCTCTACAGTCCCTTACGGTCCCTGGAATTTACAGCTGTACGGACCCCGCAATCGGCGACATCCCCGAACCACATCGAAGCGCTATGGATGCTGTGCACAACATACTCGTTCAGTGGATATCAGGCTACTGTGGAAGACCTGGGTATGACACACCCGACGCTGTGGGGAGCAGATCACATCAGAAAGGCCGAAATGCACGGAACGTTTTCTCAGCGGCAAAACGTCACGCACACGCCGTGGCCTTGGCCGCCTTGTACGCGCGGCGAAGGAACGCCCGCGAGACGACCGCCCGACACGCATGGGACGCGTGCAGAGCGAGTGACGTGCATCAATGTTGCTATATTCGTCCAGCACAGGCGTTTTTTGGAGTATTCCAATGCTGTTGTTTTCTACGGTTTCGCGGCCATTCGTGCCAGATATCGTTGAAATGTAGAAATAAATCTAATGTGGTGGATATTGTCTGAAATATTTGTGCGAGCTACTCACATGCAACTTTGTCTGCCGCACGCTACGAATTTCTGTTGTCGACAGACTCCGGCGTACACTCTCCGTCAGCGTGGAGAAACTGGTTTTTCCAAGGTCGCACGCACGCCAAGTGTGCGCACGTCGTCACACCGTCGGAAAAGCGCTCCATGCGTTTCGGCTTCAAACGTCCTGCTTGGCATACATACTTCACCAATTCTAACGCTATGGTGTCTGCTGACCCCTCTGTGTCACCAACTGGCTAACGAACAGTGGCTCCCTGGCGAGGTTCGCTCATCAGTTCTGCACCAGGTTGACCCAGAGTTGGCCCTGACCTTACTGAATGTGCGGGTCTGCTGGGGACACATCTCCAGGTACTCTTGGCCAGTCTGGACAGCAGGCCTTTTGACGTATGGGAGGTCCTGGGTCCGTGGCCTGCGATCAAACATCTCCGAGTCCTTCCCGGTTCTGTGGGCTTTTTTAAGGACACCAGGTTGGTGGATTTACTGTGACCACGTATGTGATTTCTAAGGTCCCTATATCTACCGCGTTTCTTCGTTGTTTTAATATTTATTTTCTTCTACCATTTCCGAGAACTGCAATAGTCAGCCCAGGAGCTCTACACTTTCCATTTTATTTTATTTTCTCTCCCAGTCAAACCAAGTGACCACCGTTCCTTTATCCCTAACCCTCCTGACCCTATTAACGACCATGTTTCATTATCCGACCCCCTGTGTATGGCCGTGACGTGTCGTCGCCGCCGCCACGTGGGCCATTCCATTCTGGCGAACCCATTTGACAATCCAAACACCTATGCATAAAGCCAATCTCCCGTGTGTCTCCTCCGGCACTCATCCTCAATTCCTTATATCCCCCCTTTGATACCCAAGCTTCGTTACATCCCAGTAACCTCTGAAGACGTCTTCCCTGGTCTAATTGCCCGGCCAGTCCCAGGCTGACCCAACGAAACGACCACCATCATTTCTGCCATCCAGCCAGCAGCAGCAAAGATGCACACAAAAGGGGGGAGGAGGGGGTCGCTCGTTACCCCAACGGAATCAAACACAGGCCGCTTAACGATTGCGCTGCACTTTCCCGTGTTTTATGATAAGTTTCGCCCGCAATTGGTCTCCCGGGCAAGGCCGGCAACTTTTAATGGAGCCCGGTAATTAACTTTTTGTCTGCGTGGCGCCTTCCCAAGATTCCCCGGGCTAGACTTGGAGTAGGTCTGCACTAATTGGTTCTCGCTGGACGCTGGGCGTGGCTGATAAGAAGAAGAAAGCAGAAGGAGACCAATCGCAGGTCCGGTCGGACTCTTGCAGCATATAAGTCTTCATTTTAGTCTAGCTGGACGATGGGCATCCCGTTGGCTTTGGTGTCTAATACGGTCACTATGTATTCGCGGCCATCTTGATAAAGAGTCAGCGGTTCGCTCTCGTTGCCTAAATCCTCTAGAAGGCTGGGAAGAAAGGAAAAACGACCGGTAGTTTGCTTTTAACGCTAATTGATTAAAACTTCCCGTCTGTGGTTTTGGCCCTCGGATCCCTCGCGGCTTTGCGAGCCTCTTTTTGGTCCTCGGTTCAACTAATGGAAAAGGGGAATCGAGAATGTACACTTCGTACACCTGAAATTCTAATCAATTTAATACCGTTTTGGTCACGAGTAGTGAAGTCATTAATGTAGTGCACTTGGACTTCTTCAACGTCTGCCGTGTTTGCCGGCGTACAACGCCCCCCCCCCCCCCCCCCAAAAAAAAAAAAAAAAAAATCACGGAATTAAGAAGGAAAGAAAGAGACATTCGATTAACAACGCGCATTATCGGAATAGATCCACTTTTTTAGCGCCGTGCCTGCCTACAGATATAAAATACTGTATGTCGCCAGGGAATACTATTTATTATATCCATTACAGAAACCATGTTTTCACTCATATCGATCAGACTCCAACTCAGCAGAAGGGGTGTACACTTCAATCAACGATCAAGGCAGCAATTCCTAACCTTTGATTCTTGTGGAATCTTGAGATATGGTATGTGGAGGAAGTAAAACCGACCTGAGCGAGACAGAGAGATTTGGAAGTTATGTAGCGTCTATAGGTACCTCCAAGGTCGTGCTGTAAACTGGGAGGTGATGGGTTACCAGCGGCTGTGCTCTATGAATTTTTCCCTAGGTCTTCCGGCAGACGTTCCAGACGGATGTCAGCACAGTGCCCCCCCCCCCTTAAGTCGGCCCAAGACGCATACTAACTCCCCATGCCCCCCCTCCTTCCTGCTGTCCTCTCTCCATCTTTGCACGTCTGTCCGCTATTCGTAACCGCAGTTGCTTTGCGGCGCTGACAGGGAATAACAAAAATGGGAAATACATATCTTTCTTTCTTTTATTCCGCGTTAGCGCCACGAAGCAACTGTGGTTATGAGCGGCGTACAGATGTGGACAGGACGGCAGGAAGGAGTGGGGGACAGGGGGCGGTTATATGCGTCGTGGGCCGACTTCAGGGGGAACTGTACCGACATTCGTCTGGAAAGTCTTCGGAAAACCCAGGGAAAACCTCAGACAGCCCAGCCGCGGTGGTAGTATTCGAACCCACCCCCTCCCAGTCTTCAGCACGACCTTGGCTACCACCGACGAGCGGGACGCCTTAACCCGCTCGGCCACGCCGCTGGTGTTCCTTCCTTTGCAAGCTTGTTAAAATCGTTGAGTGACCTGCTAGTTGCGCTTCATAGTTGTCTCGCGACGTAAAGCCACGAATTCTTATTATTATAGTTGCGCTTCTTCTATTAACTACGAGTAGAATGTAATGTGGTTATCGCAGCAATAGGCCAAGATAGCTGTTGCGTCATCGGGGTCTATTTTCCTTTACTTTCATCGGCGCCGTCGTCATGATGATGATGATGATGATCATCATCATCATCATCATCATCAGGTTATGCGGAACTCACGTTACTTCAGCACAGTTTCCAACGAGGGACAGAAGACAGACGACACAGGAATGGCGCTGGCGCTGTCGTCCGTGCTCGTGCAATGAGCGGCGTGACGATGCCGACAACGCGACCCTGATACCAATTACCCCAAATTTCAGTCTTACTTCACGGTGTTGGTCCGCGTGATTGTGTACACCTCAAGGTAGCTGACTAGCGTTCGCACAACACCTGTGAGGTCTATGGTTCTGAACTCCGTCTTTTCCTTCGGCCTCTAAGCAAAGGTGTGTTGATGGATGACATTCCGAAGCTGCCCAGTCTCCGATATTGCACGCGATTAATCGCGCGCTATCTTGTCACTCCAGTAAATTACTAAAGAAAAATTATTTGTTTTCTTAATAATAAGTAGCAGATATTTTGAAAGATGGTATCATACCCAGCAAAACAGGTTTTACGAATAAAGGGCTCCCAATATATCGACAAAAACACACAGATCGTTTGCAGCAGTTATGCACGTCTGGAAATCACTGCAGTTTAAACTATGCGCCCGCGCACAACGACCATCTTTTAAAAAGGACCAACAAATATGTCGGAGGTTTTTCTTTTTCTTTTTTTCACCTACTTGCGTCTACAACGGGTAGCCGCCACAAGCACACAAACAAGCACTCCAAAGAAAGGAAAACTCTGCCTCTTTCATTGATTTCGACACGGCTAAAACGCACATATACTTACAAAAGGGCGAAGAAAGAAAAGCGAGCGCGAGGCATGTAAAAGATACCCGTCCGTGCAGATTTAACCACGCTGCTCTCGAAGCGGATTTTCTGAGAAACCTTACCCGCGAAGGCGGCTTCAACAGAGTAAGTGCGAAGACGAACTTCATATTCGCTACAGATTGCGAGTGCCACGAAAGCTGAGGGAGAGACAATTGGAAACCGATGCTTTCGCCAGGAATTCCGGCTTTTGAAGAAAGGAAAACGGGAAGGAGGGTGGATAAAAAGGAGGAGAGGGCGTTGAAGAAAAATCAGTTTGCCTTCACTTCCTTCTTCTCTTAAGGATGGAGAGGGGGGGGGGGGGCTGCGGAAATGGAAACTTTGTTGAATCGGAAGGAAGGATGAGGATATGAGGGTGCGGAAGATGAAGGTGTGTTGGGTGAGGCGAGATGAGTGGGAATCCTGGACATTCGTTGTCAAGCAGGGGAGTAGTATATCCAGGGTGTCTTCTCAAACCGGATGCGGTTGAAGTGTGTTCCAATCGTCGGGAATCGAAGGATATCAAATCTGTTTGCGCAGATACAATGGAATGAAATTATAGAGGCGCCTCGACAAGGACACTTCTTTTTGGCTGTTCTTCATCCATACATGCATCAGAGGATAGCCGTGTAATATTTCAAATAAAGTTAATGCCTATTTACAATAGAAATGCCACATTCTGTGCAAACCGCTCAATATTTAGGTGATCGCGTGGTGACAATTTAGCCACGACACGTTTGTTAGGGTCTATATTGAGCTGTACTCTGCTTATCTGCAAATTTAATATAATTAAGCGTATAAATCACCAGGGCAACAACAACAGGTACAGCTTGGAACAAAAGTTCACGGAATACGGCACTGGCGTTTTTCTTCATCGGAGCGGCCCCTGCTCACTATGAGAACGAGATAGAATAACAAACAGGTACATGTATTTAGATATATCCGGTACATCCGAATATTTACCAAGATAAGATAGCTAGGGATATTATAGATACGTTTTCTTCTGCGTTTGAAGATGTCCATATCTACGAATATCACGTGATAGTGAAACATGCTTTGATGCGGATATTAAGTGTATGACTTTTACCGAACCAACATTCCGCACACCCCCATGCAACTCCCCCACTCTTTCCGGGTATGTAAGCATACGGAGCATAGTCTACTTAGTGCTGAATAAAGTCGCACGGCACATTCATCCCACGTGGGATCGCCTTCAGGCGTGGACCATCACCTCGACGGGCTGATGCCGGGGGGTGTATCGTTTATCGAAAGAACCCAAGCAGCACAATGTACTGAAAGTCGAGTGCAATAGGGGTGGACGGGTAGGTGGAAGGCCTTGAGCAGAATTCTGAAAGTAAAGAACATTGATAAGACACATACTGGCCACCCCTATTGCACTTGACTTTCAGTACATTGTGTTGCTTGGGAAATAAATAAAAAAAAGGAAAGAGAGCATCGTCGACCTTCGTGCCACTGCATTAGTATACTCGTAACGGCGTGTGGGGCACACATTCGGAGGACAGCACGCTGCAAAGCTGCGGCAGGACGTCGACGCAACAGCCACTTGTCCTTGCTGACACGCAGATTTCGGGTGACCGTCATAAGTATCAGGCATCAGTACTTATTCACACCAGGAGAATAGGACTTCTGTGGTCGGTAGCGCGACCATCCTTCCGTTAACATTCAGGATGCACATGTGAGCATCACTGGTGTGCCTCCGTAAATGTAAATGTGGCGTTTTCTTGTTTTTAAATCCTTTACAGAATTTTTATAATAAAGCTATGAGGGCTGCCTAAATGGGGTTTTCACAGGTGCGTTATACGACCACACGGACATCCTGTAGGAAAGAGCGTGTGGCTACTGCACGACTAATTACATGAAATTCATTAACTTATTAATCAGATCTTTTCGAGAAAATACGAGACAGCAGAACTGGAGCCGTCCGTCATTTAAATCCATTCTCGTTTTTAAAGATCCCGGAACAAGCACGTATTTCGAGATCGAAATCGCCAAATTTTGCTATGCAAATAAGCCGAAACTGAAACCACGCATTTCTCGAGCGCAAAAAAAAGAGGGAAACGGCGTTCGCGTGGGGGGAGGGGGGCACATGTTTTATAGTGGTCGAGCTGATTGGAATAAACGCTGAGCTGTTGGCCAGACGGACCGCTTTCCGGCCCAGATGAGCCGAAGACGATGTCGTTTCTGCGCTCGAGAAGTGCGTAGTTCTGGTTTCGCCTCATTTGCATACCAAAGTTTGGCGGTTTATATCTCAAAGCACGTACGCGTTTCAGGATATTTAAAACAGAGGATCGATCTAAATAATGGTTGCCTCCAACTCTGCTGTCTCGCATTTTCGTGAAAACGTTGAGAAACTTCTTGTATTTTTTTTGTGTGTGTGTGTGGTAACGTTGCTGTTGTTTAATTAACATATGCAGCCAACAACCCGATTAATGAAATTGTGTACATCGCATGTACGAGTATGCATAGGCAAGGTACAACATGATATCGTGTACTAAGTTTATAACGTCAACGTGAAAGAGGTAAAGGATAATGGCTACTTGTTCGGCTAGCGGGAGTTTAAAAATAAACGAGAAAAGAAGCGCTAGCAAGCGTCCGATGAATTTTTTTAACACTTCTATTTGGAATGGAGTTCCTCGATTGAAAACAGTATTACAACAGATGTTACTAAAGCGCAAGTGATAGCCAATGTTCAACGTGAACGCCAAAACCTCATTATGATAGACGCAATGTGAGAAAGATTCTTGACGCTTGGGGGGGGGGGGGGGGGGGGGACCAGCTCCCGTGGCATACAGTGGCTAGGATGGCCGCTTTCCGCGCCGAGACAGGGAGGTGTTCGAATCCCCGTACCGGCTGTGCTGTCTGGGCTTTTCCCTGGGTTTTCTGGCAGACTTTCCACACAATTGTCGGCACATTTTCTCCTGAAGTCGGCCCAGGACGGATCAGTCCACGTCTCTGTGCCGCTCATAGCAATAGCTGCTTCGCGGCGCTATCACGGATTTTTTAAAAAATTGTGGGGGACTGTTTATGGGAGTAGCCGAATTTGTCGCGTGATGAACTCAATAGCTCCCTGTTATTTTATTATTTCTTTTCGCCAACATCAACACTTGTCCTATAGTGTCCCTCGTAAGATTTGCGCGTCTCTTGTTTGTTTATTTTTTCCAGTAGATACGTTCCTTTCCTCCTTTTTCAACGGGACACGCCTCTTTTGTTCTTTTTTTTTTTTTTTTTGGAGACGTTTTAATCTGTCATGAGTAGCGGAGTGATCGCTATCAAGGTTTTTCTCTTACCGCAAATATCAAGCAGGTAGAACAACATATATATTGATTATCTCAAGGATGTCACTCTTGCTCGTCCCGCTCTTTTTCTTTTCTTTCTGTATATGCGCTGCATGGCGAAAACACGAAAATGGCGCCAGTTCTTTTCCCTTCTCGTAGGAGCTGATGAGGCTCATTAGCAGTCTTCCCCCTCTCTGGGCACAGACTCACTTTTAATTATTCCACAATTAGGCAAACGAGCTGCCGGCCGCTGCTCGACGACGGGGCTGCTGCAAAATTACCTCCGCCCAAAGTTTGCATTCCCGTGAGGCTCTGCCTCTTTATGCTGCAGCATGCTAAGGTGCGTGTATCGTAATGCATGCCTCCAGCTTAATGCCATTGGAGCCTCATGGCCTGTTGATAAGGGTGGGATTAAAATTGATCTCAATCCTCTAACACTTTGAGAAATTAAAGAAAGACCGACTAAACTTGACGTAATTTTCTCCAGGACGTCGGGAGGGATGACACCGGGAGCAGGCAAAATATGGACAATTTTATTAGACAGTTGAAGCTTGAATCCGCTCTCGTTTGGTTCGTGTTGGATGTCGTTTGTTTTGTACTCTTCGTGATTGACCGAGAGGTTCAGTGATGGGGCGCGTTTTCTGTAGTTGAAGAGGAATTCATGTCATACGAGCATAACAAAGAACTCTGGTCTCCCTCGAGGTCATATTGAAGGTCTAAGTTAAATGTACTTCCTACGCAGTATCCGGAGTATAGTTTCGTCGGGGGAGGATTCAGTGTGCTCTCATGAAAGTCGAGGAACCTCACGGACTGAGCTGTTATGGTGAACATACGACAAACCCTTATATGGGAGCGCCGCATTATGGGTTAGCTACGGTAGCGGCCGCTAGAAGCGCTACTTCGCATTTTGGGAAGAGGAAATGATATTGTACATTATCATCATCATCATCGCTACTGCAGTTCGTCTGCTGCCTGGTCTGCTGGTTACTTTGCACGCGCTACCCTCTTCATCACCTTAAGCATTGCCTATGGCCTAGCACACATTGCCACGTTCCCTTTAAAAAAGACTACCGTATCGACATTTCTAAGACTAGAGTCTTTTATTAAAATGGGGAGTAAACAAGAAATTATGATGTGGTCTTTTCTATAACGTGCTAGTTAGTAGCTCGAGGATTGCTCATTCTCTTTCTCTCTCTCTCTCTTTCTATCAATTAGTTGATTTTTTTAAAATATACTTTATGTTAAAGCTTCTTGACTCTTGAACGAGGACGCTTAGGCTCAGGTAAGTATAAAAGAAATCACGGAATACCTATAAATGGGCCAACATGTAAATATTTTTGTTAAATTAAATAAACACGTATTTGAGAGTAAACGTGTAGTATTTTTGTGTGTGAGCTGAACATATTTTCACTTCGTGAACAAAACTACAAATCACCATGTTCCTATATTACGGTCAAAAATAATACGACAAACACTGGCCCAATGACGCGTCAACGCCGCAACCGACTCCATCGATACGCTAGCCAAGCAGCTGCCCACACTAGCGTGCTTGCCGTTACCATCGGATGCTGCTAAAATATCACGGGGGTCACGTGACACTCTCTCATTTGATGCCTTATCATTTGGCTACCGAAGGTGTTGGCCACATTCTTCGGCTTGCTATTCGCTGCTGATACGTCCTCTATAACTGTCCTCCGGATGCACCGGCATAGGAACGGCAAGGAAAATGTTTGCCAATGACATATTTTGTCGTTGCATTCGGTTGCTTGCATGGACCTGCTTGTAGAAAGAGGAGAACAAAAATTAATTGAGGAATGATGACGTTATGGGGTATTTTCTTGCCGTAGAAACAGAAGATGAAACTGGTAGGAGTCGTGTTGTCGAAGACCACGATAGATTTGAGTGAAACGCCAGTGAAACACCCCGAGTGAAACGTCTAGAGAGTTATTCACCATGCTAGCATCCAGAGCGCACCAAAATAGGTGAAAAGTTAATCATAACAAAATAACAATAACCACATCACGTATTAATGTGCGGTCGACGATGTTTTTTTTTATGCATCAGTTAGCTTAATGATGGTGGTGTCATGAAATTTTCAGCGCTAGGTCACACTGTTTGTCTGAATTGACGTCATAACCGGCGGTCTCGTATATATGCCGAACTGCGAAATGTACATTTATAGAACGAAAGCCCTGTCATGGAGCTACCCCTGACCCTAATCTAGGACGTAGCTGTTGTAGCCCAATGAGGGGACACGATACCCCACATGTACCTTCGAATGTTCGACAAGACCAGGATTGGAAGCAGTGGAACTGGAATGCGATAAGGCATACATCATTACCACAACCAGTACCTCAAGATGATCAAGGTGAATCGTGCTACACTTGGTATCCTAACCTGAACTTCACACGGACGACATTCCCTAGAATACTCCAACAGAAGATGGGCAAAACGTGATAGCTCTCCGCTATCACGGCTGAGCGGCCAGTGTCATGTCTTTTCGTCCTCCTCTGACCACAGGGAATATATCCTGCGGCTCAGCCACAATATATTCCGTAGCAGACACTAGTGCCGACGTTATCGGCTGCTATGTGCATCGTCTGCTATCGTCTGCTGTGTGCGTCGGACGCCAGTCGCGATATTCCAGCACTGTGCGGATACTCAACGTAATTTCACCCCGTGAACTGCAATTTTCTTTTCCTTCCACCGGGATATTTTGTGGGGATGTTTCTTCGGATGAATACATGGTAAGCGTAGTAATCTGATAGTCCTCAGAATCATAGTGAGTGAAGAAAGGCAAAAAAGTAGTAAATGGGTATCAACTATCTCAGCCATGAAGCCGCTCAAGCCACTCTTACTGCTACGGACAAATATTGAGGTAATCTACTTGTTTAGAAAATCGAAGAAACGCCCCACAAGGAGGTGGGGGTAACATTGGGATGGTGAGCTTGTTTTGAGGATCCGTGTTTACGAAGCAAACGGAGTAACGGTCATGACATGAAGACGGTCTTCCCCACGAGCACGAAAACGAGCGTTTGGCTGAATGACATCTTTCTAAGTGGTAGATATAGAAGTTTCAAATAAGTGTCGTTCAGCGTCGCCACTGAGCCTAAACGGCTGTGTAACACCACTGTGGGGTTAAATGGGACAGATATGAACCCAAAGTGATTATTTTTAATATTCACTGGAAATATTCCGCTATACGAGGACGCACTGCGGCTAAGCCTCTGGTAACGCGTCTGAAACTTATTTATGTGCTTGTTTTTCTCAAAATTTAAGCAGCTTTGTGGAGATCGGGATCGACCGAAAGCACCCGCATTCTGGTCGAATCTGATTGCAGAAAAATATATCTCTTGATGTGATAAGAAGTGTGGTACAAGCTCTCATAATTGAGCTCTTGAAGGTTTGTTTTCTCGTCCTTGGTTGCATTGTGGAAAATAAGGTTGACGTGTTGACTACGTCGTGTAGACCTAATAATCGTTCTAGCATCCGTGATAATTGACTACGTGTACTTTATAGAGGTGAATTAAGCAAGATGTCAAGGGATGCATGCGGGTCCCTCGTGAAAGGGTTATACTTGTAAAAGGCTCGAGCTCAAGAAATTACCAGCGATCTTTGTGTTGAACAATTTCATCAGTTGCCAATGCTGGCTCGGCCGCCATGATGTCGCCATTCTTCTGAATATCTAGATAAAAAAAATCAGATTCACGACTGCTCCTAGTCGGATAGATGTAAAGTGGATTGCACGTTGTGAACACTTCGCCTGTGGACTCGGGCGGTTACTACCGGAATCTTTTGACATCCTTTTTTAACACCACAAGCATCATCGTGAAACTAACGTTGTTTTGTTTTTGTTTCGTTGCCTTCGAATGTCGACACTGCCAGTACAGTACCACATGGCATTGGCAGACATGTTGATTAATGCAGAAATATCCGTCACACACAGCTGTCTGTAAAGCGTGCTTCCCTGCATCATCAGCCCTTATGAGGCAGAGCCGAACGACGGAAGAGGAACGAAATAACTGACTTGCCTATTATTTTATATTATTATTTTTGTGCATAATAATTTTAAAAATAAATAATGAATGAAAATAAAACAGCCGCTGAACTTCGTTTTTGTTTTCGTTCGCGTTTACGATTTCTACAGCGTGAATGTGGATACTGTATATGTGTGACAAGTACGGGGGCGTGCCGAGGGCTTCAAGGAGGGCAACCGAGGAAAAAGTGATTGAAACGAACGAAAGGTCAATGCTTATTGTCAATGCAGTTATTTTCAAATTTAAAACGGAACCATACTTTGTGAGCAATCTTTATAGTATGAAATGTGTGTGCGTCTGTTTAGGCGGCATCGACATGCTGGAGCTTGGACGTAAAATATGGTTCGTTGTTTACTGCTGTTTCCAAGAGTGTTAAGCCATCAAAACAGGGGATATGGCAATTCAAACACAGTGCACCTTGTCGAGATAGTTTCAGCAATAGATGTGGTGCTGAGCACCCGCACTCTGTTTAAAGGGTTAAAATGCGAACGTCTCTAAGTGAAGCCAAAAAGTCAGCAGTAACATTTGTTCATGCGATTCATGAGGAAATCAACTGCACTTTTCCAATCATCTCGAAGTCATAAATTCACCAATTCATTGACCTGCATGTTAGACAGGTTACCAGCTTTACTGTGGTAGGTCACCTTGTTCTATAAATTCCACTCCAAATTGTCCAGCTTCTTTCACTACTAACATCAAATTCCATGTTGACATGCAATTTGGTGGCCGTACTGTTCCGCGTAAAAAGTAGTGGTGCGTGTGAATTTTTATTCGACGACATAAGTAAAGGATGCGCAATTCGTAATATGTCGCGACCGATTAGGCCGCAAAGGTGT
This sequence comes from Ornithodoros turicata, assembly GCF_037126465.1. Taxonomy (NCBI): domain Eukaryota; kingdom Metazoa; phylum Arthropoda; class Arachnida; order Ixodida; family Argasidae; genus Ornithodoros; species Ornithodoros turicata. Next base: position 52,284,473 of record NC_088201.1, read on the forward strand.
TCGAATTGAGTACATACTTCGAAAGTGTGATAACATAGGGTCTTGCACAAGAAGCGCAAATAAATTTCCTTCCTTGTTGTTGGATATTCCTGCCTGTAAATGTTTCACGAGATTCCTAAGGGACAGTCCTTGACAGCGGACATTTGTGACACGAAACGTGTACAATAAACTATACAAAAAGCGTAAAACGTACACAGATGCAACATATATAGAAGATAATTATCCAGAAATTGCAGGTATACCCCGAGGAAACAAAAGAAAAGTCAGCGCCATAATGTTCTTGAAACATCGCACTTGAAAAGGACACCAGGCTATACTCCGTCCCACTACAGAAAAAAAAAAGTCGTAAGAGAAGTATTTCTTCAATTGAGACTGCGCGTATGAAAACAAGGATCCCAGACAACGTAAAAAAAATCTGAAAGAAATGGGTGAGGGATTCCTGTGTGAGGAGAGTAGTGGGACACATCTGACTACTCCGACCACACGGAATTATCTCCTCTCCATATGCCCGACAACCGTTGCATATTACCCCCTTACGAAGCTCACACATACACACACCCTCCCACACTTTATGAGAGAGAGGGCTGAGAGTCATCGACCAAGTCCGGCGCTTGGTCGATGCTCGCAACCCACTTTTGCGTCATAGTGTCAAAACTTGCGGCGTCGACCAGTCATATCGCCTCCGCCCCCGTCACGTGGAAGGGGGGGACGGCCTATACGCGCTGGCGCCGTCGTATATGGCCGATTAATAAAGCCACGCCCCCGCATGCGCAAGGTGAGGAGAGAAGAACCGTCTTACCTCCGTCGCGTCAGAATCTTCATCCCTGCAGAGGAGCGCGGTTGACTCTCTGACTCGACTCTGGTCGACTTTCTCGGCTGTCGTAATCCTGGTCTTCTCAAAGCCTCGTCATTGTTCCCGATCACCACCTGGCGTAGAAGTGAAGCACTTTAACGTCGTCGCCTACTTGCCAGCCCATCGTTGTAGTGGTCTTCCCGCCGCTGTTCAACATTTGCTCCCGTAAATTGCGGCAAATAACCTTGGTAGCCAATATGCTCCTTTTTCTTTTTCTTTTTTCGTGACGCAGGCTAGCAATTAATACAGAGTCTTCTGCTTTTCCCGGTGATTCATATTGTCTTGTCACGAAACGGTGACCCATTTAAAGCGCTTCCGCGAAGATCTTGAGTGATTTAAAATACGGCACGTAAGCAAGTACTGGATAGTGCCGGAAACTGCCCTCGGGATACAACAGGGTAGCCGTGACTGAAACGTAACGTACTGAATGGAACCCTACAGGACATAGCGCGGCTCCGAACTGGTAGCGCCGACTTGCCGGTCTTTTAAACGCGTTGAGTTGAAAGCGTCGTTGGCCGCCGCCGTCACACGGGCCCCCCTGCCCTCCCTCGCTGCCTTCGCTCCGCCCAGCCAATGGGGGAAAGAAAGAAGGGATCAGTCACGAAGAAAAAGACCGTACTACACCGGAAGAGAAGCGTGAGGTTAAACTAAAAAAAAAAGTAGAAGAAAAGGGGGACACACGCACACCGATTCAAAGAGAGAAATTCAAGGCCCAAAACAGCCAAGATTCCCTGTAAAAGCAGCAGTGTGCCGCCCCAAGCCGGGAAAGCAATTACAGGGGCAAAGGCCGGCAGAAGCAGCAACTGGTTCTTGAAAACACGACACTTGGTTGCCCTGTCCAAGGTTTCTTTTCCCCCTCTCGTTTGGTCTCTTACAGCGCTCAGTGTAAACGCTGCGGTCGCACTTAGCAAAGATAAGGAGAGAAGGAAGAAGGGGAAATGGATCTGTTGCTTTTTTTGTCTTCTTTTTTTTTTTTTTTTCATCTTTTCTTCCGAGTGTACTGCGTTAAAAAGAGAAGGGATGCGGTTGCTTTCTAAAGTGATCTGAAAAAGGTACAGTGTTTGTTTAGCACCTTTCGAAGCCTTTTTCCTCACCCTAGATAATTGCTCTTGTAGGTTTTACTGGGAGAGACGTCACATTTATGTTAACGTGTAAAGAGTGTAGTTCCACCCGCAAGTATTTGCTGTATTATTGGTAAGTCGCGCAACTTAAAAACGAGCATTAATCACTGCGAAATCTCACGCTGTGTCGAGTAAACCCTGTAGTTGACACGAGAATAGGGGCTGGTTGGACTGAAGGTCCATGTTCATTTTATAACTTTCTTCATTTAGAAATACTACTGGCCTTGAAGTGACTAAGCACCGAGACAACGTACACTAATCGCACTAACATACTCCGGCACCATACACCTAGCCGGAATGTTTGTTGCGACACCTAGCAAGAAGTCAAACACAGGAAGTTTCGATGTGACAACATTCAGCTAAAACACAAGCGCATGGCATCCCTGTAGGACGCGTATGACATGATTCGGAACTGTAAAAAGGCATAGCTGACAACAGCTGGCCGGCATCTACGCCATACCCCCAGTCGCATAGTTGACAAGCGTGATCAACAGTTATTTTGCGTGTTACTAAATTCTGAAAAGAAAAAAAAAATATATATATATATATATTGATTCGTGCTATCGTGGGAACACCACTGTAATCAAAACAGTAGGTATCGGGGGATTTTGTGTCATTTGTATGCAAAGCCTGGCGGTTGTCGTTCGAGGTCGACTGCTGCTTTACATACAACCTTTCAAATGAAGTGTGCAACCTTTACTGACATTTCAATTGTGATTTGTGACCCTTTATAATTTGCGTAAAAATACCTATATGTGAGCTTTCCGTAAAGATTAATAACATATTAAGGGGTTCTTCTTCTCTGTTTATCCAGTTGGCACAATATTTTTACACAGTGCGTGGGCTTCGTTTCGGTAGCAGGCTCTGCCTCATCGTGGGTCTTGCTGCTGGGAAGCACGGTTTACAGGGTGTCGTACCGAGTAGCACACTAGAGCCCGGATTCCTAGGCAGATGCCTATTTTGTTCGTGCGGTTCTAATAGTGCCTTTTCAATACAGGAGCACGAATTGGGTGCTGGGAAACCTCCTGTACCGTTTTGATGGTGCCCATAAATGCCTATTCCGGCGTTAGTGGCCATTTTGGCGTAGGTGCCTAAAACTCCGACTAAACATCGAAAAATGCCTATAATGGCACTTAGGAAGTGGTGATACTCCGTTCTGCAGGCCAAATTGACATCGGTCACCTCGCACGTTATTTTGAAACCATCGATTCAAAGGAACGAGTATCTCAAAGGTACTAAATGTAAGCTGGAAATTGAAAATCGGTTGTTCAATATAGTCTCTTTCTCTTTCTTTCCGTCGCTTCCAGAATCATGTTGTTGTTGCGTGGGTCGCTATTATAAAAAGTAGGCACGTTTCGTAACGGTTTTGTCGAAATCTAGAACTCTCAGCGCTATTGCGTGCTTACATCTAAAATAGCTTTTTAGTTTCCTTGTGTTTCCTTTATTTTCTTTTTTTTTTTTGTACGACGAATTTGACACAGGGTAAAATGCTGGGGAGAGGATGTGACGTACAAAGGTAGGTACAATCCCTACAGTTTGGCAACCTGGGGATACTGCCTTTGGTGCAGTCAGTGCCAGCAAATCACGCGAGCGAAAATGACGCCCTGTCCAATGTGAAGAGACTTGTTCCTCCATATTTGCTAGCTGTTTCGAGCCTTTAAAAATTCGAGCACTAAGAAACCTGCGCGTTAGACTAAAGCATATTCCTAAAGCATTAGACACTAAAGCATTAGTGCATGCACTAAATGCATGCACGCTACGGATCTCCTTGTACCGTGAATTTACACTAGCAACATACCCTCTATTACTCCAGCGGAAGATGCTAAAAGCGTCATAGCTTTCTGCTGTCACGTGATCGCGAGCGCTTAATCTTCACGTACACTGCTAACCGCGGGGAATATACTGCGACACAGCCACAAGGTATTGCGTAGCAGACGACAGGAAAAGGCGCTGGCGGTGTCGTCTGCTGAGTGCGCAGTACGCCACTCCCGCTATGCGGCCACAGTGTGTGAATGCTCAATATAAGGGCTGAACATCGGCTCCGTGAGCAGTGTTTTCGCTTTTTGTTCCTGTAGAATCTTCCTTGAGGATGTCGGATACGCTCACGTTTTACGTCACTGCTTTGATAATCACCCGTAAAATAGTAGACGTGACGCGAGCGTAATAGATAGCGAAAGCGAGAGATCGCAAATGTTGCACGCATTCTTTCAGCCAAGATTAACGCGAAAGAAATTAACTAATTAGCAACCCTTCGAGCATTATGAGAGGTGGCAAAAAGGAGTGAATGCCTATCGGTCCGTATAATCCTCGCCACCCCAGCTCGCGACTTGAGCCATCAAGAGATGATGCGCCTGAAGCTATCGGTCTTGGGACCTCACCCAACCGGGATAGAAACAAGCCTCGGCCCCGGAGTCATCCATCACACCTTAACGGCGCCTCGACACCTAGCCCTCTAACGATGATTAATGGAAGTCTGTCGGCTTCCCAGCGAATCATCATCGTCTCCTTCGTTCCGCTCGCTTTTCTCACTTTCTGAAAAAGGTCTGGTAGCTGCTTGCGTAGCAGAGATGCTGATCGGCCTGGGCGGCGTGTCAGCGTTGATTTACATTCATCCGTGCACTGGCGTCTCCTTTTCACCGAAGTTTATGTATTATGTATGTTTATATATGGGTTAAGTTTCGGTTTATGGAGTCCGACCAACGTACGGCGTCGAATTATGAATCGAAGAGGCGTACGCCCGGAGTCCTCGGCATACCAAGAAAGAGGGTGGTATATAATTCTCCATACTGATTGGCCTCGATCGTGGTACGCGGTGAAGTCCGTACCTCCAAGGCCATGAGTACTGCTCGGACTCGCAGTGACTGCCCTAGATCTTAACTTTCGGCCGTCATCATTCCTTCATCTGTTATCACATCATCTCATCTCATCCTCGCTACAGTCGTGACGCAGCCCACATAAGTGAGGCCAACAACGGCAAGCCGGTTTTCGTCACCACCACCACCACCACCGTACGAACAACGGCAAGCCGGACCCGTCACCACCACCACCTGTTCGTAAAGTGTGTGTTACTGTTTTTTTAGAGTCTGTTTCTCTCTTTCCTTTTCTTTTTGTTTTGATTGCTGAGCGCTGCTGTAGAGGGCGTTTCTGCGACAGCGAAAATTTTGTGTACCTAGACAAAGAGGATAGCAGAGCATTGCTAAAAATAAAGGACATCGCAGAGTCATGGCAATTATGTTATATCGATATAACTTACTTTGTTTTTCTTTTTTATTATTATTATTATCATTATTCTGCACTTACCCGGGCGGCAGGGCAGGAACCATTTTCAGATTGATTTTTACGATTGCAACTCCTGAGCCTTAACACTTAGCGTGAGGTTCAATAAAGGGGGGAAAGTGGATCACGCAGTCGGAATGTGTATCGAGAGCTTTGAATCGACGTTGCGCGGACACAAACCGCGGCGGGATATTTTAATCCGTTAAGACGGCACGTGCCTATGCCAATCGGATTATGGTGGTTGAAGCGTACAAATCGCAGTCAACACGCGACCACGTTCCACCAACATTTCGAATGCTGCGAAAAGCGCTGGTCGTCTGCTGCGGTTGAATTATTCCGGTAGCTGCTTTCGAGAACTCTCCAGATAAACGGATCATCTTTTGAGATACAGTGGCCTCAATAAAGCTGTATATGTGTTTGATTTATATATCTATATATATATATTTATATATATTGATATATATTTATTTTTTATATTTATATATATATTTATTTATTTATATGTGTGTTTGATTCCGTAGCGGCATTGCTTGTGATATCAAAATTTATTTCGTTCGGATGCCGCAGGTACTTTGTTATGTGCAGCGATACGGTCTTTCATATAGCCGACGTGTTCCTTGAATTTGTCGTTCAGATTCATCGAGACACACTATTACAAAGTAGTGCCGTCGATATGGACGATACAGGCCTGGTTTCACTAACACTAGTTGACACTTGAACCGAGATTAGACTTTTCTAAGCTTGGTGTTAATCGTCAGCACTGTTTCACCCAACGTGGGACAGCGTAGATTTCCCATTAAACATGGTCACACAGAGCCGTTGGTAACACAGGGTTGACGATTAACACTAAGCTTAGGAAAGGTTAATCTCGGTTCAAGTGTCAACTACCGTTGGTGAAACCAGTCACAAAGGGTTAAAGAAAATAGAAAAGAAGAAGACAATCGAAAATGCAGCCTTACTTAATGGATAGGGAGGTGGCAGCCATGATTACTTTAATTTCTGTCGAAATCTGGTAAATGTGCTTTCACGTTATATCTTTTTAAGCTTGAGAAAATAAACTCCTTGGACGCGCACAGTCAACAGTCAGTTCGTGTCATTGTGTTAGGTAACATTCGAGGATTATGCCATCAGCATAGCATCATCCGCCTACATTAAGTGCTTGGCGAGTTAAGTTGTAATGTCATTCGAGCGGTGCCACACGAACAGTTTTAACGGCATTTACCTTACTGCCATTTTCTACCTACTGAGTTCACCACAACTCATTCGCACATGAAGTGCCTACTCTCGCTCCCATTGTTGGCGCAGAGTAACAGTTTTAGTTTGTATCAAACCACTTTCTACTGTATACAACGCAATATGATTTGATAAATTTGAGCTTTCTCAAGCATCCTTTGACGAAAGAAGTCTCAAATTGTTAGAAAAGCGACAACAGCAAAACAACTCGAGGTGCCGCCATATTGGTTGTTTTGGATTCGACACCGGTTGGCAAATACGTTAACTGACTATGTTATTCCAACACATTAGAACTGCTCCCGCATGAAGACCCACTCAATATTATTATATTTCGGAATACTATTACATACATTTTCAACATGTTTAACTGGTTTAATTTTTTTTTTAATGTAGCATAACTTATATTTGACATAGTGAGTGGGCCGGCACCGACATCGCGGCGTTTAATGTCATTAGAAAATGACGTGTGGCACGAGCTTCGTTAATAATGTCATTCGAGACCCGAATGCCATTAGACGATAACGTCATTTTTATCGTGCCTCTGCTGCTCGGGTACCAAAGTGCAGTAACGTCATTTTGACTACGCATGCGGGCAACCTGGCGTGGACAAAAAATAACGCAATATGAAAGATAAACCTGCCATTGCATAGAATGAATCCTATGCACGTCGCTGTCAGAAACAGATCCAGACCCTCAGTTTAGAGGGGGTGGGTTCTTTGTAGGAGCACATAAACTGGTGAGGGGGAGAGGGAAAACTAACTTTTAACCTAATGTTTTTTTGGGGGATCTTGATCGTCCCGGATCCGCCATTGCTCTCTGTCTACAGCCGGATTGATTGCGTGCCCAGCAAGTGAGCAGCTGAGCACGCATCTTGGCTAGTGGTGGTCGAGATTCAAGTGCAGGCAGTGCAGGTTATGTAAGCGCCGTTTGACGGAAGAACCGTCCCAGTACAATCTACTACTGCAGAGCAAAGCGCTTTGTTGCACTTGCAAGCTGCCCTAATGCATTTAGTGCGTTACGCGTGTGTGTGCGTCACACTACGACTTCGATATGTGCTGACATTTCAATGTACGGGAATGGTCGAACGTGTAAGTACAAAATGATGAAACCGAGCCAGCTGCCATCATAACGCCCCTTCTTCGGTTTCTCCACCCCCGTATAAACAAAAAAGTAATGACGGCGAAAAAAAAAAGCTGCTGAGATTAAACGAGACGCGCATTAGGAGAACCGACAAGCTCGCAATCTCCGCTTATCTCTCCCCTGCTCTCATCGTTGCAGCGAATCAGCGGGAGAGCGAAGAATTATGCCATTTGCGCGCAAAAGCGAAACAGCGGCGAAGATTCCCGCTGACTGCAAAACTTTTGTCGCATTCCGCACCGCCCACTTTTCCAGAAGCAGAAGCAGCAACAGAAGCTGAACAGAACGTCTCCAAGATTTCTGTCGCGAAAAGAAACCAATGGCGCGCGTGGTCTTCGTAATTATCTCGGTGCGGCACCCCAAATGGAAATTTCTGCCAGGCTGAATTTGGAATCGCAGGTCGTTTAACATGTCGTCGAAAATTCGTGCGCTTCCCTTGGCAGTGCAGCTGCGAGAAGAATGGCATGCTTTTCCGCCCGCTGAGTTGGCTCTGTTCGTCTTGAAGGAGTCTTTTTTTTTTCGACGATCTGGTGGTGCAGAACGTTGCCTTCAGCAATTATGCTTTCCCTGCTTGTTTTTACAAACTTAGTGGTTTTGCTGGAATGAGGTGCGTCAGCCGTATCAACAGTGTCTCGGAGCGTACAACCGTGTTGCTACTTAAAAAAAAAAATTGTGCTCGTTATACTTATTTTCATTGTCGTTACGATTTAGGTAGATGGTATACGACTCGTTAAAACAGAATTGCAAACATGTTGGTGCATTATACAAATTCAAAAATGGGGAGCAAAACGAACCATACTGACAACACAGTTTTGCTCACCTTAGGGCCATGTTTCTGCACCTCTACCGTTGCGGCTGATCCCATTGAATTGAAACAGCTTCTACAGACTCTTAAGTTGGTGTACTGTCGTAAGCAAGCAGTACGTCCTGGATCGTCTCCTGTCGCTTATTTAAAGTGTGCAGTTTTTGGCCGTGCTATGCGCGGTCTGAAACCTTTCCGCCAATATTCCCCAATATTCTGCCACCATGCATTGCAAACAGCAACTTTACTTCTGCTTCACGTGCAAGTCAAATTAAATGCGCCCATAACCAATGTGCCAGTGTTGTCATTTTCAGTCACTTGAAAGAAAGCTTCACCATCAAAACCTTCCTATTGTTACCTCGAGAACGTACCAGTTATAGGGCTGTTGCAGCGAAGTTTGCACAGCGCCATTTCGGAACCAGGCGACCACGGATAGCAGTGAGATAGTTTCATCAGCGGGATCTGCATGGTGTTTCAAGCGAGATGACGCCAAGGAATGCTACAAAACGTGTAGGAAACCCACAGAAAAAGCGGTGCATCTTGCAAAGTGCGAACAACTCGAGACCATGTGCGAAAGTGCCGCCGTCGTCTGCTAAACTAACGCGCGTTGCATATTTTGGGGCGCTGACGTTGCTGCTCGCTCGCGCCACCTTGCCAGCAGAAACCAGTGCATATGTTTCTCACGTCTCCGTTACATTCTGAACGCGCTTAGAAAGCGAAAGCGGTTTAAAATACCTCAATATAACTCAATAATTAGATGCGATTATTCCGAGCCCTAACCGAGAAGGGGAAAACAAGAAAGGGCAGAGGGAAGGAAACAAGGAAAACTGCGCCGTTTCGCGCCGGCATACACGAAAACGTCCACGGAAGCGTGGCCGTGAATGCGGGCAGCAATCTTTCGCGATTAGGTCGTTATGAGGCATTAGCCCGAACTAGTACAGCACTATCGGAGCACAGAAGACGCGAGGACCGTGAGCTGGCTGGTGCCGAAAGCAGCCGGAAATTGGAGCTGCTGCCGTAGAGAGGGGAAGGGGGCGGGGCTTCCTGCCTTTTCAATTTAGGTCCCTGAGTTTGTATTCATGAGGCGCTGCTCTGTGCTTCGCCCTCTGCCCCCCCCCCCCCGTCCTTTTTCTCTGTTTTAAGCACTGACTGCCCCACATGCGGCGCCACACGACACTATGCAGCGATGAAGGAAAGCTTCGCCGTCATATCCTTTAAGACACGGTCCCCTGGAAATGCAAGAAAACGAATCGCGAATAGTGTTCTGTTGAAAACAACTGGCTGTACGGTGACAGATATTAGGTACCTCCAGTTGTTGTTCCAGCTTGAACTGTAGCTCCCCCCCCCCCCCCATCTCTCTCTCTCTCTTCTGCGCTACCGTAACTTACCCTCTCGTATCATTAAGGGAAACTAAATATTGGAGAAACTACGTAGTTGTCCCAGTTCAGAACAGACTAAATCAATGAACTGTGTCTTCGTCGTTCCTAGGCCAGCCTGTTCGATAAAAGAAGAAAATAGCGATTATATCATCCAGAAAACAACGATGAAATCCAGGGAAGGAGTGTTAGAGAGGAGTCATTTTTCTTCCTCCACAGGTTATGAGACAGCACAGAAGCAAAGTGTCTTGTTGAAAGAAGATACGAGAGAGACAGAGGTAGAGAAGGAATAGGTGATTCGTAATTGGAGTAGATTTACACGTAATATGTGTAGGGTAGAGAAGGAAACAAACTGGTTAGATACGGGTGTCGAATACGTCCATATGTGGCCTACCCTGTTGACGGATGTGCGCTTGAAACATTCAACGTTTCATTCCCATTTAGTACCGTATCGCGGAGGAGTGAGCTTGTGTATCCATCGGAATTAGTAAAGCTGTAAACAGATGTCACAAAGGTCTTAAAAGACGACCTCGTGACCATCTATTTTTCTTTCTCCTTTTTTTTCTTTATTTATTTATTTTTTCTTTTTTTTTTTTTTTAAGGACTGAAGACATCCAGCTACATCATCGCACACCGACGAAACTTCCGAGCGCAAATCCACCCGCAGATACAAGTTTCTCTCGCGAAGCATCCCCCCCGTGCTCCTTTTAATACACCCCATACACATGACGGATGACTGGCTGAACCCAATCTGTGCACCGTATATATGCACCTTCTACGGGGATAAGATTCGCGGGGCGGTTTCGGGTCGGCGGGTTAACGCTGCCAGATTGGAGCGTGAAATTTTCATTTCATGAGTCAGTTGGCGTTGCACTGTGGGAGACATAATGGTATGCGGAGCAGCGGTCGGGGATTCTCCCGCCCGACACGTGAGCACTTCAAAAATTATATATGGCATTTCCGCCTGGCCTGTCAGTCACCATGCTTCCCCACTTCTGGCTTCGCGAACGCTACGTACGGGAGCCAGATATGCTCTCTCATGCGAGGAGTTTAAGGCTTTTAAACGAATTTGTGTACGGTGACAGTTGCGTTTCGTTCTGGCGAGTTTTCGCCATCGCGTTGAAGGAATGTTGATGTCATGCTGCTTTCAAGCGTATCCAATGTTTTCTAAGTTTTGAATGTCCGTGCGACCGTAATGAACGGGCTGAAGGTTATGGACGGATAATGTGGAGGTAGGGACTGCTCGTTGCATGAAGATCATCGCAGCGACTAAGTTTGAGAATATACCCATTAGTGAGCGAAGCCTGAGTGCTATTTCGTTATTTCATGGCCACTGTTCATTTGTATCTTCTCGTGTACTTTCTATTTATTTCTCTTTTTCTTTATTTCTTACATTTTGTGCTATGTTATGCAATTCTCGGCCAATTCTCTAGGTGTTATTTGTGCCAATAATTCGCGTCAAATCAAATTATCTGCAGTCGTATTACTTCTATGTCAGAAAACCTATTGTGATTTGAACGCCTTTAACCGAAAGGCACGCGGGTTTAAGGTTAGGTATGGTTAAGGTAAGGAACGTGTAAGGTAAAGACGTTTAACGTTGCACAAGAGACGCCTTAGCCTTTGAACGTAGCGACTCTAAGGAACTAGTAATATACATAAGTCACTACGTACGTGATACACGTACGAATGTACAGCTGTTCTAAACCCCTTGACTTTCGCGTTCCCCTGGCATCCACGCCCACGACAGAGTTTACTTGATTTCATCAATGCTGTAACAGCACGTATAGGTCTGCATAAACAGCCCAGACCTACGCTCAGCAAGGAGCAAAGAATTCGAGAAGGAATAATACCGACATCAGCGGAGCCGAGACGGGATTTAGGCAGCATGCTTTTTTCTGTGTACTCTTGCGGATGCGCATCGCTGATGACGGGATTAACATCCGGGTCGCTCTCGCTCGCCAATAATTAAGACCCGGTTCCCGTCGCCAGGCGTGCATCATTAATGAGGCCTCCATCTCCCTTCAGCTCTCCCATCAAAGCGTTGCCAACAATGATACGCCCTGTGTATTGATTGCGGCTTCACATCGGCAACAGACTTTTGCTTGGCACGCTTCGTCTCGCGTAAACAAGCATTCGTCATCATCTCGCATCCGACATAAAAGCGTGCGAAGATGTTCACATGTCCTGTACGTTCACGTGATTATGTGCTATTCAATTTTCTTGTTGCATTATACATTATAATCACGTACCGCGCTAAAATCGTATTATATAATCTACTTGCCCGAAAATTATGGAATCCTACCGCCGGCTGTGTTCTCTCAGGTTTTCCCTGGGTTTTCCGTAGACTTTCCACACGAATGTCGGCACATTTCCCCCTGAAGTCGGCACAGGACGCATACTAACCCCCCTCTCCCCACTCCTTTCTGCTGTCCTCTCTCCATCTGTCCACATCTGTACGGCGCTCATAGCCACAGTTGCTTCGCGGCGCTAACTCGAAAAAAGAAAAGAAAATTACGGGATCAACGGTATTTGCCTTCGGCGAGCTTTCGCCACGACTTACGACGACTTTGATCAATTGACAAAATAAAAAATGAATTTTCTGAATTGAACTCCGAAAGCCGTAACGTTTGTGAATGTGAACGTAACGTTTCCCTTCTCTCGCTTTTGGTTCGTTTTCTTTTTTGCGAGGAACAAAAAGCGCGTGTCTAATTGAGCCCATTCGTTGCGAAATACATTCCGTTCTGCAATGGTACTAGCGGCGAAAACATTGCGAAAACTATCGTTTCGAGGCGGGCGCAAATTGTCGGTCGACGTTAGTCCATGTACTGTCGTAGTACAAGGACTAGTCCTAGTCCTGTCGTCTTTGCGTATATAAGGAATAGCGTCGGTCGTTCTGCGCACGCGCAAGACACAAGCAGAGCTTTGCGCATTGCGCATAACCACCACGCTGTCCTTTACGTACGCAAAGGCGGCGACAGCGTACGTTATACTAAAACTCACTAATGCAAAAGCCGGCGAAAGACCTTCAGAGATATTTTCCGTGCTGCAGCTGATACGGCAGCAAGGTTACAGGCCAGATGTCTGAAACAACAGTGGGGAAGGAAACATGAAGAGAGGGGTCACCTTTTTTTTTTTTTTTTGCTGCTTCTTGCATTAACTTGATGGTGAACTGACGACGACCGACAATTTGCGTTTGTCGCGGAGCGAAGGTTCCCCCCCCCCCCCCTCCACCGAGCTATTACCATTGTACCAGGGAATGCATTGCGCTATCTGTTTCTGGCAAACAAAATACAAATGCTACGTTCAGCTTGCGAATTTCGGTTTAATTACGAAAATTCGACTTTCTTGCGATAGAAAATTTATTGGAGTGGTCTAAAGTCACGGGAAAAGTTCGCCGAAAGTAAATACTTTAGACTTCATAATTGTCGTACGAGAGGATTTTCAGACACAACTTTTTAACACGTAAGGTGAAGCGGCCTGTATATTATATTCGTGCTAGATAGCCGTCTCTGATAGGATGATGTTCACTGTCTCAGTGTCAGAGTCTCTATCTAGGATGGTGGCACATCGAAAAACGGCGTCCGGCGTAGGTAGTAATGCAAATAAGGGCCGTGGCAGTCACAGAAGCTTTCTCGAAATAAAGGACTCTAACCGGCCCGGACGTAGTACATACTTCTTTTTTCAGGGAAGTTGATGAATGTAAAGCCAAGGACGCGATAGGGGGGGGGGGGGGGGGACAGACCTGCCATACCAAGCGTCAAGTTCTCAGAAAGTATCTACGTGCGAATTAGAAGTGTGTGACACATTACAATCTCCCGACGCGCGCTCACTACATTTTATTTCGTTCTCTCTCGCAACATTCGTCGGACCCGAAGTACAGGACTAAAGTCTGGGGGGTCGTGACCCCCAAGGGAACAGCAGCGGGGCCAACGTGCTGCCATGACAACGGGACTTTACCCTCCTCTTCTTCCCGAACTCATAAGTGGACAGGTGACTCCCATCTTTTACGGATGCGCGTGCCACCGTCCCCTGTCACTTTTTATTGGAAGCCCCCCTTTTATTTATTTATAGCCGCTTATTTATCGTTCCCTCCACACTCTTCTGCTCCCCGGAGGACAGCCTCAAAAGATGTCGCGCCTGGCATTCGGTTTTGGCCGCTTTCATTCCGAGCGATCCGTTTTCGCCAACTACACGGATGAAGGAGAAAGTGGTGACTTTTTTTTCGATGGTGTCGCCCACTTTCGTCGGCTTGAAGGGGGTGTCTCCTTGCTCTGGCTGGGCCTAAGAATTGCATCTCCATTTCGGGGACGAGGTTGGTAAAGTAAGTGCTGAAGATTCGAAGTAGATGGAGATAAAGCCGTCACGAAAGCGTATGTGTAAAAGCATTAGTGCAGTGCAGAGGTTTGAGAATGTTTCTGGTGTGATCGCAATACCGAGTATCATACATTGTTCGGCATTTGAGGTAATTCGATACTTGGTTGAGCTAGTTATTAGGATTTGTATTTCGGTGAATCAAGTAATTACTGAGTGTTAAGAAAACCTATTCAAGAACCATAACGTAGTTGTTCATCATGCGTGCCATTATTTTTTTTTTGAAGGGTTTGCTCCATACTTCGACCTAATAACCGAATAACTGAGTGTAAATGTTTGTTTTAATGTATGTTTTAGCTGATTCTTCAATTACTTTAACAATGTAACACGATGATAGCCAAGTTCGGTAGTTTGTTTCTACGAGCAAGTTGACGTCGTTGCGAAGTAGAATGATACCACACACACACACACACCACTCTGTCTCTCGTTTTTGGTATCATCGTTGATTCGGACACCTTAGAGATGGATACTTATCCGTTCTCAGCACGCAGGTTACACAATAATTTCACCTCAAACACACAACAAGCATGGAACAAGGTGACAGCCCGTTGAATATGCCTCAGGCTAATTTTATCGAGCTATTTACGCACCTCTTGAACAATGCGCTGAATGGCACAGTGGTGTTCTCCGTGGGAAACACCCGTTTTATTTAGACAGATCTGGGGGAAATGTAAACTAGATGACGTCGGGACACATTCCCTCCGTAAGGCCAAATAGAGATACTACACCTCCTGTAAACAAGAATGAAAAAAAAAAAAAAAAATCCAGCTAAAGTGTGTTGTGTGCTAAGGGACATTGTGTCAACTGCTCTCTGTACTCATTTTGAATCTCATTTGGTCTTCGCTTGACACCTTGAAAATGTCAGTAGATGTCTCAAAGCGTAGTGAGTCCTTACTGCCAACTATTGTGGGCTCAATTTATGGTTTAGAGGGGGGGAGGGATGACGTACAATAAGAAAAGGAGTGACAGGGACAGCGTTGAGGGGACGTCACGTATACAGCGCTGCGTAATCGCTAAGCGAATATTATTGAGAAAGTGAATACATTACGTGTACAACAACAACAATAAATAAATGATGGAGAAGTGGTGATGACATGGGATGACACATATTATGCTATCGATGGGAAACTGCATATCAATGGTGACGAGTAAAACAACAACAACATTTCTGAACTTTGTAATGAAAATGCTTTCTGGGACTCGAGCCTTCTTCACGGCAGGCGGGTGCAAAGGGAAATAGTTGTCAGTGTGGTGACGTGAACCTAGCAGGAAAATCGTAGGCTGTATCGCAGGACTACAGTCTGCGACCAGCGTTGACTGTACGAATGCATAGGCTTTTCCTTATTTATCTACACTTACGCGATCAAGGGCAATCCCCCTCTGTAAACTTTTCGTTCTTCTCTGCGATGGGTGTGCGTGAAATATCATGCGTTCTTGCACAAGAACAATTCTCATTTGTGGCCTGTAGCACGAAAGATGTCTTTAATCTGCGCGCGCTCCACAATCCCTCTCACTTCTTTCAAAAACACTGTAAGAGAATGAGTGAGGTTGACATCACACTGGTGGGCCTGGGGGCGCCAGTCACTCGGCGTGGCCCCGTCAACGGACTCCGCCGAAGAGCCCTAGCGTACGCGGTTCGGAGTCGCGCCGTGTCCCTGGCGGACAAATTTTCGTGACAAATGAGGGATTTTCTTCACCAACACGTCACGGTAGTAGGCCAGGGTGGCGCCTTCGAGATTTCGCCGCCCCGGACGTCACTGATTTCTCGGGGAGCCTTCGTAAATTTAATTGCGCAGTGATTATAGACACTGTCCAGTCATATATTTCGCACGGTTGCCACAACTTGCGGACGAATTAAGCATGGGCTTCGGGAAGTCCTAAATGCCATTTTGTTGTTTGTTTACCAAATAACTATTAGTGCTACAAACTACTTTCACAAACAACATGCAAAGAGAAAAGGAGTAAATTGGGGAACAACTACAGCTTCTAGTCCTCTAGATTGCAGTTACTCCCCATACCTTCAAATTTACTCCCCAGCATTGGAAATAGTCCCTAAATTTCCCATAAACAGACGTTGGTTTAGTCGCGAAACGACTAAAATTACGTTTTCTTCTTCCTCTGAGAGTGTAGGCTTCAGTAATGTATGTGGGTAGAGAACTATACCGGCAGCTAAAGTTTGTTTTCGAAGAGGCAGACCCACTGGAGGTCAAGGTAATTGGAGGTTTACACGTAAGATGTGTCAGCCTATTTTTGTGTGGCGGGCGACATGCTGCACGTGCCTCAGAGTAGGACGGATAACTAGAGATCAAATTGCCAACATTAGCTAGGTTATGGAGAAACCGAAGGGAGATGCAGAAAATAGCTTACATTTGCTTCATTTGTTACACTAAGGTTATTTTATTGAGTATTGAGTATTATTGAATCACAGGTGCTCTATGAAGTCCTTAGAGAGTGGAAAGTCCCAGACCATCGTATATATGTCGGCTGAGAGTCCTATGTGCGAAGTCATGAGGCTATAGAGACAACAGTTAGAACTGGAACATGGGCCAACAGACTTGGTTACTTTAAGTACCTTCAGGGCATTACCGCAGCTTAAGTTCTGCAGGATAGGGAAAAATGATACATCAACACTGTATAATATAACCGTACTCATTGAACTGAAATGCATAATACATCGCGCGAAACGCCAGTGTGCATTACTCAATTCTTCAATTAAGGTTTCTGCTGCGGGACACCACTCTGATAGCAGAAAATGGAAAAGGAGGTAAGAAGTCGCTTCGGGAACATGGAAGAAGAGCATAAAGATGACTTGAAGTTGAACGCTGAACGAACACGAACACACACACACACACACACACACACGCACACACGATGATGTGGTGGGCATGAAGACTAAGATACCAATCACTCGGTCGCAAATGAAGAAATGTAAGCAGAATCAGAATTAATACATATTCTCGAACTCGGAGGCCACTGCAGAGCGCTATTATAGCCAGGGAATTAGAAGACGCTTGCAAGAAAGGCTATAGGGCAAACTTAGACAGCAATATACCAAGCATCACCCTGCCAGTAAAAGTTCGTGGTAGCTAAAGCTATGGTTCCCCTAATGTGGTTGGGTAAATTGATAGAACGCGGAGCGTCAAAGAATTTGTTTTCCAACTGCGGTACCAGAGAAAGCTTTTGAGATCATTTGAGGAAGACATGACCCTGAGCTTGGGGTGAAAAGACAACGGACGACACACACGTGGACAAGACGACGCTCAAACCGGCAATGAGTTTATTGAACACACAGAAACGAGAGTTCCTTGGGGGTAATCTGGGAGGCCCGGTACGTTGCATGTCTTTGCCCCGCTTATTGATCGGGACTAAAGGTCCCGCAACCCCCCTTGCGCGTTTCTCTATCGCGGCATATAATCGTCAACCTCCCTCGATTTACGTCACAAAATTCCTCTGTATATCCGGGCAGTGTAATTTTGCTGTCGGTTTGCGAGATTGCTCTGGCAGTATCGTTTCCACGCCACTCTCTCCTCTCTTATGAAGACAGGTAAACAAGCTCGGGTTTCAGATTGGGGCCTCTGTCCGCCAGCTACGCGATTCTCTGGCCGGGTGTCGCCTTGCACCGGACGATGACCAGTTCACCAGATTGCAGCTCTCTCAGCTTACATTGCGAGATGGATGGCTTCGCTGTCGAGTGCCGCGGGTGTCGCGTGACGCGCAAATGAAATAGTTCGGTTGTGATTGGTATTGACAGTGGATAACCTGCGCATGGATCGAGGAATAAAACCGTGGCAGAGAACGGTTCAGCTTCCGTGGTTGGAAAGAATAGGTATTTGGTGCGAGAGAAGTTGCCTTATGTAAACGCTTACTTTTCTTTTTCTGCCGATATTAGGAATGGATGCGCTCATTTATGTCTTCGTTTCAAAGCAACACTATTATGGTGCGCGCTATACCTGCCTCTGATTGTGCCATAGCACTAAAAGTTCGTCTGGCGCTTGATAGTAGTAGATGATGTGGCGGGTGCAGTATATTTAATAAACTATATACCGGGTGTTTCACGAAGATCTCCCTGCTGACTAATTCCTAAACAGGCGGCGCTACCGAAAAGCTTTATTTTGAGTGAGTATCCCCCAGACATCGACCAAGAACTCAGCAGTGAGCGGCTCATTTACATACGCTCATTAATTAAATAAAACTCCTAACTTTTAAGTTTTACTTCGGACGCTTTCGGAACCTCTGTTTTACCAGTCGGAACCTTCAGCGAAAAATGTTCCAGAAAAAAAAAAAAAAAAAACGCATCGGCACTTGGTGATTTTACAGTAATTAATTGGTTTCGGTTTACATATTTCTCGCGTGGATGTACGAATGCGCTAATTCGTCATACCATCCGAAGGCGTAGTGCAAGGACGACGCCTTTCGCACCCAAACCTCATGAACAGCTGCGGAACTCTATGTCATCCACTTCTTTCTGCAGCACAGCGTTGATTTTACCCAGCGGGAATGGGCACTGTTCACTGACTGAAAATCTACACTGCAAGCTATTGAAAATTCTGGCATACGAGGCTCATCCGCACCCCTAGTGACGGATATGTTAATGGCTTACCACCCTGTGTACGAAGCAGGGCACAGGCTGGTTCTCCAGTGTGTTCCAGCCCATTATAGTGTCGTGAGGAATGAACAGGCCGACAGCGCCGCAGAAGCATGCTCTCTCGTCTCGCAGACGAACGCGTATTGCGTTGTTGAGAGGAGACCGTCGTTCCAGTCTTCCACGTCTCGTGACACCCCTGGCTTACAACTGACATTCTCCCCACACCTATGCTGAGAAGAGTTCATCCAACGCTCGCTTTCCGCATGCCACGAAACACCTCTCGTCAAGATGCTGCATTAATTCATCGAATGCGACTCGATGTGGCTTTTACAGCTCAGTTGCATTACCGCTTGAGACAAGGTCACTCTCCCAGATGCTGTCACTGCGGTGCCCTAGAAGATCTAGAGCACATTCTTCTTCGTTGCCCACACTACCAACCTTCCCGAACCGCACTCTGGATCTCTTTAATCGGCTGGACTCTCACCCCCTTTCTCTATTTTTTTTTTTTTTTGAATAGCAAGCCGACACACTGTCTGGCTGACCTTTCCCTCGTTCCTCTTCTTTGTTATCATTAAACATATCCCCCCCCCCCTTCCTCTATAAAAAATGCTTGGTCCCTGGCCAAATCCAGCCCACCAACGTTCTGACCTCAAAGCTCTTTTGACCTTTTTGGACACCATCGGAGTTCGACCCTTATTGTGAAGGGGCTCATTATTTCATTACCCACATCACCAC
Source organism: Ornithodoros turicata (assembly GCF_037126465.1). Taxonomy (NCBI): domain Eukaryota; kingdom Metazoa; phylum Arthropoda; class Arachnida; order Ixodida; family Argasidae; genus Ornithodoros; species Ornithodoros turicata. The sequence goes on from NC_088201.1 coordinate 52,303,962, forward strand.
CAGCATTGGGGTAGCGTATCGACCCTGGCGATGAAACTCCCCACCATCATCTCAAAATAAAGTTGTTGTTGTTGTTTGAGTGTCTTTCCGTGTAAAAGCCTCTGGGATGTAGGTCATCATCCATCGTACAATTCCTGCAGGTCCAAGAAAAGGTTGGAGGAAGCACATCACAAAGAGTCTGTCCTCTCGAAAAGCAGCAATAAGGGGTCATTCGCCGCAACACTGTGGTGGCATATTTATTCAGCATATATTCAGCAGGCATATTTATTCACTTGCACCTAGTGTACTAACACACTAATTGTTGGGGATGGGGAATGTACTTTGTTTGTTTTTGGTTGTTTGTTGTTTTGTTTTGGGAGTAGCAGAACTAGTCAGGAGACAAGTCCAATTTCTCCCTGGTTTTCTTTTAAATAATCAATCAATCAATCACTGTGGTGAGAAAGATGAAGCAGCGTGGTGGTGGGTGGTGCTAATGGAAGAGCTCGCCGTTGTCGGCCTCACAGTGGTGGGCAATGTCACGACTAAAGCCCTGGAGGAATGTGAGTCCTGTGCCGTTCATATACTGCTGACATAGGTCTGAAAGTGTTTGAGGGAAACCCAGGAAAAAAAAAAAAAAACACCACAGCCGGCCCCGCGATTCGTACCCAGATACATGGCAGTCTCGACGTGACATGGCCAGCACGCTAACTACTGAGCCACGCGAGCTGTTCTTCTTTTTCTTTTTTTTCTTTAACGCGAGCTGGTGGATGCAACGTGGACTTCACGTGCGGTTGTTGTGATACCTTATTTGAGAGCGATCCAATGAGACTGTTCTACATGCACGAGGCGAAAGGGAAAAGCGAAGGGGCTGTGTGAAAGGATGACTTACTTGCAGAGCCTATACAATTAGACAGTACTAATATTTATTACTGTAATAATACAGTACTAATATTGTAGACTGCTTAATGAGCTGCTTGTAGAGTAAGGTTGTGGTGAGAACGAAAGAACTGACGTTGTTCACACCCTCAGCTGGCGTGGCCGCTTGTTCCTTCGTTACCTTCCTCCTTTCTTAATCCAATCAGTTTGTTTTTTCTTCTTTATCTGATCGTTGCGCGCGGCAGCCTATTTGCTCCTGCGTTCTTCCGCGTCTCCTTCAAGAAACAGACCTACGATGCTGTAGCGCCTGAATATCGGAGGGGAGTCATTTATCCCAATAAGTCGCCTCCCCTCCATCTCTTCCTCAAGCCAGTCTGAAAAGCTCTAGTGTTTAAAAGTTTAATTTACTCCCTCGAGCACATATCACACCCAACGAACCCTGACACCCTTCTTCGTTTCAAGACTACGCAAGCAGCACACGCCTAATATGCACTCTCGCTGACCCATGCAGCCCCCCCTTGTCTTTTCTGCGTCTTCTTTCAGAACTAGCCTGCTGGCTACGGTGCACGTTCAGAATGAATCTGCATTTTCTTGACAGTCGTCTTGGCACCGCGAACATTGTCACCCTTCTTGGACAACAGAAAAGGAAGGTCGGCATGGTCACTCCAGAGAGAGAGCGGGTGGGGAGGAGACGAATACTGCATCTCGAATCCAATTTCCCCAAGAAGGCTGTCGCGGCAGCCATTATCATGCAAATGAAGAGGAGCCATTGTGAGCGGCACCCCCACAAATGGAATAACTGGGCTGTGCACGTCGTCACCACTTCTTCTTACTTGCGACACGTCGTTCGCAGTGAGCCGGACAGATGTCTCGACTGCTTGAGACATGTCACGTTGTTGACCGTGCCGACGACGGTGCCGAATAAACGATACTACACGTGCAGGTCTCAAACTGGGGCCTGCGTTCATTTTACTTTGCAAAGCGCGAGCGTCCTCTTGTGAAGCTACGACGTCGTTGCTAGAAAGTTGTGACGTTATGCCCGCATCTGGTGTTTGGAATATTTGCTTTCGGTGCTTTTGTTCAGCGTTGGAGCGTTTGATCGTAACAGTCAAGTGTGAGCTTCGCCGTGGTCCATTACTGATATCTCAGTAGCGTCTGACAGATCTGCACCACAGAGGAGCAGATTAGACACTGAAATGCGTCACGTCGCCATGGTCATCAAGCACCATGCAATGCAGGCTACTTTCTCTGTACATTGCTGCATAGGACTCTTTCTTTTTTTTTTCTTTTTTTTTTGTCAATGAAACAGACCCCCTCAATTGTCTAAGTGCAGCTTCGGTTCATGTTTAAAAACGCGGGGAAAACGTTTGGGTAAAGTAAATTGCACTTTAATGCACCTATAGAGTTAATACCCAATGCAGGCCTCGTGCACTGCGTAGTGTCGATTATGCGACGGGAAAGTTTCGTGTAAGTTGCTGCAACGTGCTGTCAGTGTCTGTTTAGAGTCACGTCCTGCTTGCTCGCAACACAGTTAACCGAAAAACTCATTCATACAACAACCGACTCCATTACCATTAGACTTGCACTTAGTTATCGTTATATCTAGGTATCCGTTTGATAACTTTGTACTCTGATCAACAGTCAGCATGTCCCTACGTATTTTGGCCCCTTTATCCGTACCGGTCACCTGATCTTCGTCCTCGCCGACTGCGTTCTTCAGCAGCCAAGGATGTGACTCGTCGGACAAACAACAGCAACAACTTTATTTTAAGATGATGAATGGGGGCTTCATCGCCAAGGGCGACACTCTACCCCATAGCTGATGGTGATGTGGGGAATGAAATAGTGAACCCCTTCACAATAAGGTTCGAAGTCCTATGGTGTCAGACAGTTGCAGACTTCGCGTGTACGAAGCCATTTTATTGCTACCAGTCACGAAGGTCACGGTTTGTAGTTGTACCAGTCGGCTGACGCATTGGGTCACCAGGTGCAGAAACGCGAGTCGCACGACAGTTCCAAGTATGCTGGGGACTCTCAGCATATTAGCGGTATCACATATCCTCTCTAGAGAGTCGGCAGGGGGTCCCCTGACAAGACTTTTGTTGCCGTATTTTGAACAGAGCAGGAGTGCCGATGCTGCATTAAGTGCGAACAAACTATACTAACAGGGATGAAGGACATACGTATCGAACTCCGTCAGACCAGTATAAGTAGCATTTATTTGAATTGAAAGTATGTACTTTTTTCGAACAAACGAACGCATTTACTTGTCAGAGGCGTTCAGATATAACAGTCGTGTGACACCCGTTTTACCGAATATTCGTTATCCGGACGGTTGGATTCGGGAACTCGAGCGGACCGAATAAAAGATTGTGTGCAAATACAGAGGAGGAATATAGGCGATTCCATTCAGATGATAATGTCACCATCTGTGTGTTGTCTGAAAGCGTACTTGCTGCGCACGTAGGATTCCGTCGATAATTTGAGATTTCTTGGTACCTCATGCATATTGTGACAGTTTCGACGGCAGTAGTTACGGTTGCTGACACAGTCGGCATGATATTTTGCGTACAAGAACCGAACGTATGACGTCCACAGGACTGTGCGATGCTCGGATCTTCACATTTTCTTTTTTTTTTTTTTAGTTCAAGGTGGTATGTATTTGTGAATATATAAGCCAGCAGACTTTAAAATTAAATTCGGTGTGGTTGTTAAGCGCGATTCTATTGCCGATTTACTTCTGTCACAAATTTTTCGACGAAGGCGCCGCAAATGTGCTTTCTGTTATGGAACACCTGCCAATGAATCCGCGACATCGGCTTTCTTTGACCGCCATTCTGTCTCCGCTTGAGAACTTCACCGGAAGTGACGCAAATTAGATTCCCCAATAGAATTAGTAGTTCACTAATTAACTTTGGAAAGCTACAGCCGCTCCACTACCTCAGTTCGTTTTCTGATCCTTCCACTAACTTCCTCATTTTCTTAACGTCACTAACAAATTAGCAAGTAAACGCGAGTAAATATTGACAGATATATGCCCAGCAGCCGTAGCACAGTTTTGCGCTACGAGCGCGATCCTCAACCAATTCAATTCTTCAAACCTCCTCACTGGACGAAGGATAGAAGAAAACAAAACGCCCATATAACATCCCCAAAGCATCATCATACAGGCTCCCCTCCGTGTAGAACGATGGGGAATATCGCGGGAGGGTCGGCACGTGGCCGCTCCCTCGGTCGCAATGCATATCGGCGCGCGATATGACGCAGTTACGCAACCAGGGTAAGCGGGGTTAAATGAGGTTAATGCGATCTGGGAAACCGTGAAATGAGCTCCCACCCCATGCATCCTTGAGAAGGATCAGAAAAAAGAAAGAAAAAAAACGGGAGAGGACAAAAAAAAAAAAGAAAGAAAAAAAAGAGGAGGTGGTGCGTTGGGCGCTCTCACGGTTAGGAAAAATATTTTCCGGCGCTCCGGAGTGATTCGAGATGATGTAGGAAAATGGAATTGGAAGCGTCATCGAGAGGGCTGTTCCCACTTTGGAGTGTGATGGGACCTTGCCCGTGTGCTGGTGTGTGCGGAATACTAAAGAAGGTCTGTCGGAGTGGCTTCAATGGCTGCGAGAAGGGTGGCGGGAGTTCCAGTTTTGATGGACAAGGAGGAACGCCGCTGCAAACGTTAAATTCGGAAACTTTTGTCGTAGATTGTCCGACGAGGAAGTTTATTTCAGTTTGCATGCACTTTGCAAGCAGGAAAACACCACAGAAACAAAAAAGGTGGGAACTTAAATGTCCTGTGCACCAAGACAAATGTCGTGTCATACATAAAATACATTTGCCATAAAAAGAAAGAAGAAAAATAGAGTGGAGACGGAAATAGAAGATAACTCCTGCATCTCTGTTACACAGAAGCGTGAAACATAGATGTCATTCAAGTAGCACCCTCACGTGTATCGACATACGCCGTTCAATCCCGGTAAGGACGGTGACAAAATGGGGGATGTAAGCATTGCTTCCAGCACCGTGTGTCGGAGATTTCTGGCGCACGTCAAAGGAACCCCAGGTGCTCGAAATTATCCTCTGTCCTACCCCCTGTAGCAGCGTGTCGCCTCACAAATAGGCTGACACACCTTACGTGTAAATCTACCCCAATTACCGTGTATCGATACTTTGGTGCAAATAGGACGTAGCTCCAAGCTCGTGACCGACAAAGTCTCACCCGACGCGACATCATCGTGGACATACTTCAGTGTGGAATATACACCAGGCCCCCCGAAACGTCCCGCACCCAAGCGTCACCCGGCGTGCACTGCCACCTGCTTACCGTTACGAACTGACTCGGACAACAGGCTGCAGCTACAACATCGATCTTGCCAAGCAGCGTAACTCGCGAATCTTGTGTGAAGCAACCATGAACGGGATCCGGGTGAAGTGTACCGAGTGAAAGCATTACTCGGGGCGTACGTTATGGCTCGGTCGAATCGCATGGCGTGCGTGCCAGCCTAATTATGAGTTACGCGACGCGATCGCAATTTCCTTACGCCTAATGAAAGCACGGACCCCCCTCGGCGGCGGCTGATTTACGTGCCGCAATCCGAACGCCAATCCGGACGCCGCCGACGATAAATTCATTAGCGACACCAAAACGCGCCACATAAATTCCTGCTCGTGCACAAACCGTGCTCGCTGATTGGTTCTCGACCGCAGTTATACAGAGCTCCCGCTGAAGAATGGTCGGATCTTCCCACATGCCACTTGCGTACTGTTTTAGATGGTATTCCGCGGAAGGATGTGTCAGAGTTGCACGTTTTATCCTCCAATATAGCTCACTGTCGAGGTTTATTCTTGGGCTGATACAGGTCAGACGCAAATACTTCCATGGAAACTGATAAATATTCGTCCAAGTGCCAGCAGATCAGGTCGTTCCTTATCAGAGACAAAGCCGCGATATAAATGGCACAAAGCTAGTGATGATTATAAGTTTAAAAAATATTGTCTGTGCGCGATGTGTAATTTGATGTGGGAGCTGTCGCGGACAAAGCCCTACATCTTCTGTTTCATTGTACGAGGGGCAGTAAAAAAGTAACGTATTTAGAGAAAAAGCAGAACTAGAGAGAAAATAATTTCCTGGCTCGCTTCGTCTCTACCTGAAAATAATGTACCCAACACTTGTCACCAGTGACTCCATGACACAGTAGGCCATCCCCTTCAGCTTCATAGCGCTATATTACGGCCTCACTCATTGTACACGCGGCGTTGTTCGGCGCGGTGAGCTGCCTTGGTACCCACCTGGCGGAGACTTTGCGGCAGTGCAGCTCCTAGTGAACCTTCTGGTGGGTCTAGCCATGACTAATCTTTAATTCTTGGACAACTTCACCAATAGCCACCAGCACGTTCGCACCGGTTTTCGCGCCCGATCTCCTCGACTATACGGCGATAACGTCTGCATTACCTGGTCAGCGTACCTGGTCTGCAGTACCTGGTTTGCAGCGATGTGCAGCAGGCAAAGTTCAGAAGCCAGATTTAAACTTTCTGCAACATCCATAAACCTGCTGATGCGACATGAAAGCGTCTCCATACAGTGTCTCCATCCACCAATAAATGTTTTCAGGTTTTTCATCCTCGCTGGTCAGAAAAACGACACCGGCATGTTGCTCCTCTCAGGTGCAAACCTCCAAGAGGGCGGACATATTGGACATGACTTTGTGACGTTATACTTTGCGTCACGCCAACTGGCTTCCACATGCTACTCCGTCTAGTGTGACTGTGAACACATCTAAAGATCAGCCGCGTACTACGCGATCTCCTTTTTTGTCGCCATTTTAAGGTTACTTTTTGACTGCCCAGTTCTTAGCAATGAAAGAAGCGACTGAGAACGAGGGGTAATCAAGAAGTAACGCAATTTATTTTCTTATTCAGAGTTCATTTGAACACAACACTTACCCTCTGGCCGCAGGTACATATTTTTCACATATTATCCTTCCACATTCATTGCCTCACACCACCCGGATGTCAGGGCCTGTATGTCCTCGCGATCACTCTGCAAGTCTGTCTCTCTGCCATCGTCACACTGCGGCTATAACTTCCTCCAAATCTCTTGACAGTTGAGAAGCAAGTTGTTCCTCTGTGACTCTCCGACTCTGTGACTCTGTGAGTCTTTGTCACTCATTGGTTTCATTGTAGATAGCCATTTGTGTTTTCCTAAGTGATCTGGAGTAGCCGGCTCTCGTAATGAGTGCCTATTTCTCCATTTTTTTCTTATGAACTCAACTCAACTCTCCGATTGTCTGAACTAATACTGTCGGCTCGATCGTTCCATCTTTGCAGGTGTCACTGCAGTGAGCGGCCATTTTGAGCGTGTGGGGGTCAGACGGATTGCTCTCACCTTGAACGATGATAGCCGGTCTGTCCAACGCTGCGCAGTGCCACATCTCCATGGTCATTTTTATGCGCTTGTGACTGTTTGTGATGCTCTCATTTTCCGCCAAAAGAAGCTCACTTGATCTTTGTTCGTGTTTCAGACTCTACTCACACTCCACTGAGAAAGCTAACTGCACAGCTGCCACCTAATGAAATATGCTGAATTCACGTGAGGTGGGCACGACCTACTAGATTATAGCGACCATGTCATAATCAGCAACACCTATATGCAGAGTGCCAAAATCACGTCCGCACGATCCGCTAGGGGCACTATGCACCGACCCCGGGCAGAGCCGTATATTAAAAGGGAGTATGGCCATTAATGGGCCATTCCCATACCTGCAGCTCACCCACTTTTTCAGATTTCTGACCAATGGAGTCTTGAAATATAGGGCGCTATCAATCAACCTATCCTCACTATTTGTCCCACTATCCAACATGGGCAGCGCTATTTTGGGTGGCAAGTGTATTGGATGCGATTGAAATGGATACCTCTCGCAATCTGCAGAACTAGTGGATTTTTGGTGCAAATTTGATGAACACCACCTAGGGTGCGTAAGGCACGTCGGAATTGTCGTCTGCTTCCGTCGTTGTACTGCTGCCGGCAGAACCACCTGTTGGGACACAATCTGTCGTCGATACGATTTTTAAACAAATCTACATGAATAGCTGGAATAAAAAGTCCAGAATGTTTATATCCGAGAAATCCAGTAATATAAGATTGTACAGCACAGTGCCGTTTTTGTTATGATTTTGTTGTGATCGCCGCAGTCGTCGTGTTCACTAGGCCTAACACCGGCGACAAAACGTATTATTTTCGGTTAGATATCGATGGAGGAGCATCAGTTGAAACTGATTTCCGAGAAACGTATATGAGTATGTACATTTGCAGCGTATAGTCAGAGTAGTCTATGAAATTTTTTTTCACGAAATCCCCTCTTCACCGTGTTTGTTTTCGTCGCCATTTTGGGTAGTAGTAAGGTGTCATGGCTGCCCCCTTGGTAAAAAGCAAACCAATCACAGGCGCGAAACTGTGATTGACAGGTCGAGCCTCTCTGTGGCTCCTCACAATGGCCAGACTCCCTTTTAATATACTGCTCTGGCCCCGGGGATCTTGGATCTGTAATTGGAGAGTTGAAATTTGAATTTTGTACGTGCAGAAGTGCACACCCAGCAGTAGCAGACGACGCGGACGACTGGCGAATGATGACGATCAGTGTACGACTTTTGCGTGAACCCATGTCTCATGGGGCATGCAGGAATTTACGAAAATACTGAAGTAAGCTTGAATGAAACATATTATAGCAATTGAATATAAAGCAAGCTGCCGATGACCAGCGCCACAGCTAGGGAGGGGTGCAAATGACATGGTCGTACGATATAGTAGGCTATGTGCGAGGGAGGGGTAAAGAATTCGTGCGCATGACATGTTTCGTTTTTCCAACACGAACAGGCCGAGAAAAAGAAACTGATGCATTACTTCTTCAACGTCCTCGTGAAACAATCTACATTTTGTCAAGCACTCTCATGTTTGAGTACATTATGATGTCATTATATGGGGTGGTCGGTCAGAACGACCATCACTGAAGGTTGGGACGAGGTACTAGCGTGGCACGACCAGGAATTGCGGCACAGAAAAAGTTCGTGAATAGGGATTAATACCAGTGAGTGGTGAAACACCTTAATGTAGGTGAACCTGGGCCAAGTGGACTCCGAGCATTGCGCAGATACGCAGAAACCAAGATAGAAACAGCATGACTTGAAGCGGTGGAGCTCGGCGGTTGTAACGATGCCTGGAAAATATACTGAAGCGGTCAGGAAAGGTCTGCAGCGGGTGATGTTAAAGATGTCGTGTGGTAGCAGCAGGGGCGGATCTAGGATTTTCCGGAGGGGGGTCCGCTATGGACAAGTGCCACTGAACCCTATGTTCAAGTCTGGAATTGAGGGGGTCCCCCCCCCCCCCCCAGATCTGCGCCTGGGTAGCAGCATGTCCGGTCCAAGATCCCTCACGTCTGCCGCAGAATGTCTTCATGAGGATCAGATTCGTTCTCGGCCGCCCTGATGCACATATTGATGCCGCTGACTCACGTACCCGCACTGTCCCTTGGCACCAACTCATGACATAAATGGCCTTGCATGAAAATCTCACATCTAATCGCATACAGTTGTACTATGGTTAGGTCGCTTATCCTCTGGTTCTCTGCAAGCTTCCAGACATTAGATTGACCAAGTGATCACAGTTCGTCTGCTAGATTACAAGGGTGCTGCGCACAAGAGCACCCCTTGACTATCACGTATATCATCGTATACAGTGGCCACGAATTGTATGCTACGATGTGCATTGTTGTTCCTTACTCTTCAGAAAACTGGTAAGAGTCATTGAAAATGAAAGCTCCCGTTTAGAGCCCGTGCATTCTAGAGATTGACCTACTTTTTCTCTTAGATGTATGTGCTCCTGTGTGTGTACATGTGTCTGTGAACTCTTACCACGCACAGTTGGCGTATTGTTGTCTGAAATCGCCGATCAGCGGATCCGCAGCCCGCGATTCCTTGGTTGCCCTCCGAAATGTTGTGTCAATGTTGTGATGTGATGTGATGTGAAAAAAAAAAATGGGGATGTGAGTTTCGACACAGTCGAACTGGCTACCCCAGTACACTTACACACAAAGTACAAACACATGATGAGATGATGAAAAAACAAAGAGATGATGTCCAGCGAGGAACAGTGATGATAATGGAGTTCAACATGTAGTTCAAACGTTTCTACAGAGTGAGAGTAAAATGTCGGAATCGCTGGTGGCACATACGTTCAGCGTGTCATAGAATGTCCATAAGCCCGGTTGTATGCAGAAAGTCTCCAAGTGCCCTTATAGCGCCTTGTCGGACGACGGAGGACCTAACAGTTTCGCGATGTCGAAGGCAATGTTGTATTTAAAGGTAGACCATATGGTGCACATGTTTACTACTCAAAACGAATGGTCTTGCAACACCTGGAGATTTAGGATGGGATAAACAGCGGGACGCTAATTTCAGACAACCGTGTCGCGAGCAGTACAATGCAAGAAAAGCCGGCCAGTTTGTTGCCACTGTACATCAGCAAGAACGCCCTACACCGGCACTTGACTACAGCCGTGACAGCGCTAATACGTCTTATACTCCTCTACTCTTTTGCTAAAGCTTCACTTTTCCCCGCTATCATTCCGCCAGCTTTCTCTTGTATCTATTTTTGCAAACCTCTCAATTTAGCAGCGAGGCTTGTCGGTGTCGTATCAGGAAAAGCCATTACCGATTTCTGATGAAAGCCCTCATCGCACTGACCACTCGGCTTATATCGTTGCCTGGAATACGATGGCACGACAGATATATAGCAAAAAGAAAAGCAAACAGTTCATCGTATCGTAACAAAACAGTCGAAAGTCACGAAGTTCGGCACGACCAAGCACCACTTTGGCAACTGTAATTAATCACAATTGGTCGATGCAGCACCTGGGTTTCCGTGTTGTACTTGTCGCATGCGGGGTGTCTCGAAGTGTCCACTAGTACTTTTAAAATCATGATGCAAGAAGGGTGGTGAAGAATGTCCCTCCGTAGTGTCCGTCCCTGTTTCTGTGCATCCTTAACAATGTCAGTTTTAAAATACATTTGAAAATATACATTGAAATACCTGACCACGGAAGAATTACGAGTGAAAAAACACAAAAAAAATGAAGGTACAACCCCATTCGAAGAACCATTTAGAGATGCGCCAAGACGTCTACACTCTTCATGCTACCACATCATTGCCCTTCCATAATTGTTACCATTATACATTGATTGCACGCGCTGTCTACGTCATGGCTTGGCGTTGCGACTGACAGGTTCGCGGGAGCCACTTCTGAAGCCAGCGCGTGCAAGCTACCCTAGCGAAGAAGGTGGCCCTCTTAGAGGGACATTTCGCGTCCTCCACTTGCGTTATACGTAGAATGCGTAAGTCGTGAGCGGGCCGTGAGTGCGTTCTGTGCATTATTGTAGTTGTAATCATTAAATGAGCTGCTGTGGGTATATAGATATTTCCTTATACGAATACATTGTCGATCGGCAGAGTGGCGCAGTACAGGCGCGCTGGTCCGATAACCCCACTCTCACCTCTCACCCTCATACACATTACCCTCATATTTTTTTAAATCTGATTTATCTTTAATCTATCTGATCCTTCTTTCACCTTTTGTTAGTTTATCCTTTATGTCCTATTCCTTTCACTTTTCTTTCTGAAATAAAACGCCTACTTACCATTTGGCTGACCCTCCTCCTTTTTTCTTTGATCTATATTAATATACCCCCCCCCCCCCCCCCCCAAGAGCCGAAGCTATGCTCTGCTAATTCACTTTTCTGTTTCAAACGAAAAACTTCCGATGCGGGCCAAGCATCGGAAACTATATCTTCCAGACGACCTAGGTTAACGTGAGTATCACGTATTCACGAGAGAGAGAGAGAGAGAGTTAATGCTCGTGGTTTGCCTGTAGTGGAGAGGAGGAGTGAGTTGTACAAACGGAACGAGGGAAGAGTATAGGTGGGTAAGGAGGAACGTTTGTTATGGTTGCCGAAAAAACACCAACGAAAAAAAAAAAACACATTCTGCGTTTACAAGACACTTAGCGACATCATGAGGGCACGGTGCCTGGTCAAAACGACCATCACTTTGGTGTTTGGGTGACAACCGAATCGGTGATACAAGCTTGTGAACATTGGGTAGGCGAACGAGATGCTCCTGTTACGAAATCTACATCTTATTATGACTTATCTCTCTTAGGTACGATGTGGCAACTTCACCAGCGTGTGTTGCGTTCATGTCTGACTACCAACGCTACTGAGCACATGGTTGGCTATCTTTCGAAACAGTGACGTCTGGGAAGCCACCGAACGTATAGGACACTAAAATACGATGTCGAGTCCGAAAGTACATATGAATGCAAAACTTATTTCCCGTCAGCTTATGAAATCCAGGGCATTCTCTGTTCCTGAGGGAAGAAGCAGCTTGGTAAACTTCACTTAAAATCGACGACTAAGCGAAGCCTAAGTGAGAGAGACCATGCGCGAATCTTGCTGATCCTCGTCTGGAACCTGCGCTTTTTGAATAACGCAGTTTCCGCAGCAGCCTACATCCGCCATGGGACACTCTCTCGCCATCTGCCGCATCATTCCGCGCCCTTTCAAACGATGCAGCCAACTTAACTCCCAGCACGCTGGCAGAAGTGTTTTGTTTTTGCGAGTCTGCTGCTTGGCCGCAGGGTCCAGCAGCAACTCCTTGGCATGCGGAGCCTGGCTCTCATGCATCGGTCCAGAGAAATCCAATTTACCGTCCGCCCGCGGCTCTCTGAAGAAAGCCAGCAGCTCCCGAGGGTGCCGACGTCATCAAGTGGCGAAACGCTGCAAGCCGGGCGATTATTCTGCAAGCCAGTAAGGAAGCGGTTCTGCCCGGATGCAACTCAAACCTTCTCAAGTCTATACTAGCCGGGGAAATGAAATAAGCTCGCAATGTGAGCGTGACATATCTTGTAAGCTGTGAATTTCTTGCTAACACTGCTGGGGTTGAACTGCGTAGAACAGCACCGACCGAGAAAAAGGTTCAAGTCCAATTCATGTTTCTATTGCTGGCTACAAGGTTGCGCTCCTGGGTGCGCCCGACGGCGTGGGCAGATTCACGAGGAAACCTCACTCATGATCTGAATTGCTGACTGAGATTAATTACTCTCTATTATTCTTCCCGCTTAATAAAATGAATGTAGTTCACGAAAAAAGCCATCAGCCTTAAAGGCCATTAAGTGCCGGCGCCAAGACTAGAACGTGGACATCTTGTGTTGAAGATGCAACCCGTAGTAGAACCACTCCTGTGAAACAAGCTCCCGTGGCATAGTGGTTAGGTTGATCGCTTGCCACGCCGAGACTGGGAGGTGGCACGGGTTCAAATCCTGTCGCCGGCTGTGTGTGAGGTTTTCCCTGGGTTTTCCGAAGAAGTTCCCGATGAATGTCGGCACAGTTTCCCCTGAAGTCGACCCATGAGGCATAGTAACCCCCCTGTACGCCACTCCTTCCTGCTGTCCTCTCTCCATGTGTCCACGTCTGCACGCCGCTCATACGACATAACGCCGCCGCTCATAGCCATAGTTGCTTCGCGGCGCTAACACGGAACTTAGAAAAAAAAGTGTTCTGTGAAGTACGTACATCGGATGTCATGTTTCTCGGTGTGAATGTAATGAGTGTGCACCGCACCTCACACGAAGATCATTCTGATGTTTTGTAACAGGGACATATCAAATCGCATATCGGAGGACTTCTGTTTCGATTCCTGTCCATCAGTTCATACTGGCTTTATGGTGTGAACTATACGTGAACTTAATGTCGTATGTTACTCACCCGCGTACTCCAACTGAACGAATGTAAAGCCAACAGTCTACGTGAAACTGCATTTGTGAACAAGCAACTCCAGACTATGCGCAAAGAGAGCTGGGCAGTTTCCGGGTATACACAGAAGATTTTCTCTAAGTATATGCTTCCTTAGAGGTCGCTCACTGGGTGGATTGTGAAAGTGACACCTACATCCGGAGCCGTCCCGAGGCGAGTTTGCGCCCAGGTCAGGGTAAACGTGAAGCGCCCCTCCCCCCCTCCCCCACCGCTGTCAGAAGTTCTGTAAACAAACAAAAGAAAATGCTTGTTTTGCACTGCAGATATTGTAAATTCAAATTGTCTTTATTCCCACTTTATACTATTCAACCAACATCCCAGGGCCTGCCGTTCGGCGCCCTCTCTGGCAAGGACGCCCGGGCCGGCTGCCCTTCTCGCAGCCCCCTCGGAACGGCTCTGCCTGCATCTCAAGAATCCGTGTCTGTATAGCAACACTTACCAAATTTCCTCGCTACATCCTCGTACTAAAATGCGCATCAGCGTGGGCACATATATAGAAAGACAACCTGTGAGCTTACGCTCATGTTTATTTTGGCATGGACTTTCTCCACCCTATTTTGCCGCTAGAATTCCTTTATTTACGAGCAGCCTCATTACAGCGTCGCACTGATTCCAAGCACCATTTGAAAATCATGCACTTCTAGGTCGCGATTCAAACAACCCTGTACAAAAAAGAAAAAAGCAAGCGACCCGACATGTTCATATATGCTGCTACCTTCCGCGCCAGCGAACCGAAAACAGGAGACGACAGTTCCCCATCAGGCGTGGGACGCCAAACAGGTGGGGACAAGCGATGACTTCATTAAACGGGGCCAAACGCCTCCATAGGACCCCCCTTTTGCTCTCTCTCTCTCCCGTCGACAAGAAGTAATAAGACAAAAAAAAAAGCGTGCTAAGAAATACGAAACAAAGTTAAGCGGGCAATCTGTCAATCAAAGCTAGCTGAGCAAGAAGTTCCCCTCGCTTCCCCGAGTGGCGCTCATGTAATATGCAAATTAGAGCCGTCTCGCTTATTAGAGACGCGTGCAGGGGTCGCATGCAAATCAGCGCCAGGGCTCTAAGCCAGGTTGCAGCGCCTGCCAATTAATAATGCAGCGCATTTCTGGCGAGTTCATTCGACACGGCAGATGGCCACTGTTACAGAGGGAGGAAGGAGTTAGGGAACCGTGAAATTTTTTGAAATTGAAAAAGGAAGTGGCACGGCGATGGCACGTTGTTGGAGGAGGTGGCACAGATATGTGGAGTCGCGGCTGCGGACTGAAGATGCTGTCATGCAAAAGTCCGGTCGGATATGCGTCAACTGGTGGGTTGGACGGGTTTCAATGTGGATGGTTTACAGGTCTTTATGTCTTTATGGCAGCATGACATTAGCAACGCTGACGCACGGGATCATCGTGGGAGAGCGTTGGCTTCCAGAACAGCCAAGAAAGTGGGTGCAATTCTGCTGGAGGAGTCAAAGCTGTGGTTACGTGTTCACTCTAAATCGCACTACACTAACGGAGCATCTGGGCTCATCCATTTTCTGTTCGTTCGTACTTCCCACAGAGCATCTTGCACTGGCTGGGCAGTTACAGCAGGCAAGGAGAAATGTTAAGTTTCCACAGCCGTTCTTGCCTCATTGTTCTCACTTCTGAGCCATTTTATTTCGTTATTTGCTTAGCAGCCGCCAGACATGAATCTCCCCTTGGCAGCGTTTTATTGCGTTTCCTTTCATGCCTCTCCTTTTCCCACCTAGTAATTTTCTTCCCGAAATCCTGGCGCCAAGTCTACTCTAAGTTGATCACTAACTCCACTTAATCTCTCTCTCTCTGTGAGGAGTTCTTTCAGTTTTGCAGCTTAGCGCCTTCCAATTAGCAGTTCCTGACCACAAGTACCATAGCTACCGGGGACCACGCTGGCATTCCCTGCCGCCTCGGGGAGCCACAAATTATCCATTACAGCACCTTCATTCTTTCCTAGGGTGAAAGGGGCCTAAAGGGGTGATCGTGTGGTGCTACGTAGCAGATAAACCATGGGGATCACGTGTTGAACGGAAAATCGAGTTTGCAGAGCTCGACATCCTGAGCAGTTCCTTCCAATAGTAGACTACAGTACACACTACGTGGGGGAACGTTGTAACGGAAGACCCTAATGGTACAAGCGTGAAAATACCATATGCCAATATATCCAATCATCCTCCTCATCAAAATAAAGCTGTTATTGTTGTTTTAAAGCTAATGATACAGGCGTAACGTTTTCTCCTGGTCTTTAAGGCACCGTTCTAGTATGAAAACGTTTCGCAGGGGAAAAACAAATGAAAAGAAACATGTAGTTCCGAGCAAATATGCAGAGGGAAGCAGCGATGTTGTGTACCTGCTAAACATTCGTACTTAGGCAAAAGCAGTGCAGCGGTGCAGTACTACTACTGAGACTGGCGTTAAAGTGAACTTACTGTTTCTTCGCAGAACACTTTGTTTATTCCTGCGTGGCGTCAGGCGTGACAAGTATTCCGTTTCGCGCAAAATAAGGATCTTGAATCCTCTCTAATTGGGATTAAGACGATTTGCACATGCATTTCGGCTCCATGACCATTATCATTAATTGCTATGAACAGTGTTGCACTTCTCCACGTTTACAAGATAATTTAATTATTAATGGTACTGGTTTACACAACAACCATTTGCCGCGACAATCTTTGTATTTCACTCACTATCCCTGCCATACCCAAATAGCTCTTCCGACTTATTACACGAGAGTTCCCTTTCCGTCGGACGAACAAAATACCCCAGATTAGAGCCTTTGGGGTCACCCGCATATCTCACGCTCGCTGTCCCGCAGGATAGCTGGTGTCTTTATACACGACTACCCAGGCTACCATACACTTCCAACCCGCTCTCGTGAATTACCCGCGGTGATCTCCCACGATAGCTCAGACCAGGATCAGCCGAGACCGAAGGGTTAACAACGGCGTCTCTGTGTAGCGACGGATTAAGACCAGGGATGCACTTGGGTATGGTGCCTTCCACTCAATGTACACGACGGGTGTTCCCAGGGGGACGCTGGAGATGGAAAAAGAAAGAAAGAAACTCTCTTCGGGGGGGGGGGGGGGGGTCACTATTTGTCTAAGCGTTATGGTGGCCGCTGGCTTGCTTGTTTCTATGATCTTCAATACCCGACGGTAGACTCAGGAAACCGTACTGACAAATTTAATCCTTTGATGTAGACTAAGAGGACAAGTAATTTCTACACAACACCGGCGTCAAATCCCTTGGGGCTATACGCTAGGTGATGTAGAACAGGTATCGGTGTTCAAGAATTAGCCTATGACTCCTGCATAAGAAAGCTATTGAGATCGTGTGACTAATGACTGCAGTAACGCCTGTGTTTTTATCATTGCATCATATGGATGTAAAGTAAAAAAAATGATTCGAAGAGTTATGACTGTACTTTTTCATTACGTTTAGGGACAAGCTCCGAACGTCATACGTACATAGGTTCAGTCATAGGGTTTTCTACTATGGGACTGGGGAACTCAAAATCAAATCGTCAAAGAAAACTAAAAACCTTCAGGCAGCTATGTGACATGGGAGTTCCGCAATAATAAAATATTAGGTTGAGACCAATCCTGAGAAGATGTAGCGTAGGTAGCTTGCCGAGTCCAGGCATTAAAAAAAAATCGGATAGTTATGCAGTACTCTGAGTTCGAGACACTGCAAGGCAAATGAGGTGGCATATAGACGACCATGGTTTATCGTGTCTCCATTATGCGCCCTCTATCCCGTTCCCTTAAGCTTAACAAAATGCTCCCGATACCGCGTATGTGAACATTATGGTTAAACAAATTTATATGCTACAAATAGACCGGTGTATTGACTATCCGTTCAGATCCGAAACTCTAAACGCTGTCTAAACAATGCCGTAAAAACGTTCGCTACCGAAATAGGAGATTATCGAAGAACAATATCGCAGCTGATATATCACGCAGTAATAAAAGTCCCTCCCATTTCGTCGTGTGAGGGTCGAACCCATGCTCTCTCCGGCTCTCGCTTTTCTTTGCTGACAACAATAGTTGCAGGGGCTCTGAACTCTGTCCTTGTAACACGCCAGCGCGCGACAGCAGACACACTTTCTCTCTCGCCAATATTTCTCCTATTCGACTCGAGTGGCCAGCGGGCGAGGGGAAAACGTGAGGCGTCCATTTGGAGCAGTGACAGCCAGGTGCTCTGTCCAGCCAAGCGGTCGAGACCCTGATGCTCTTTTCGTGTTTCCCGATATCTATGGGACCCACTGCTCAATCGCACGGAGTGGCCCGGGCTGCTTTGTTTTGCTGCTCCCTCGGGGACCGCTGCTGCCCTTCTTAGGAGTGGACGCCTGGCCAATTTGATTTAAGTCGGCTCCATATTCGGCTCACATCGCATCTGCTGCTGCATTGAGATGAATGGTCGTTTCCAGTATGGCTGGATGGGTGGACGCGCTTCCCGTCAACTTTAAGGCGTCGCAGGGATGAGCACGATGGGGGAAGTTTATGATTTTGGTTGTTGCTCCGCGTAGAAACTGCAGGACAGTGGGATATTTTTATATGGCTTCAGAAGGCCCGTGAGAAGGACATGACTCGTGGAATTTGATAATGGAAAGCTACTAATAAGAGGGCCTGAACCGTCTGTATAAGCCATCTCGGAGAGGAGCGAGCTAGCACTAAAAGCTGTTCTCCGAGACGAAATGCTGAATAACAGGAAAACTCTTCGCCGCCCGGTATTTGTCACCGTACAACACGGTCTCATTTTTTCGTATTTCGTTTAATTTAGACTTAAAACCCGATGTGGGACTGCTTCAACATTGACTCCCAAACCACTTGTACCGCAGAGCAGTTACAAGTGGTTCATTCTTCCGCATACATATTCCTCTACTGAGTCCAGGTTGAAATACACACCTTGTCGCTGTTTTCATTCTGAATGGCTGCCTGCTATATGTTGCAACGGAAATTAAAGCACGAAGTTGCGGCGTCGCTAGGTTGCAAAGCTTGAGGTGATACCTGGTGCTGGGAAAAAAATTCGGGCGCGGGGTCTCTCGGTTGAAGAGGTCCGCCAGGTGTGGAGCGTAGAGCCCTTTAACTTAATTCATTACTAGATCATTTAACCCTACACCAAATAGTAACGCCGAAACCTTACGTGAATTTTTTTCAGTGTTACCAGCATAAACGACCGGAATGGTTTTAATCCTACGTCAAAAATGTTTTCTTCCTCTTCTTCTTTTTTTTTTCCTTTTTTTTTTTCTTTCATGCTATTTCAGTGTACCACTGCGAACATTATCCCCACGACACAGAAACTAACCATCGGTAACGCGTTGGCTTGCTGAGCTCAGGATCGCGGGTTCAAACCCGGCCGAGGACGGTATAGCACTGTGGAGGAGGTAAACACTGCTTCCAGCACCGTGTGTCGGAGATATCCGGCGCACATCAAAAGAACCCCAGGTGGTCGAAATTATCCGCAGTCCTACCCTGCGGCACGTGCAACTAGGCGGACAAACCTCACGTGTGACATCGCAGCACCATTATTATTTTGATAGTTCCATAGTAGAAGAGGAAACTGGAGGCAGTTTCGGAATATTTCGCTCGAAAGAACTGCGACACTTTGTGTCATTAGAGAGCTTTAGTGTATCGTACGCTATCGCCTTTGCGTACGTAAGAGATAGCGTTGTGGTTCTGCACAATGCGAAAAGCTCTCTTTATGTTTTGCGCGTGCGCAGAACCACCAATGGCTGTCCTATACGTACGCAAAGGCAATAGCGTACGACACACTAAAACTCGCTATTGCACGTACCGACTCTCGTTATCGATCGACTAGGATAGCGGCTTTCACGCGCAGAGATTGCATGGGACGTGACCCGGCACTGGTCTCTGCACACTTCCCTATGTAGCAAGCGTATACGACGCACTGAACCCCCATCTTCCACAGATAACGCTTTGCCATCGCATCGGTAATCAGTATCAGCTGTGAGTAGGGAATAGAAAAGGCATGTCAGCGTCTTCTTCGCGCCGCTCGAAGCAATCTGAGGAAGAAAGCGCGTCCGGGGATAATCACGTTTCTCCGACCGCCGGTTGTTATACTTTTACAACTGCACTAGTGACATTTTAAGGTTTAATGCACAATACTAACCTATTCTCAATTAGACCCTAGCTCGCAAAGCAATTACCGTTGACCCCGTTCTTTTATTGTTTTTGTTTTTTTGTGCAAAATCACCTTTTTCTCTGTAACATAGGACATTTAGCATTTCAGGTGGGACGCCCTGCATATCACCACTCTTTTGCTCTTCTGTGGTGCCCCTTCAAACGGCCTCAACCACCTCGTGGTGCTTACTCGGAAGCAACAACATTTTAACGAATTTCACCCATTTCCTCCATGATACCGTTTAGATGTAAACACTGATGAAAGGCAAGGTATAATTGCATCCACTACAAAGTGTCACGCATAAACGCTCCATGGAATATACTGCACTCACAATAACTCGATGAGAGGGCCCTCCTGCTTGGATGCGATGACAGCTAAAGCCTGCAGTGGCCAACAGGAAACAATACCCATCAGGTCAGTGTTGCTATTCAGCGGAAGCTGGTGTGCCCTATAGTGTCTTTCTCTAAGTAAGAAGGCTGGGCCCTCGAGGGGCACGACGGAAAATCGCCATCCGTCAATGTCTCCAAGAAGCAAGGGCTCCAATATCAGTGACGTTGAGAGATTTAAATCAATATGCGCCCAATCCATCTTGGAAGGCCCACTGCCGTGGTGGCCACCTATGCGTTTTAGGGAATTGAAAAAGCCTGCCCTTTTGCCCGCTTAAAAGAAACTTCAGAAAGAAGACAGGATATGCGTCCGCATTTTGCTCTCTTACGTGGATGGCGACGTCGATGAAAGACGTCTGAAGAGGAGAGGATTACAGTCAAGTGACTTTTCTTCCGTACGAACATGCTGCAGTTTCGCTAAACAGTACGGTTAAGCCCAGAGAAACCCGTGTTTGACTCATTGTGAATGTACAGAGCTCCCCGAAAGTGGTTGATGTTGAACGAGACGTTGCGCTTATCAGTACGGAACCATGATGTCGGTGAATGAGTCAAGACCGGTAAAAATACTTACATACAAAAATGTGAATGGTATGTAGAAGCAAGGCATGAAGCAGCTGACGGAAAGAGAAGAAATTTACGTAGGCGACATATACGTGTTGTAATTTTTATTTTTAGTGTGTAAACCACAGAAAAATTAAATACCGAATGAGGAGATCACGTTATTCATAGAGAGGCACTTTGTTTATGAACAAGTCGCGGTTAACGCGATGGTTTCCGCGACTTACGTTCTCGTGTTTCAAAGTTAAACGGCAAATATGGATTCCTCGGGCACACGTTGCTTTAATAATTTGGTGAGAGTGTCGTAGCAGCAAGTCTATGTTTCTTTCGTTTCATTGGGTGGTTCATTTTCGTGCACGGATTCCGACACTACTGAAAGCTGTTGGATGCGCCGCGTCTGATGCGCACGTGAGTGCATGCACGGAAGCAGAAATTTCCCTGCTTGCCACAAGCAGTTTTGGTGGATGTAGCTCGAAGAGGATTCGTCAACACCAAAGAGAGGCATTGGTGCAGAGGCAGAAGGGTTTGTTGCATGCAGGGGGAACTCTTTCCGTGCTACTAATGGCGCCCAAACTCCATTATACATGCATTAAGTGCATGGCAAACAGAGAGGAACCCTTTGATTCTACTCTCCCGCTATTACTGCCCGCTTAACAAAAGTAATATACTTAATGGCGTCCTTCCCCTTTGCCTACAACAGTGTCAATGGGAATAAAGAGTCAGCAGGATCGATCTGCCGGACGCACTTCTCCTGCTTGACCGATCCGCAAAACCCTCTCCCCACACACACACAGCTCCCCCTGGAAGGAACTTGAGGTGTGTATTGTCCTTGTTCTATGTATGGTGTAGGATCGTGTCTGTGTCCACAGAAACAACGGCTGTTCCCCTGTAACTGCATCAAGTTTTTCAATTCATAACAGTGTCAGTCCAAGAGGTAATCATCTCCGTGACAATTCTTGATTTACACCTTGACACAGATAATTGAACTACTTTGTGGCATTTTATACCATGGTTGTTACAAATACATAGTTGTTACGAATACAAATCAAAGGGGCAGGTTCCATTTGTTAGTCAACACATCCTATGTAAGATGGAATAAAATATTTAGTCAGCAAGTGTAAAGGAAACAACCTCATACAATGGAGGTTATATGTGGTTTTGGCTATTTCTGAACTAATTCAGCGCAGTATCTAGTGTATAGGACATCGGTGTACAGGGCGTCTTGTTTATCCTGTACAGAATTTGCCTGGATGTGAACAGGTGGACATCATGGCCACCTGGCAGATCCTGGAATGAAATGTAACTACTAGACTACTAATTACCTAAAATTCATTAGTTTAACTTATTAGATGCTTTCGGGGAAATCTGATATAGCAGAAATGGAGCCCGTCATTGTTTATTTAAATCCACCATATTTTTCTAAACATTTAGAAACAAGCACGTACTTGAGATATAAATCGCAAAATTTTGATATGCAAATGAGGCGACACCAAAACCACGCACTTCTCGAGCGCAAAAGCAGTGACGGGCGTTCGCATCGGAGGGCCACGTGTTTTTGCAGCCGTAAAACTGACTGGACTATGCGCTAGTCTGACGACTGGATAGACACTTTTCCAACCCACTACTACTTCCGGCCCAGCTTAGCCGAAGGTCATGTAGTTTCTGCGCTCGAGAAGTGCGTAGTTCTGGTTTCGGATCATTTGCATATCACCATTTAGCGATTTATATCTGAAAGTATACATGCCCGTTTCAGAATTTTTAGGTTTCAAATAACGATGGCCTCGAATTCTGCTGTCTCGAAATTTTCCCTAACACATCTAATTAAAAAGTTAATTAATGAATTTTAGGTAATGAGTGGTCCATTAGTAGCGTACGCTTTCCCAAAGGATGTCCACCTGGCCGCATAGCCCGCCTGCATAAAAGGCATCAGTGCTGCCTTCGCAGCTTTTTAAAAAGAAATCTGTAAGGGATAAAAAAAAAACCTCCCGTACAAATCGCCCCGCCCGCCCATATTAGTGCCATTTAAAAAATAACGCGAGCTATGGCTTCGGCAGCATCCTCCGCTTTGCACTTGCGCGAGAGACTGCAGCAGAAACTTGCTCACAATATCATATCATTGAAGGTCTAACACAAAGGGGAAAGCTACATCGGATATACCATGGAGGAATTGCATGGAGGCTGCGCGGCATCCATTCAGGAACGGCTGTCAGAGGAAAAACTTCGGTACATAACGCGCACTGCTTCTTAACCGCGTGATTTTGTATGTTTGCACTATAGCCAGTATTTTGAGAGGCACACGTAAATAATCTTAAAGACCATCTTCAACCCTTCGAGCTAATGGCGCTCTAGAGTCACTGTTTTAAATGCTTGCATCACTAATGAAAACTTGCTCACGGTAAACTCTCTGAAACTTTCACGATGGGAACTCTCAAGATCACATGCCTCACGTCGTGACATCGCAACTTTGCACGCATATTTTTCTTCAACCTAACGGTCCCAAGACCCAGAAATATCAATACCGGTTTCGTTTCAGCTCACGAGTCATCTGTTTTTCCACTGTAATCATAGAAACGCCTCCCTGGTATTTTGATAACTTATTCCGAGCGCGTGTTCGCCGGGGGAAGCCATGGCTGGAGGCACTGCTCCATGAGCTACCACTGAAATAGGTACAGCGTTTGGCGGGGACTTCATTTTTAAAAGCAAACTCTTCATATGTAACGAAACCGGCGGGATATAATCCGATTGAAGGCCTTCCCCGTCCCTGAGCACTGCCGCATAGATAGGTACAGGGCTAAAGGAGCAGCGCATGCAATGAATAATAAGCAGAGCACGTGCCTTTTCTTTATATCTATCTTTTTTGGCTTTGTCGTTGGAAGTCATCTACTTGAAAGAAACGACGCTGCAGGGACAACTGCACTTGTCCTTTGTAGCCCAAAAAGATATGAGCGGTGGCAACGATCCGAGCGTGCTCTGTTGCATCCAGCGGGTTCTCTAGCATGGCTCTGAGCAATACCATTCGTGTTGATGATAACTTGGCGCCAGCTTCTTTTTAAGAATGACACATTTTAGTTTTGCTACATCGCATTTTCTGTGCTGGTGTGCCACTGAGAAGATACATAAGGTTATGGAGTGCTCGAAGCGAATAACTAACATAAAAAAAAAGGTACTGAGTGAGGCATGTTGCAGAACGCAGAACGCTTTAGTGGAGTTCCGTCTGCACACTTGTAAGCAAGCGCTCAGGTGGCGACTGGTTTTTCCAAGCCTTCGTGTAACGGCAGTACGTCACCGAATGTGAACGAATAACATTGTCGTGAAGCCTGAACCTTTGGGAAGTGGATTACACCTGGTGTAAGGTAAAGTTTGGTGTCTTACGTCGCGAGACAACTATGATCATGAGCGACGCCACGGTGGTCTGTCTACGGATTAATTTTGCCCGCTTGGGGGTTCCTCACGGGGCACAACGCCCACGGCGCCCCGTACTTACGTAACTCTCGAAGACGACGTGTCTACCCAGCACCACCAAGTCACACGCGTCCCCAGCCGACCGGACCCGGCTAACCGCTCCATAAACAAGGTGGTGGTGGTGGTGAAAGGGCTTGCCGTTGTCGGCCTCACGTATATGGGCAACGTCACGACTGACGCCCTGGGGAAATGTGCGTCCTGGGCCGACTTCTAGGGGAACTGTGCCGACATATGTCTGAAAGCGTCTGAGGAAAACCCAGGAAAAACCCCAGACAGCACAGCCGGCACCGGGCTCCATAAACAAACAAGTGAATACTTCAGCAAGTGAGCCAATGAGGTCGGGTGTAAGGCACAAGCTCCCGTGAGGATCGTTTTTGCTTTCGCTTGTGCTCACTTGCAAATGTCCCAACAAATTTCGTTTCATAGTCGTTCTGGCTGTATATAGCATTCATTCCACATACTTTACGCAATTTCTTGAAGACCCCGAAGGCTTTTCTTTATTCTCATAACACGCCTGATTTTCTGAATCCTTCCCGGTTGAACGCTTGATTTAGACAAGACAGGTAAGCAAAAAAGCCAGCCTTCGCTTGCAAACGACCTGGCCGTATGTCGATGGAAGTAAAATATAGCGTAGTCTGAAGTGAACCCACAGCGTGATCAAACCGTGACATTGAGTGGGGTCAGTTTACCGAATCTTAAGGCTGGTCCGCACAGCTGCGCGCAGTCAGCGAGTTAGCTTTTGAACGGAGCGACACAAGGCGACGCAAGCACAAGCCAGCAAAAATACACGCGATGCAAGAAATCATCTACGCTATCATGGCGGCTCTGCGACAGGAGTGCATATGATTGGCACCGTATAGCCCGGAGTTATGGGTTTCGAAACATCTCTAGCAAACTGATTTTGCAAAGACGCAGACAGAAATGCCAAACGCATGCAGGCGTCGCAGGCGGATAGTGCCGCACGAACGCGTTCGAACGGAAGAGTACGAATCAGCCTTTACTTGCTGTGAATTCCAGTGGTCAACCTGGGACAGCTTGTTTTACCCCCCGACGGAGATTGCGTGTTTTGCTAGTCGGTACGGAGGATTCGCGTGTTCCGCTTGCCGTCTCTAGTCACCTCGCTCCGCAACTGAGGGCTCTTTCTTGCTCTGCTTCGGCTCGGAAGGGCTCAAAAGCTGGACTTCAACCGGAACTGCAACATATCTAGCAAACTGATTTTGCAAAGATGCAAACGGAAATGCCAAACGCATGCGGGCGTCGTACGCGGATGGTGCCGGACGGACTGCGTTCGAACGGAAGAGTACGAATCAGCCTTTACTTGCTGTGAATTCCACTGGTCAACCTGGAGCAGCTTGTTTAACCCCCGACGGAGATTGCGTGTTTTGCTAGTCGGTACGGAGGATTCGCGTGTTCCGCTTGCCGTCTCTAGTCATCTCGCTCCGCAACTGAGGGCTCTTTCTTGCTCTGCTTCGGCTCGGAAGGGCTCAAAAGCTGGACTTCAACCGGAACTCCAACATATCTAGCAAACTGATTTTGCAAAGATGCAGACGGAAGGGCCAAACGCATGTGCGCGTCGCACGCGGATAGTGCCGCACGAACGCGTTCGAACGGAAGAGTACGAATCAGCCTTTACTTGCTGTGATTCCAGTGGTCAACCTGGGACAGCTCGTTTTACCCCCCGACGGAGATTGCGTGTTTTGCTAGTCGGTACGGAGGATTCGCGTCTTCCCCTTCCCGTCTCCAGTCATCTCGCTCCGCAACTGAGGGCTCTTTCTTGCTCTGCTTCGGCTCGGATGGGCTAAAAAGCTGGACTTCAGCCGGAACTGCAACATATCTAGCAAACTGATTTTGCAAAGATGCAAACGGAAATGCCAAACGCATGCGGGCGTCGTACGCGGATGGTGCCGGACGGACGCGTTCGAACGGAAGAGTACGAATCAGCCTTTACTTGCTGTGAATTCCACTGGTCAACCTGGAGCAGCTTGTTTAACCCCCGACGGAGATTGCGTGTTTTGCTAGTCGGTACGGAGGATTCGCGTGTTCCGCTTGCCGTCTCTAGTCATCTCGCTCCGCAACTGAGGGCTCTTTCTTGCTCTGCTTCGGCTCGGAAGGGCTCAAAAGCTGGACTTCAACCGGAACTCCAACATATCTAGCAAACTGATTTTGCAAAGATGCAGACGGAAGGGCCAAACGCATGTGCGCGTCGCACGCGGACAGTGGCGCACGAACGCGTTCGAACGGAAGAGTACGAATCAGCCTTTACTTGCTGTGAATTCCACTGATCAACCTGGAGCAGTTTTTTTTTTTTTTTTTTTGCTTCGTGGCGGAAACTGCGTGTTTAGCTAGTTGGTCGGGAACGGATTCGCACGTTTCGCTTGCTATTTCCAGTCCACTCGCTCCGCGTCGGAGGTCTCTTTCTTGTTCTGCTTTGGCTCGGAAGAACTAAAAAGCTGGACTTCAGCCGGAAGTCCAACATATCTAGCAAACTACTTTCGCAAAGATGCAGACAGAAATGCCAAACGCATACGGGCGTCGCACGCGGATAGTGCCGGACGGACGCGTTCGAACGGAAGAGGACGTACCAGACTTTACTTGTGGCGAATTCCACTCGTCAACCTAGAGCAGCTTTTTTTTTACCCCCCGACGGAGATTCGCTTGCAGTCTCCAGTCATCTCACTGTGCGACGGGGCGCATTTTCTTACTCTGGTTCGCTCGAAAGGGCTGGAAAGCTGGTCTTCAGCCGGAACTCCAACGTATCTAGCAAATTGGCTTCGCAAAGATGAAGACGGAAATGCCAAATGCACGCAGGCGTCGCACGCGGATGGTACGGATGCGTTCGAACGGAAGAGTACGAACCAAGTTTTACTTGTGGCCAGAGGTGTAGCGCCCCATTTTTCCGGGGGGGGGGTGCGAGTACGGTTAGGAGGGGAGGGTGTTGGCGATAAAGCTCTAACGCATCCAAGGTGGACGTGTAACTGCACCATAGTGGGGGAAGAATGAGACAGAAATGAAATCAGTGCTGCTAGAGTCAAGCGAAACATTTATTTCCACATGGCTGTACCCACATGATATAGAAAGCAGATGCAGAAACCAGCACACACCTAGCATATACTCTTCAGAATGTAAAACCGTGTAAAAACGTCGTCGTAAAACTCAATTTGAAACGTGTTTTCTCTAAGAGTTGTCGTTTGATAAACTCGTTTGCAACAGCAATTCCGTCCACTTCGCGAGCAAGCTCTTTGTGGCAGTGAAGTAAGGCGATATTTGTCTAGTCTGCCCTGTCCCAATGTAGAGCTGTAATGTAAGTTTTGACCCGTCGGAGGCATGCGAAAGACCTTTCTGACTTGCAGGAGGTTACAGGTATTGTGAGTACAATTCGAAGAAGTTTAACAGCTTCTTGAAATAGCGTCCTTAGTGGTTCGCCTTCGTTTCCAGACAGAAACCCTTTCACGTCCTGAAATGAAGCAAGGGTTGCGACACACTGCTTGGAAATGATTATTAGCATGTCTCGGCGAAGTTGGAGGCGACCTGTATGATGTTCTCCTTTATAGAAGTCGCACAAACAAGTGCTGTCAACCTTTCCCGTCAAGAACTTTTCAACTCGCGTCACGTGATCCCACATTCCGGGAGGAAACTGTGTGCATAGGAGTCGATAACATTATAGACCGCTGCCGATAGAAATCTTTCTGCGATCTAAACTCGTGCGCTTGCGATCCTTCCTCATAACGAAGTGGTGCTTGCCATTGCCTTTTCGGGACGCTTGGACCCCAGCATTGACCTCTCCATCCTTCGGCTGCGTTCACACGCGCCCACTTTCTCCACTAAGTATGATCAACTTTGGAGTTTGTCCGAGTCGGTCGACACCACCAACCACGACCAACTGGAGTTGCTCTGAATCGGTGGCCGACCGAAAACCTGAGGAAGTTGGTGTGTTGTAGCCAGTCAATGTGAGGAGTAGTTACCACGCGATTCCCGAGGGCGTGAAGCGATTTTGTTCGTGCCGTACTATACGTGGCATGGGTTCAAATTCTGCAAAAGTAGCTGAGAATTTTTTTTTTTTTTGCTATCGCCACACAAACATATCAATAGGCGTTTTTTTTAGATATTGATGATCTTCTGGCGAAATGAACTGACTTAGGTTTGAATACTTGCAGTTGATTAAAAAAACCGTATCAGCAGTTGGATTTGAACCCATACACTCCGATTGTCGAAACGTTGTTTGTGGGTGAAGCTACCGAGTTGGTATTTGTGAACACGGAGACGGCACCGTCTTGACGTTGGTCATGAGACGTTGGTTCGAGTTGGTGCAGAAAGTTTGCCCGTGTGAACAGCCTTAGCTAACACGTCGCTCCAAAATCAAGAGAACACGTCGCGGAGTTCAGCAACGCACTCTTTAACTGCCTTCACTATCGGCTCTCATGGCTAAACTGTAAGTTTTTCTGAAGAGCAGAATTTGCACTTTCCGATCTCTCAAAAACAAGGATCATGAGCCTAAGCATGAAATAGGCATCGAATTTCTTGAGCGTCTTTTGCGTGCCCATCAGGTTCTGGCCGTGTGTAATTCTTTTCGTCCGATGCCTGCTGAAAAGAAATTGGACTAGCTCGGAATAGTTACTTGACACCGACCGAAGTGAGAACGCCTTCAGCGTCCATCTGGTTTTCCAGAATTGTCTGAGGACAGGTGTTCCTAACTTTCGAAACTGCTCGAACCAGCTGAGGCGCTTTGCAGAAGTTTTAACAAAATTTACCAGGTCTGTGAACAAACTTACAAATTCCCAACACACATCAATTTTCATGCACAAATCTTGCAACACCAGGTTAGTGTGTGTGCAAGGCAGTGGACGTATTCATTGCTCTTTGTTCAATGTCTTGTAGGTTCAGTTGTCTCGCGACGTAAACCCCCAATTATTATCAATGTCTTGTAGGGCTTGAAGCCCACCGCTTTTGACGGAAACATTTGCAGCTCCGTCATAGCATTGCCCACGGCATTTTTCGAATCCAAGATTGAATCCACAACGCACATCTTTTAGAATCGAGGAGACGGTATTTGCTCTGCGTGTCCGCGGTCACATAAAGTCCAATAAATACCTCCTCCACTTCCAGACCTTGTTTAAAGTACCCAAGGCAAAAGAATAGCTGTTCCTGCGTGCTTATGTCGGAAGTCTCGTCACCAATCACGACATAAAACACTGCGTCCTGCGCACATCTCTCATTAGGGAGCGAAGCATGCTGTGGGCAATCAGCTCTAGCATTTCGTTCTGCACTTCCGGGGATATCCACTTATATACCCTGTTTTGTTGAGCCATGCCCCCAGACCGGTACATCGGCTTCGCGTAACATGTTGCGTAAAAGTTGCCTCAAGTTACCCTCGTCCTCGTCGTGACTGCGCAATGCGAGACATTGGCATGCCAAAAAGCGAACGGACGACAATACTGCCAACAGATCTCGTCGACTATCCTGCATTTGGTGAAGCTTTGACTGTGAGAGCGCAGACGCTACGATAAGTCCTGTCCTTGTAGCTCTCAACGCCGTGGAAGCTGCGCGATGATGCGTTGAATTTTAATGGCCTCTGAAGTGTTGCAGTGCTTTTTGCTAGTTCTTGAAACCACTTTCAACAATTTTTGTGTCAGTGACGCAGATGGCACAATGCACCTTACGTGTTTTTGCAATGTACGAAATCCAGTCGTATAGGTAGGGCTACCGTGAAAGATTACAGCCACGGGAAAGGGTAAAGTTAAAGAGAGAGGAGGAAAATGGAAATTGTGAGAAGAGGAGGTGCACAGAGAGTGCTCGCGCAAGATAAAGCACGAACATAGTTAGAATTAGATAACGCGGCAAGATAGAACTCATGGTGGTTATACGTTCTAACCAGACTCCTAACTTGCTTTACACAACCACTGTTACTGTCCCCTCGAAACATAAGAATGTAATGGACAACTGAAGAAAAAGAAAAAAAAAATATATAGGGGGCCATTGAACTGGTGTTTTGAGAAGGTAGCCAGGAGGACAAGACTGGAACGCAGACACCAGTTGAACGACCAGTATGGGTAAAGAAGAGACCAACGGTTGTCTATACCTTGTGTCCACATTGCAGTTTCCTAGTCGGGTGTCTCGGGGTTGGACCTCCGCTCCAGATTTCTTCGTACTCGTGTGGAATGTTGAAGGAGAAGTCTTACAAAATACTCTTATGAGAGGCCTTCGGCTGCAAATACACCGTCAATGCCAGTAGTACCTTTCAACCGGCAACCGGCAGAACAAGCAAATAATCGGCCGAGCCGGTGAAATACCGTGCACGTGCCAACCCTACTCGTAGGTGGATTCTCAACTCATCAGGTATAGCCCCGCCCGCCGTGGCTTTTGTATGACGGCTCGGTCTTTTCGTGACGGCCACTAGGGCACCGTGAGTGCTTGGTGTGCCAGTTGGAATCACATCCACCGTAGCTGAAGATGGCCCCAGAATGCCTCCTGCAATGGCTGCTTACGGGTGAACACCAATGCACTTGCCGGCCACAAATGGACTGTAGGCGTTGCCGTTGTTAGGTGATGGACCTGGCGAGCTGGGAGTGTCAGATGCTTCTGCCGACAATCGTCGTCTCTTGGTGAGATATTTGTTCATTCTGCATATCAGGCTGACAGTTCCTACTTGTAGACAGACGTGTCAACCACCGGATCCCCAAGAACACACACGGTCCTCAGGATATCCTCACAGTGTCATCGTGTCCTCATCCTTCGAGGTGTATCCCCAGAGGTACCTGAGGACGACACTCGCGGACTGTCCGTGGAGAGTCATTCAGGTACGTCCTGTGCCCGTCCCTGTGGGTAGCTAGCGGGACGGGAAATATTGATTTTTTTGTTTACCTGTTCAGACTCCCTAAACACAATTGTTTTGTTTTTGGGCCGATCCCAGGACCTGATTGAGCGTAAAATTATTTGCTTTGAAACAGAATGTCTGTCTGTCATACATGGAGCATTTCTCGTGGAAAGGACAGAAACGCGGTATTCTGTAGCACTGCTTTTGACTTTCAAAATACGTACCTGGATGTCTGAAACCAAACTTAGTAAGGAACATAGACTTTACAGTGATGCAGAGCTAATACTTCAATCATTTTCTCGCTTTGGGTAATTACTCTTTGCGTAATCGAAACGAACGTGGACAGCTCACCCTTCCTTTTGTGTAGCAGCGAGGAGGACTATCGAACCTACGGAGGGTCACTCTATAAGCAATAAATAGTATCTGTTTTCGCTTTCGGAAGGTAATTCCAGTGCCTTTCGGCGGTGGTGTCTCGGGCACAGTGCCCCAGGCAGGATTTTTTTTTTTTTTTGTTCCGTTGTCTTTTTTACCTGTCTGCTTTCTAACCGCCTGTTTGTTTTTAAACCGCTGTGCTCATTGTCTGTTGCGGATTGCACTATAAACGAGCAGCCAGACTTTATTGCGGCAGTTTATCAATATATGTGGAATCAGTAAAAGCACGCGGAAGAAAAAATAAGATGTAATAAAGTGAAACTAGGTTTCGTCCCTGAAGTGTCATCACTCTGTCCTGGAACTGTCCCCAAAAAAGGCCTGAGGACATTCTTAGTACGCCATAAATAGTGCCACATTGACACTGAGGAAAATTTGAGGATCAGATTTGACCCTCCTCGGGATGTCATCCCTGTCCGTCCATGATGTTCTTAGGATATCCCTGGGATGACAGTGTGTTCTTGGGGATGTCTTCAGCATTCCAGACGAGCGGCAAAGCGATACTTTCTCTGAGTACGTTCTCATCCGTACGTAGAAGTAGTGATGGCCGATGCTTTCGAAACATTCGATACCATCGATAGTTTGTTACTATCGATTGTCCAACTATCGATAGTATCGCGATGGTTTTTCGGGCTATCGATAGTACCGTGACTGATGCACTTGGTGCGTCGGAGGTGCACTTCACCAAGCCTCACGTCGCTTAAGCCAAGCCAATCAAGCACTTCGCTCCTGCCTCCAAACTATCCATGCTTTATTCACTCCGTATTTAAAGTTTTAGCTTGTTTCTTTTGAAAACGAAACTTTCTGCGAAATTTCCGTCGCTCCTGCAAACTACTAACAGTTAGTTCACTCCAAGCTTAAAAATTTAGCATGTTTCTTTTGAAACGGACACCTTCTAAACTCGCGCAAACTATTGATAGTTTGCTCAATTCGAAGTTATATTTTAGTTATGCTCCTGCACCTATCAAGAGTTTCTTCTCTCCGAATTAAAAATTTGAACAGGTAACAAAACTTTCTGAATTCGCGTTTCGCTCCTGAAAATTATCCATAGTTTATTTATTCCTAATTTATAATTTCAGCATGTTTCTTTTGAAAGTGAAACATTCTGAATTCGCGTTTCGCTCCAGAAAACTATCAATAGTTCGCTGACTGCGAATAAAAAATTTTAGCTGTTCCTTTTGAGAACGAAACCTTCTGAATTCGCTTTTGCTCTTGGAAACTCTCAATAGTTTGTTCACTCCAAATTTAAAATCTGAGCAGGTTTCTATTGAAAACTAAACTTTCTAATTTCGCGTATTAGTCCTGCAAACTCTGAATAGTTTGTTGACTACGAATTTTAAAATTTACTCATGTTTCTTTAAAAAAAATCGTATGAGCTCGCGTTTCACTCATGCAAACTATCGTCTAGTCACTGGCAATTTAAAAGTGAACATATTTCCATCGAAAAAAAAAAAAACCTTCTGAATTCTCGGTTTTCGCATGCAGTTCGACGATCGTGTTTCGCTCGTGATTGATAATTAACTCTCTGAAAAAATAAATAAATAAAAATAAATAAATAAATAAAAAATAAATACGATCATGGGGAATAAAATACGAAGTTCATGAAATACGAACTATCGGAGTATACATCTACACACTGCTATAAAGTTGGCATTTCTGAGGAGGAATTAGTGGCCCTTAATTGTCATAAACTCGTATTACTGTGACATTAACATAATAGGGTTACAGTTTGACAGCGGATGCGGCTGCTCTGAATATTTACCATACCCATAGCGCACAACAATCCACGAAATCTCTTTTTCTGCTTTGTTGGCAGAACACTCCCGTCCGTTTTGCCGGTCCTCAGTTTTATGTAATCGTTTTTTTTTGTTTTTTTTTTCACCCTAACGGTGCGGAATTATTTGAAAGATATCTACTGTTCAACTATAAATAAAGGTGTCTGATTAGATTGATAAACAACTCGGAGCAGTGACTTCTACATTTTTGCAGCAAGCGGGTTTAATTGGTCTGTGTCCAGCTTACTATCGATAGGTGAAACTGTCGATAGTTTTGAACAGAACTATCGATACTCAAATGAGTAGTCATGTCAACCATCGATAGTACTATCGATAGTGTCTGGATGACTATCGCCCATCACTAAGTAGAAGGAAGACGCGCCGTGCGCGCGACGAGTAATCCTCCTCGTCCTCGCCTGTTGTGAAACAACGCGGGGGCCGACTCCGGAATCTCACAAACGTTTGGATTCATGTTAAGAGGGTAGAATGCTTAGCAAGTTGATGAAGATGCTGGCGAAACGAAAAGCACGATATCGAGACGAAGACACAGGTGCGTTCTCATCTCCCTATCGGGCTTTTCGTCCCGTCATGTGGGCTCATGGAAACGCCGCGGAGTGAGGGGATGGGTGGAGGAGTCTCTGACAGAGCCACCGGTCCGAGCGACCAGCAGGACCGCGGCCGGTGCGGCGAGCAGATCGGGAGGAGAGCAGACCCCCCCCCCCCCCCCCCCCTCGTAGTCGACGCTTATGCGAATGCCACTGGTGAATCCAGAGTATAGCTTTCTTTACTCCCCGACAGAGACTGTGTGTCTCACTAGTCGATCCGGAATGGATTCGCCTATTTCGCTTGTCGTTTCTAGTCAACTCGCTCTGCGACGGAGCGCTCTTTCTGGCTCTGCTAGGGCTCGGACCGGCACGGAAGCTGCGCTTCAACCGGAGGCAGTGATCTATCCAGACCCCCGACACCCCCCAAAAGCTTGGCAACACCCCCTAACTTGTTTATCTATGCACTCCCTACAGTGAGCACGTGCTATTTCAGCTTCAGACACATGTTTGTAATGAAACCTACAGTCCGCATGATCCTCTCGGCGTCAGCTACTGTTGCACTCAGAGAGCTGCCTGGACTGGCGGAAAAAATTATGAAAGCCACTCCTCCTTTCGTTAATGCTTCTCCGGCTGCTTCACTGCAGACCCTAGCTACACTTGCACACTCCCGCCAGTTGTTATAACTGTCACGCCCTGCGGAGTGAAGTCCAGTGCCTAGCTTCTGTGTAGCTGTCCACACCACATCATCATCAAGTAACTGTTCCGCCCCGATCTCACCAACAGCTCCAGCGCGAGGTGAAATATCTTCACCGCGAACTAGCCACAGTTTCCCGTCGGCCTAGATCACCAAGTCCCAGTCGACCGCGCTACCGTTCTTCGTCGCAGAGCAGGCAGTGTTAGCACACACACACACACACACACACACACACAAATGGGATGATGATGAGCTGGGTCATTCTCCGCCGTTATGGCGGTACACTGCCCCATTGCGTTTGTGGAAGGGATGAGAAAGTGATGATGATGGAAAGGTGTCCGGTTAGAGTTCGTCCATTAGTCCTGTGCTGGAGAGGAACTCAGCAACAGCTCGTAGGCAGTGTTAGCAACCCTGTTGGTATCACGCAAATTTCAGGCAAGCGGCAACCAAATGTGAAGAGCCCTGCACATTCGGAGAAATGTAGGCACCGGCACCTAGAAGCGACAGCGCTGTTGCTGGTTCTCACCGAGGTCGACTGTTTTTCATTACCGACCGTCACTCCAAGGTCCGATTTCTGGTAGATACTGGCGCTGCGGTGAGCATCATCCCTGCATCACCACTCGAGCGCCGTTGCGTCCATCGCGCTCCTTCCCTTCATGCAGCCAATAAGACCGGTATCGCAACCAATGGAGAACGCTCTCTAACATTGGACGTCGGACTTGGACGAACATTCCGCTGGCTTTTCCACATGGCGGACGTCTCCCATCCCGTCATCGGAGTCTAACTTTATCAGCCATTTCAACCTCATCGTCAACATACGCCACATCACCTTGACTGATGGCCAAA
Source organism: Ornithodoros turicata (assembly GCF_037126465.1). NCBI lineage: Eukaryota > Metazoa > Arthropoda > Arachnida > Ixodida > Argasidae > Ornithodoros > Ornithodoros turicata. The sequence continues at coordinate 52,339,327 of NC_088201.1, forward strand.
CGACGCATAGTGTGTCCGGAATAGCGACTCGCATTCCCTCCTATGACCTGCATTTCCTAAGTCCGAAGCCCCGACCCCTCCATTGTTGCTGATTTCCCTGAGCTGACATCACCATCTAATAACGACTTCCACCCACTAACACGCAACGTCTACCACCACGTTCAGACCACCGGCCCCCGCCTGTCTCCGCTCGACCAAGGCTCCTCGCACCCGAGAAGTTTAAGATAGCAAGACACGAATTCCAACACATATTGGACCTCGGCACTGTTCGCCCATCTTCGAGCACTGGGCATCTCCGCTGCATATGATGCCCAACGTACAAGCGATTGGTGACCTTGCGGCGACTACCGCGCCCTCAACCGCGTCACCATTCCTGATCGCTATCCAATCCCTCACATACATGACTTTTCAGCGTCCGTGCACGGTAACCCCACATTCTCGGAAGTAGACCTGATAAAAGCGTACCATCAAATCCCCATGCACCCTGACAGCATCGCGAAGACGGCCATAACAACATCCTAAGGCCTCTTCGAATACCTACGTATGCCATTTGGCCTACGCAACGTTGCGCAGTCATTCCAACGCTTTGTCGACGAGGTTCCCCGTGGACTCTCTCATTGCTACGCCTACCTCGACGACATACTCGTCGCCAGTCCCTCCCCTGAAGCACACTACGACCATCTTCGTGAGCTCTTTACGCGGCTGCAAGAGTTCGACCTCATTATCAACCCTAGCAAGTGCTTATTTAGGGTCGCTGAGCTGGAATTCGTTGGACACTTGGTGAATAAGAATGGTATTCGTCCACTTCCTAGCAATGGTCTAACCCGTTCGCGACTTCGCGCCTGAATCACGGAAGAAGTTACGCGAGTTCCTCGGCATGTAAACCTTTTTCGCCGTTTTATTCCAAACTGCAGCCTTGGCACGCACTCTTCTCACCCAAGACCCACAGCAATGCAACAATCGCATGGACTGACCTCACTATTGACGCCTTCAACCATCTCAAGACTGCTCTGGCTGATGCTGTCCTCCTCACTCACGCCATGCACGATGCCCCCACCAGTCGATGCTTCCAATATAGCTGTTGGAGCCGTCCTTCAACAAGAAATTGACGGGATGTGGACGCCGCTTGTGTTCTTTTCCAAGCCACTCTGCCCTGCCGAACGCAAGTACAACACTTTTGGCCGCGAGCTTCCTGCGATATACTTAGCCATACGCCACTTCAGATATTTCCTCGAAGGACGCGAATTACACGTCTTGAGCGATCACAAAACGCTGATTTACTCAATTCACTCAAATCGGTCATCCCTCACACCACGGGAAGTACGTCAGCTGGCCTTCGTGGCCGAATTTATCACTGATCTTCGGCACATCTCTGGTTCCCATAACACTGCAGCCGACCCTCTATCTCGCGTCCATGTTTTCGGTGTTCAACCTCTTCCGGAAGCCATCGATTTCACCGCCATGGCAGCAGCCCAAGGCAGACCATCCTGAGGACGACAGCTCCGCTCTTCCACAACCTCCCTGAATATTCAGGATGTGCAGCTGTCTCACGCTCCTTCCACCCCTGCGTGTGACGTCTCTACGTGTTCACCACGCCCTTTCGTTCCCGAACAATTCCGTCACCAAATATTCAAGTCACTTCACTCCATCTCTCAACTAGGGATTCGTGGCACTCAACGCCCCATTGGTGCCAGCTACATCTGGCCCCATATCAATTCTGATATCCGGCGTTGGACCCGATCATGTGCGGAGCGGAGGCCATGGAGCGAAGGCGAGAAGACCCCGCTATAAGACAAAGCGAAGCGGAGGCTATAGAGTGAAGGCGAGAACCCCTTGCAATAACACAACGCGAAGCGAAGGCCATGGAGCGAATGCGAGAAGACCCCGCTATAAGACAACGCGAAGCGGAGGCCATAGAGCAAAGGTGAGAAGACCCCGCTATAAGACAAACGCGATATCGAGGGTATCGAGGTTTCTCCTTATCTCACCGCAGATTCGTTTCCAAGAATTTTCCTCACCCCACTCTTTTTCTGAAAAATTTCCTCACCTCACCTCATCCCAGTCTTTGTTCTTCTGAAATTTTCTTCTCACCTTCATCGCTTTTCTTAGTTTTGCAGGGAAACCTCTTTTCTTACGTATCAGTACATGGGGAGGAGAAGCTCCGACAAAAACAAGCAAATGAGCAGTGAGCCACCGTACTTTGCATGGTCCTTCTGGGGGTAGGGGTCACGTTACGAAAGCATTGGACGATGCATATGTTAATTAACGAAGATAGATTATTTAACTTCTGTAATTAATGGAGAGAAGTTGCTTGCCTCAGTTGTGGAAATAAAGCGCACCTCCCATTGGAACACAAGAACAGTTTCTCTTTCAAAAATCCGTCAAGCGCAAGAAAAGTTAAATGGTGAAGTACTATATCTTTCTCGACGTCCTGTATAGCTCTGATTACGCCTATTTCACTTTTTGCTTTCTGTTTCGGGTTCAGTTTACTTGTACTAATTAAACAGCCAATAGTTTTTCACTACTATAATAGGCCGTATCCATCTCTTCTACTGAAGGTTTCTCATCATCTCGATCTTTTTCCTGGAAATTTATCCTCACCTCACCTCTACGCCCGTGAGGTGGTATAGTGTGGACGTCCTTATCCTCTTATGCTCTCGTTGGGATGCCAACCTCTGGTGGCCAGTCTGATCGCACGTACTCCATCAAGCTCAGATTGACTATGTCTTCTTTTTCGGCCGGCAATATCTTTCCGTTATTGAACGTGATGCGTATACGAAGAGGGGAGTCAAGTCCTGTAGATCACATAAACAAAATACAGAAGCCGACACTGAAGATTTTTGTTTAAGTTTAATTTGTACAAGCTTTCGCGTGGAGGTCCACGCTTCCTCAGGTTCCTTCCTCCACGCGAAAGCTTGTACAAATTAAACTTAAACAAAAATCTTCAGTGTCGGCTTCTGTATTTTGTTTACGTTATTGAACGTGTAAATTTTTGTGTGTGTGTGGTTTTTTTTTTCGTTCTTAAAGTGCCATATCATGTTTGCACGTACTCCCACTGTACCTCTGAGGTCTTCTTCAATAGCTCATGCTTCTTGGTCAGCCTAGGGAGAAATTTCCACAAATTATTCAGCATTCTGATCATTTGACTCCCGATGCATTATTGTCTTTGCCGCATCCTGCAGTTCGTTCAGAACTTATGTAACTCGCTTCCAACAGTAACGTCGGGAAACAGCAATATCGAGAAAGTTTTGTGAGCGCCTGGCAGTTTGATGCCAAGTTGATCTGGTGAAAACCGGGGTTAGCGTCGTGTTAAAAAAAAGTATCGCTGTGTATATCCCAAAGACTAAAGTATTGGAACAATCAGCGAAGCACGATGCTTGACCTTATGTTGGATGAATTATTTCAAACTGTCCAATTCGTTGAAGGTCCTCTTTTGAATCCTTCTCCCATGAGTATAAGAATCACTCTAGGTATAATAGCATAGTGCAGGTGGCTTTTTTGTCAAACGGATTGCATATACACTCTCCCGAAAGCATTCAGACTCCTTTAAAATCTTCCTTGCCCTCCGCCCCCGGGCACTTCCGTGTGCTCGTCCAGTGTACTGATAGACTTTATGGTCCAAGCCACTCAATAAACCTCTCCTTGTTTGTAAACAAATGACGTCATAGTGTTCGACAGCGCCACCAATTTGGTAGAGTTGAACTACGCTCGAAGCTAGGGGGCGAACAAAGTCGCGCACGAAAGTCACGGTCTTGAGGGGATTACGATGGTCCCTGAAAGAGACGCGACCTTTGGTCCTACTTTTCTTTCAATAGGGGGCAGTGAACAAGTGCCCATTTGTGGAACCCAGCCCTCCCCTTCCGATTTGTTTCGGTTTCAGTCTGTCTACCAATCTACCAATGTCATGATGACTTTTCTCGTGTGGAGGTCTATTAGAGGCATGCCAAGCAGGTCAACACGCAGGATAATCTACAGCGAAAGCAGTACTTTTTGCAAGTATCCTTCTTTTACTGCAAATTTCGTGAGCGGCACTTTTTCGCTAAAACAAAAGCCCGCAAAATGTATGTAACAATGAAAGTGAAGTATGGACATCGGAACTAGCAACGAATTATTTTCACGAAGTCGAAATAAAGCATTGAGTGTAATTCATTGTAGCACTCTCACTACTTCAGCACACAGGAACACACTCTGGCAACATTTTCAACCACAGAATATCGATTGCATACTCATTCCAACATCATTTGAATAGGTGAACGGTGCTAGGAAGTTCATAAAGGAAAGGTTTGGCTCCGTGGAAATGCCCGTGAAGGACAGAGCATTCCCAATGTCCTGGCAAAGCTTTAAACTTCCCACAAACTGACCCAGATCGGTTCAATGTTACAACCTCAGGTGACTGGACCATGAAATCATTGACTGCTCAAGGTGGCTCATAAAGCATATCGCATGACTTCCTAAGTGAATTTATTGCGCGATAGCAAACAGGGTGTCGAACCGCGAAAAATACGGGTTCGGTTCGGGTTCGCGTTACTTGAATTTCGTTCCGGTTCGGCCGCGCCAAAAATCGAACCGGTTCGCAAACCGGTTCAACGCTTCCGTTTTATATCTCCCATAAAATTGCTTTTATCAGGAAATGCGTGCCGAATAGCTTGCTGCTGTTGTTTGCATTGACGTTTTTAGTGGCCAGGTACTCCCTTTAGCGAGAGAAAGGAGAAATGAATGAACACTTGCAAACAGCGTCTACGCTGATGTCCTAGCGTGTAGTACTGCTACTGTCTGTTCCCAAAATCGCTTTTTTCACACGCACAGTGCCAGCAAGATTCACTTAAAGTAGCACAGAGGTCATTTTTAACACCCTGTTTCCTTTATGTAACACTGTTAAGTAGGTCAGTAAAACGCACCATGAGAAGTAATTCACCCCACAGTCATAATTATCGCAGAAATTGAATTTAAACTACGCAGCAAAAAGCAATCGTGGGAAACGGTAGTGGAGAGCAGTACCATGCTGTGACCTTGCACTGACGGTACACAGTCCGCGCTCGCTGATCGGTTCAGAGTATCGTCTGCTAGTCTGCTGTTCAGGGCTCTGAAGAAGCATTGCACACAGGGAAACTCCGGCGGTACAATAAAATCCTTCATGCGCACGGTCACCCTTTCAATTCCTAATCTCCCCCTAGGGAACAGGTTTACCTAGAAAGCCCTCACACACAAAAAAGAAAAAAGAAAGAAAGAAAAAGAAACAGGCGTTGGGGCCTCGACTGACCGCGCAGACGGTGTGACGTTACGGTCTTCCTTCTCATCCTCGTTACACACCGGGGGGCGAGTCGAGAGTGAACGGGCGCGCCTGTGTCTGTGTATGTTTTTTTTTTCTGAATAAATGAATAAATTAATTAATAAATAAACTGCATACATCAAAACAGCTTGTGCTGTTCGGAAATTGACGCATGTACTTTCATCAGATGTTTTAAATTGAAAATATTTTGGATGACACTCTGTACTCCTTTAAACGAAGCCAAATACAGCATTTTACATAGATTACGATACTGAGCCGGCACACTGCATTCGCAGTGTGAATCGATCTGAAACCGTACTGTAGCATGTCGTAAATAAGACTGCCAGCCTTGCTCTGTCCGAGCTCGCAGCAGTGTACTAGTTAGTCCACAACACAAAGGCACTGTGTCACGGCACAATTGCACTACCAGTAAGCAGAACTACATTTATTTTTCAAACCACCACCAATCATACAGGCAGTATTCTTCGTATGGCTCCTTCTCCACTTCTTATGTTTCTGACTTGTATATTTTTTACTGTTCACGTCTAAAGGGAAATGTTGGGCGCTTGCTTAATCACATATTCGTCCTAGAGCTATGCAACTGGCCTACTCTATTCCTGCTTCATTCGGTGGACGATTGCAGGCCACTCATCTTCAAGAAAATACAGCAGTCGCTAGCAGAGGACGGTCGCGTCGTGACCTTGAAAACCCAGCATTTGACAGGCATCCGTGTGGCGTGACTGCTAGGTGAAAATTTTCGAAATCCGTGATATGGAGACTAGTCCCGGGAGAAAAATGTCGGCAGTCCCAAATAGTTTATGAAATAATTCCCACTTGCAAACCATTTACGTGCAAAGAGGTCCAAAGTGGTTTAAAGTAGAAATTGTTTCATAAGCCGCTTGTAATTGCAAAAAATTTTCACCTGTTGTGTGTCCTCGTTCGGGGATTGAGAGGCACTTCAACTCTTATGCTGACTTCTTTTATGTCCGAACCGTTTCGTTGCGAACTGGTTGCCGCTGTATTATTTTTTCCGGTTCTGCTCTGGTTCGGGTTCAACAATGTCATGAAAATTTAGGTTCGGGTTCGCTTCGACACCCTAATAGCAAATTCTGTATATCAGAAGAGCAGTGAAAACTCCCTCGTTTTTGGCTTCGGCGTATTGCGCAAAAAATACCATGGGCTCCTGCGCAAGAACGATTATCCCAGCGGACCACAACCGCGCGACAGAGAGGCTTTGATGCGCACACCCTCTGGAATCCCCTCAACTCCTTCAGAGAGCACGAGTAGTGTACTGCCGACGCCACTCCGTGTCGTGGAAAGCCTCCGGAAACGGCCCTGAAAGTCTCCGGTAAGTAGCGCGCCGCGCCGTGTCCGTAGCAGACGAATTTTCGCCGAGAAATGAAAGCTCTCGGCTTCTCCTCACGCTGATCCAGTGTCACACGGACCTAATTGCGTCACGCCTGGAGATCGGGCCGGGCCTCCATGGACACAGGGCCTCCTTGTCACCTAGCGCATGTGTTGTGTTCCTTTCTTATGTCCTCGTCTTTATAGCGCTCAGCAGCAATATGGTACATGGACACGCGGCACCGGCCAATGCTGCTTTTTTTTCGTCGCTGCAGAGCGAAAATATGGCCCGGCTTCCAGCCATGTGAAATGTCACTTCGTTGGCCCTTTTACATGCATGTAGCACCGTGATGTAGCCAAGGGACAATTAATCATTTACCCCCCTAACACCTTGTTTATCCAAGGCAAGGTGTGCAAACGAACCCCTACGATGGACAGATGGGTACAGCCCTTGCCCATAACCTTTCTTGTTTAATGCGTGTTAAGAGTGGTCAGCCTAGAAGGACCTGACTTGCTACTCTTGCCTTTGGTACACATTTGCTTCTTGCATCCATGCATAGGTCAGCGTTTCCCCAAGAATTCATTCAACATCACATCATGATCGGATTTCCGCGCAGCCCACCACATCGCAGCCCTTCAAACTTCAAAACCATCACACACTTCATATTCGATCATCAGAGCTCAATTTCAGATCCCATCATGACGTTGAAGTTGAATTCCAATGAGGAATTCTGAAGTCACATTCCGATGATTGGTTTTGAATTTGAATTCCAGTGAGGGGGGGGGGATTTATTTGCAGAAAAAAATAAGAAAGAAAGGGGAAAGGTCAGCCATGCAGCACGCCGGCTTGCTATTCCCTAAAAAAAGAAAGGAAACATATAAACAAGAGAAAATGGGGCAGTGAGGGCTTACATTGGTGTGACCACTGCTAGGTTACGGCGTTGGCGCCCTCCTCGCCCCTGGGTTTCCTGGCAGTGGCTGGAGAAAGGGTGAGCAGGGGGTGAGCGGTGCCATGTTTTACCTCCATGACGAAAACCCGAGACTACGGGAGAATAAATAAAAGGATATAAAATAGATGGAATCTGGATGAACCTGCAAAATGGATATCTGCCACAAGCTTGCTTGCTTTTTGTCTATTTTATCATTACCTGCATTGTTGCATCTGAATGCAAGGGGGGGGGGGGAGTGTACACGCATATGGGGGGGGGGGGGGCAGATGTATGTACTCTCTGCGGAAGGGCATGCAGCTCGCGCTGGGGTTGTTGCACAGTGTTGCTATGGATAGTATTGCGTCGATTGTGGCAAACTTCAACTTCAATATCACATCGCCTCGTAGCGCTTCATTCAACCTCACTTCATTCTCCATGATGTGATGGGGAGTGAGGCCGGTGAAGGCCATCATGAATCAATTTGCTGACCTATGCCATGTACTTCTGCCTGTGCTTAGGGCCTGCTTTTTCATGTATCATACCATTTATGTGATCATCTTCCAGCATGTACATCATGAATCAGCACGCCCACTTCTCACACACAGCAATATACGCAAAATGTGAAATACTCTGTGCATACAGTCATCCATTTATTTTGCTAATAATATTTCCCTGTGTAACCATGCCTGTCACCTTCACAAGAGATAGAAGTCGACAACCTGAGCAGCAGCTCATATACAATACAAATTGCTATAACAGCAGGTACAGTGAGAATCCTTGCAGCTCTCAAGTGTATACATACTCTAAGCTACACTCCAAGCTTTCCTCCCTACTCCAACAATAATTCCACACATATCTGGTTGCAGTACAACACAAACTATATGGGTGCCCAATTCCGTGACTGGTAATCAACTCTACGGACTTTCCAGTTACTGAACCCTTGCGCCGGATGGTGTTGTATATTATTACTGCAGCAACGATATGCAGGACAATACAGCTGTTTTTTCTGCTTGCATCACTCCCATTGTATAAGAGGACCCCTCTCATAATTAAATGTTAAGAAAACCCCCCCTTCTGTCTAACAATAAGTCATTTTATTTTTGTCACTGACTTTGCTGATTTGTCCAAGCCGATTCCACGTTAGCATAGACTATAAATCCATGTCTTCTCGTACAAGGCCTGAGTGAAAGTAAATTTTCCTGTTCATATAGTTCTCATAATAATTCCCACATAAAGCATTTTTTGTTAGAGGACTGCAGTATGTTCTGAATGGTGAGTATCAGCTACAAAGTAAAGGAACCAGTCCCTTTTCACAACATCAAAGCAGAGCTGGTCTCAGGGGTGAACACTGGAAGCAGGGTGCTTTGGCCAATAGTGGAGGGGCTTGGATAAAGATGAACACGTTCATTCTGAACACCTTTGAGATTCCATTCTCCCATATGTGGTGATGAAAAACACTCAATGAACATGAAAATATGGAATGAAGAGATGCCCCTTTTCATATCAAATAAATTGTTTGACAAATACATGTATACATTTATAACGGAGGAATCAGGTCAACACTGCAGTTGATCTTAACAGTGCAGGTGAATCACATTGGTGGCTGATCCTAGCAAACTGATACTAGTGACGATACATTTTACGTTCAACTCTTGGTAACATCTCAACTCGTTAGGCTCTTACTCTTTGTTCTTTCGAATAATACGTGTGACCGTGTTTGTGGCATATACAGGAAAATTTGATCGGACAACTTAGCCAAAAACACCTGCAACATCGTACTGTCATAGAATCACAGCACGTGCTTAGCTTGGGCACTTTTTGGCAGCAGCACTTGCATTACCCTCAAAGTACTGCATGCATTGGCACTTTGGTCATCGTGAGCTGTAGTGATCACTGTAAAACTACCACGTGCATTGGGTGTGTTGCACTCAGGGAATGTACATGCTCCAACTTAACAGAATAGTAGAGGTTGTCTGTCAAACGGTGCAAGAGCAAAAAGGTGTCTTCCCGGGCAAGTGCATCACATAACAGTAACGTCACCATCCTGAGTAGATTTTCAAGCACCTACCAATACTAAAACAAATAAACATTTAATGATCTCAATTCTGACTGCTATCCAACATGCTGAGCACTGTTCAAATAGGTTACATGGGAGATAACCCACTCCTGTGTTTTATCCACACAGCTAAGCTCCCAGACTGGACATAACACTCGAATTTGTGTACATGATACAACTTGCCGCTGAATTATGTCATGGTGTAATATTGTAAGGTTAGTAAACCATGTGTATGCACATGCATTTACATAGCAGTAGCATAGTAGGCACCAGCCTGCAGGGATCTCTCTCTTTTTTTTTTTTCTCACAACCATCCTTTCAACTAATGTAACATCCATTAGCACTAAGGTTATTAGGTATCTGGCACACACAAAATAGAGCACGAGTGCTGCCATCATTCATTACATATTGTGCCTAAAGTATTATGTCATGATGCAAGTAAACTACTATACCAAAAGAAACTGATGGATGATGCATTCTAGATGCTTTATATATAGTCACTATGCTTGAACTGCCCACATGCGTTTGAGAGATAAGTCAGCTTACTGATAGTGGCTTTGTTTGCATTGGAATGCATCAAATTATCTGTGAGTGACACAGTTAGTCTTGTGCAGCAAGACCCATTCAAAACTTAAAAGCTACCTATTATGTGAATTATTGCAAAGTAATCAAGAAGGTAAATTGACAGCATCAAAAAGAAATGCATGCATTTTTGAAGGCTGATTTGTTACCACATCTTGCTCAAATTACAGCTTATGTTGTAGCAATACAGGTTACACATACAAAACAAAGTCGTAAACATCTGTATTCCACTAAGCATTTCAGCCATGTCAGCTGGGCTGACATTGTTTTCATTTTGTCCCCTGAGTATTAACAAGCCTTCAATTACTTTAATGTGACTTCAATGTAACTTCAGGACTTCCAATGTGGTAATCTACCATGGTTTGTTATAGTACAGCTCTGTATCTAGTTTGGTGCATTCAATTATTGGGTACACAGTTATGGTTCTTGTAGCATACCAGTATGAGGTACATCGTCATGGTTGCCATGTGACAGCAAAAGATAAAACTAATTTCTCACACCTCAGTAACATCTCATAATTAAAAAGAACAGTACGCACCACTAGAATGGTGAAGATAAGGATCTAGGCCCAGTTTCACCAACACCGATTAATATTTGAACCAACGCCAACGTTCCCTTAACTTGAATTTAACACTTAACTCTGCTTTATTAAAGGAAATTTATTGTCACTGAAACATTAATTGCGTCACCAACTAAAGCTTGTAAAGAAGAATTGAAAAGAACTTCCAAGTTTTAGCAACCCTTGATCTCTGTTCAGAGTTAACCAGCATTGGTGAACTGAGCCCTAGCAGTGTAAAGTGTTTAGCAGAGAGGGTTATGGTAGATGCCTTGTTCAATAGCCAGAAAATTCCCAATTCAATGTCCATATTATTGAGCAACAACTGTTACCGAGTTCCAAGAACAGTGTTATACCATAATTTCCAGGTGATAATGTGCACCCCCCAGAAAACGTGCACCCACCAAAACATCGATTTTTAAAATAAAGGTGAAAACCAACATAATAATCGATAGTAATAATATTTTTGCCATGGTGCTCAAAAACAGCCAGAGGGCCTTCTAAACACACAGCATAAACACAGCATAAAACATGCACGAGTTCAGCCAGTCAGTGCTTATGCTCAGAAAATAACAAAGCACCACGTTGAGATGGACTATCCAATAATAATTACTGTAGGGGTGTGCGAATATTTGAGTTTTCGAATTCGAATCGAATATCAAACGCTCGAACTATTCGATTCGCGAATCGAATATCCAATATTCGATTTTTCGAATATTCTACTATTCCACGAATATGAACGATGCAACCTGAAAGTGGGCTTCACCTGATGCTTCCGTGCATGAGGTGAAGCCTGCTTTACGAAATTGCCCTTGCTGCAGGACCAACACAGGCCAGACGGTGTTTAGTTTAAGATAACGTTATCTAAACTTAGTTTTGTAGACATCGTCTGTGGAAGGGATGGCGCCCCTCAAACATACAGTTTAGCGGTGCCGACCGGGGACTTTAACTTGATGTTTGTGAGGTTGCCTTTAAAAAGTTGGGACTCTTGAGTAATGACTACAGACCACAAACAAGAAGCGGGTTTTAAAGATGCCCTTTATGTCTAAAATTTCAGCAGTGCAACCTCCTGGGATGAGAGCACAGGAACTAAAGGATGTTCATGGAAAAGCTGAGGCAGGATGCAAATTCGTTTGTTTCACAAATGGCCTGTGGTTCTCTGAAACAATTACAGCCTCATCCGTATAACATGCTACTGCCTGACATAAAATTTTGAAATGAAGGTAACCACTCCAGTACTCCAGTAAGTGTAGGCTCACCTGAAAAGCAAGAAGCACTCTGATGTAAAATTAAAGCGTAGGGACTTTAAACAGAAGAATTGCATGTTTCTCTTGTGACAGTTAATGCCAGAAAAATTACACTAAAGCCATGGGCCACAAAATGGAAACTTTTAGTGCGAAAGTTACACATTGTAAATTTTGCATGAATATTCGATATTCAATTCGGTATTCTGAATTTTTCCCCCCATTCGATTTGATATTCGATTCGACTTAAAATATTCAGATTCGCACACCCCTAATAATTAGTGATTTTACGTGACAAGAAAACGTTTGACAACTGTGAGTCAATGCTGCCGTGACAGGAAGTGCCATGTATAACATGCACTGTATAGCATGCAGGAGGGGCCCGGAGTCCAAATTCATATGCGTATTATATGCGAGAAATTACAGCAGTTGCTTTTCACAGGGCAAGTTTCCATGATCCTACAACCGAAAGGATTAATCGACGATACGAGTGTGTCATTCACGGTATGTTATAGCATGGAAGTGGTGCGCTACCATGGTGATATTGTGCTACCATTATGATCTCATTGGACACACTTGGTGACACTATGCAGTGACTACAATTTAGTAGTGATAACAAGCCACTTATCAGTGTGACACATTTATTTAGTTACACATTATGCCATCCACCTACCTGGCCGTTGATCTTTCAACTGAAGGACTAAAGTTTTGTTTCTTAGGTAGCACTGCAGAATGTTCAATTTCAATTTTGGCAGAAACTCAAATTACACAAAGATGATGCAAGATAGGCACAGAGCCAAAACTATTGACACTGCTATTGAGATTGCAAAACATTTTATGCTAAGGACGAAGTGTAGCACATCATGCTATGTTGCTCATTGAGCAAGAGGCACAAACAGCCAGAAATAAATGGTAAAGATTTGGTGGGGGTGGCTAGGCATTCAAAGCGAGATTCAATGTTGCAATATACTGAAACTATCACAGTACCATACTACTAACACTGGAAGCGCCCTGCTCAATGATGTGCTGTGAAGTCTGTGTGGGCACTTGGTGAGACAGACACTGTGCTACACTGTCTTGAAGGATACAGCAGGAATCAGATGTAGGAGTCAGAAATAACAGCTGCTTGTCAGAGAGCAGCTGAAGCTGCAGTGGCTCCAAAGAGCCCTGGGTTCCCAACACCTGAACAAAAGCTGGCGCCACATCATTTCGAGTCTCTGTCTGTAACTGAACATCTTGCGGCACTGTGGGCAGTTGGTACATGATAGGTTGTGGTGCCTCACCGATGACTACAGTTGAGCTCGCAAGCCCAACTAGGGAAGGACTACCTAGAAAGATCAAGTGAAAATTGATAAAGAGCAGTAGAGCAGTAATACTGGAAGCAGATCGGAAACATTTCGTTTCAAAAGTTGATGTGGCTGTCAATACCTTTAATACGGAATCCTTTAATACAGAATAAACGGTTATCTCATGCTTATCAACCTGTTTGCGTCGGCTGTTAGATATTTCACCCTTTCCTGTAGACTTTTTAGCGCTGTGCATGCCTGCCAACCTGTTGTTCACTGTTGGATGACTAAAAGATTTAAAAGTCTAGTAATGCTGATCACACAATTATGTGTAACATCCCTTTTTTTTTGTACAATTACTTAGTGGCTACATTTTTTTAGACCCTAGAGTCCCTCAGTTTCACTAGCACTAGCACTAGAATGCGGTTGTGTCAGCAGTCTGACATTAGTCACTAAACCAGGCAGTTGAGAATTGCTAGTCTAAATGTGTTACATGCCTCTACTTTTGTGAAAATCTAGCTCTGACGTTTTTTAACTAGGAGTGTGCGAATCCAAATACTTGATGTCGAATCAAATATCAAATCGAATGGAGGAAAAACTCTCGAATACCAAATGAAATACCGTAATTTCACGCGTATTAGCCGCGGCTTATGCGAAATTTTTTGTTTCTAGCGGGCGCTCTGCGGCTTATCCACCGTTGCGGCTTATCTGATTACTATTTTTCCTTGGTATTTTCCCCACAGCACCGCCCTGCCGATGCACGAACAGTACGTAACAGGGGCGCGTCCACATTCGAGTAGATTGACCTTCCTGGTGTCTTCCGGAAGACCTCTGACCCAGCGATCCATGAAAAACACGCAACACGAGCACAATCCGATCTGGGTAGAACACTAGAACTGAACCCCCTCTTGTACACCATGCCATCTCCGGAGTATGGACCACAGGGTTTATGGCCTTCTCTATGGTCTCCCTTGTAGCACAAATCAGTCGCGTCGTATTGCCCGCGGCTTATCTGCCAGAAAATTTTCAAAACGTTCCTAAAAACAGGCCCTGCCGCTTATCTGCGGTGCGGCTTATACGCATGAAATTACGGTAATCATGCAAAGTTTACAATACATGCTTTTTGCACCAAAAGTTTGAAATTTCTAGCCCATGGTTTTAGTGTAATTTTTCTGGCATTAACTGTCACAAGAGACGCATGTAATTCTTCTGTGGGAGGCCCCTACTCTTTAATGTTACATGACAGTGTTTCCTGCTTTTCAGGCAAGTACATACCAGGGTAATTATCATGGTTTGAAACTCTCATGTCAGGCAGTGGCATGTTACACAGATTAGGCTGCAATTGTTTCTGAACATCCATAGGTCACTTGTGAAACAAACGAATTGGCGTCCTGCCTCAGCTTTGTCGTGTACGTCTTTTACCTTCTTTGCTGGGGTGTGTGTGTCTTGCCTGGGGAATTTACATTGCTTGAATTTTGAACGTAAGGGACATCTTTATGACAATCTTTCTGTTCCTGGACTGTAGGCATTATTTAAGGAAGTTTTTAAAGAAATACCCCACTGGCACTGCTGAACTGCACACGGGAGGGACGCCGCCCCTTCCTCAGGTGAAGTATGCACAGTAAACTTGGGTAAACATTGTCCTAATCTAAACTACAAACCGTCTGTGTTGGTCCTGCAATTTCGTAAAGCAGGCTTCACCTCATGCAAGGAAGCATCAGGAAAGCCCACTTTCGGGACGTGTCGTCCATATTCGGCGAATAGTCAAGTATTCCGAAAACCGAATATTTGGTATTCAATTCGCAAATTGAATACTTCGAGTGATTGATATTCGATTCGAATTCGAGAACTCGAATATTCACACACCCCTATTTTTAACATGAGTTAAGACATTGGGAGATCAGTCCTCCCTGATTTTTGTGAGAGCAGTTCTAGGGATATACGTTTATATCTACATTATTTATAACGAAAGGAACACATACGTGACGGTTCACTCATACTGTCCCATGACAAAACTCCAACGCAATTCCAATTTTCATGTTATATGCAGATGTAATGTGTTACAGAAACAACAAATCAGAAAAGATTAACTGAAAACAGAAATTCGGATTATTAACAATAATTTTTTTACTGTCATTTCATTAGAAATGAGGGAAACCGGGCATCAAAGGCACAAGCCTGACAAGGTGTCTGATCCCTTGGAGTTTGCAGGCGTTCGTGATAGTCGCAAGCTAAGGAATAAGTGAGCAAATTGTGACCATTAAATCTACAATGCAATGAAGACAGAGATGGTACAGGGACGATGCTGAACTCCCAAGATTTATTGCAGCAAAACATGGGTGTAAATGCCCCCTTATCGCTGATACTATATATTGATATCGGTACTACAGTTGAACCTCTATATAACGAATTTGTAAATGCTGGCTCTTTGTTTCGTTAAATCGAGGTATTCGTTAAATGGAACACGCGAAGTTAAACAAAGATGGCCGCCGCACTACCAGCGCCGCGCGTACCGCAAAACGTCATTTGTCATAAAACAGGTACTAAGGTAAGAAGGGCACAAAATATCAAGCTTTATTCATTACATAACGCTAGGTAATGCGTAATTTGTGCACAATATCGTTCTGAGCATTCATAACCTTCGTAACTCCTGATGACCTCGACTGCTTTCTCCTACGCGATCGCGTATCGAAGTTTCTTGGTTGGTTCACTTGCACTCATGACGTCCGGAAAGAACAACCGTACACCGCCGAAAAGAACGAGAAACGGGTACATGTCACGTAAACGTCTGCGCCGATGGAACCTTGAACGGCAGCGGCATCATGCCCATTTTACCACCGTCAGCATCAGCGGCGCGAACAAAAACAAGTAATGAAAAGGCACAAAACCGCAACGTACTGTCGTCTTCATCAACACAAGCAAATTAGACTTCGCGAGATGTCAGCAATGCGTGTTTTCTTGTCCGAAAACAGGTGCAAAGAGACCCTCGCGCCGGTTTCGAAACAGCGTCGGCGCAACGATTACCGGCGGCGGAGACGCACATGTCGGCACGCTCGTGCCTACAGCACGTGACAACCGAAGTAACCAACGAAAACTCGCGTAAGGACAACAGAGAGGGAAGGTTTCTCCTCCTTTTCTTCGTGGTGAAGGGGAAAGACACGCGCAGAAGAGCCCAGAGATTTCGTTAAATAGAGGTGACCAAACGAATGTATTTCGTTAAATCGAATGCAAAAATACATTGGCGTCTATAGGGATGCGTTCGTGCAACGGAAATTTTTCGTTAAACAGAGGATTTCGTTAAATCGACGTTCGTTATTGAGAGGTTCAACTGTACTTTCATGAACTTTGAAACTTTGGCTATTTAACTGAAGCCATGAAAACTACATTGAATGCTGTATTCAACAGGCTAAGGTAAACAAAGCAAAAGAAAAAAAGGAAAAGAAACAAAAACAAATCTCAATGTCTGTTTTGGTTTTGTTGATTTGATTTTGGTTCTGGGGCCCTTTTTGTAATTTCTCCTAGCTTGTGGTATCATTGCAAAAGGGGTAGGACCTGTTGTCAACACCGTTGCATATTTTTTTACACTTGGTTAGCTCCAGTAATGCCAGGATATACAGAGAAACCTTACTTGAACTCGGTGAGTTTGAAATCCTAGTTAATTTGAAGATTTGCTGTGGCCTCACATTTATGCACTTAAATCTAAATCCCTTAATTCGAAATAGCAACACCTCGCAACCTACTTAGTAGACAAGACTTTCCGTGGAATCGCCTGGGACTTAAGTTACACACTCGCCAGCAGCAGCCACATCAGCAGCTTATTCTCCTCGCCTTTGCCTGTTTCCTGCTGTTAGTTGTGAGGTCCCTTGCCATGAATTTCACTTTGTGTCACCGCACCGCTGCGACCATGGCTGCAATGTAGGCCATGCCGAAGTACAAGACCTCCATAATAAAATAAAAAAGGTAGCCATCATTGTCACAGCAAAGGATGGAACGCACTGAAAAACACACTTGGCGTATGCATTTAGTGTGCTCCCGTGCATGCTGGCATTTTTCAGAAGTGTTAGCTTCAATTAAAGTTGCGCACGACTTTGTTGAAGCGAACAGCATGCGCAGCGACCCGATACGCCATCTTGAACAACCTGTTACTTCCGACGCCAGTTACTGCACAAGGTACACTTGAATAAGTGCTTTGCTGCTACCTTAGCACTCTTGCACCCTCCTACTTTCCCAATAACAGTATTATTCTAGTCAACTTGTCTGGGTTCGCTCAACGCTGAAAACCGCTTTATTGAAAGTTTTTTTTTTCCCGTCTATGCGACTTCAATTACTGTATTTACTCACATAATTTGTGCACCCCTAGTTTAGCACTAAAAATGACAAAAAAAAAATCGCGTAATTTGCGCACCCACGTTTTCGCGCACGTATACAGCAGTGACAGCGACAATATCAGCTCTACCGAGAGCCTATAGGGCAGTCATTCTAAAATCTTGAAATTTTGCGTAGTTTTAAATATCGTAACCAACGTGCCCGCGCAATCTGTGCGCCCCAAACTTTTCCCGACTTCTCTTTTTTTTTTTGAAAAAGTGCGCAAATTATGCAAGTAAATACAGTATCAAGAAAAAATGGCTAGGAAGCAAGCGAGCAGTCAAGATTTTACAAGGATGCAACAGACAGTTCCCTCTTGCAAGCTGCATCCCGTAAGATGTCCCTACAGTGCAAATACATAGTAGTAATTACCTGTACAATCTTGACCCATGACAACTTCAGCGCCTTTCTGATCACGCAGTGATGCCCCTGCACCGTGCAGAGACGTAAACGTAGGCACTGATGATGTTGATGTCGTCATCACTGAAGATGGCAGTCTCTCGTATCCTTGAGTCTGGTTCGCTTGTATAGTATACGGTAGTGCCTGAACAGAGGATGATGACTGAGAAGTCGCTGGTGCCTGTATGTATAATGGTGGTGTCTGAGTGGATGGTGGCACACTAGGTGGTGACTGAGAAGGCATCTGTGTCTGAGTGCAGATATTTGATCTTCCGCCGTCCTGCGTATCCCCCAATAGCAGCATAGCTTGGGCAGCTGGCTCAGAGTTTTGGTTCATACGGTGTTGTCTCAGATGGGAATGCAGAGAGTCTTCACGTACAAAAGTGGACGGGCACATTGTACATTTGAATGTGGCTTTACAGCTTGCCCGTGGACCACTTGAAGAAGTGTTCCGTACACCTGATTGGGGGTCGGGATCAGATGGTGCCTCTTGATTCGAATGCTTTGACCGCATGTGACTCCTCAGGTTGCCTAAGAAAAAGTCGAAATAATACAACTGTCACTGGTACTATATGCTAGACCTGCCCACATCATTTTGCTTGCAAACTTTTGCCAACAGGCCCCTAGATTTTAGTAATGTGACCATAGTCCCCCGACACCCCAAGGCAGAACATCTGTGGTGAGGGAGAATATGAGGTGAGGGAGAGCCCAAACTCCATAAGCTCGGAGTTCAATTGCGTCATTATCGTCAGCGCGCAATGCATGACCATTACAAGATTATGCTCCCACCGAAGCAGCTTGATGAAAAAAGCGGCTTCAAACAACTCGGGGGGGGGGAAGCAGGGAGGCTTACGTGTCTGTGTCATCCCTGATTGTGGTCTGCCTCAGCAAATTCTCGTTGTTTTGATGAGAAAAACGTATGCAAGCAGGCTTTGCTTAAGACAAAGGCTTGCGTGTTCCTTAAGTACCGTCAACACCTGATTCACTGGGACGAGATGCTTCCCCTTCGTTCAAAGCCTCGGTTTATGAACGATTTTGACAATTATGAACGATGATGAACAAGAGTCCAGCTGATTAAGAGACCCGGAGAGTGTGGTTCGGGGAGTGGGGAGCTATCAGTGAAGAAACAGAAATGATGTCGCATATGGATGCTTATCGGTACATGTAGTACCCTACTGGTACCTGCACACAACTCTCCTGAGACCGCCATGTTGCCCTATTCTAATACACGTATGCCAATGTTTTCTTTGCTGCATTAATTTTTTTATGCTGAGTATGACTTCCACGATTTTTTCAGTAGTTTTCGCACACGTAAATGTGACGTTTGTCAGTTAGGTAGACAACAAGCTACATGTGCAAATGTCACATAAGTTTATCCGCACGCACCCTGTGTTTCTTTCTTTATTCTGCAGTTCGAGACAACATGACAGAAATTGAAGAACCTTGCCTACACTCTGCATCTGCCCATAGAGTATAGTGCACCTTCAGGGGCCTGTCTAAAGACGGGGGCCTGTCTAAAGAGAGCCCAACGTAGTGTCACAATGTGTTCCATTTCTTCCACACAACTTATTTTTTTCTACTCAATATCAACTCTGCCACAAAATATATCTAATGGTATGTCTCTCTATTGTAACAGAAAATTGTCAACACAGGTCTTTCTTATATGAGCATTCTCTTTCTACTTTACAGAATTTTTATGACAACACCATGGGTTATGCAGCCAGGTGGGCATCCTGTTGGACGACTTATTACCTAAAATTCATTAATGGACTTATTAATTCGCTGTTTCCGCAGAAATGCGAGGTAGTGCAATTGCCAGTCACGATTTAAATCCACCCTCTTTAAAAAAAAACTATCCTGAAATGAGCACATGCTGAAACCACGCACCACTCGAGTGCAAAGCTGAATGCGTTGCATGCCACGTGTTTTGTGGCGATGGACCCGATTGCAGTAGGCGCTGATCCTATGGCCAAATAGACCGTTTTCCGGCCCAGATAAGCTGAAGCTGAAGCTGAAACAATGTCGCTTCTATACTTGAGGAGTGCATAGTTCTGGTTTCGGTTCATTTGCGTATCAAAATTTGGCAATGTATGTCACATAGTACGAGCTTGTTTCAGGATCTTTAAAAAAGGTAGATTCAAATGAGTAGATTCAAATAATGATTGCCTCCAATCCTGCTGTCTCACATTTTTCAAAAAATATCTAATTAAAAAGTTCATTAATTCAAAAAGTAAATTACTCCGTCTTTGCCAACTAGTCTTCCAGTAGTTACATGCGCTTTCTCACAGGATGTCCGCCTGGTCACATCACTAGCCTGCAAAAATGACATCAGTGCTGCTCTCACAGATTTTTTTTAAAAAGATACGTAGAGCATTAAAGCTACTCTGTATTTATGTGCTATTTATCCCTTATATACCTGGCTCGAGTGTTCGAAAGCCCATAGAAGGAATCCAATCCAAGTCGGATCAAACATTTCAGTCGTCCATTTCGCTGCAGCTTTAACAAAATAGCAACACTGGGACTCCAGTCGACTTCAGAATCTCTGAATGAGTAAAACAATTATTATAGATGCCAAGTAAGATGTCACAAAACTTACTGGTGTGCTTTGCACTATACGGGCACAGGTTGCACTTGAAATTCCGTTCTGGCGCATGGGTCCGTTGATGACTAATGAGTGCTCCCTTGCGATTGCACGAGTAAGAGCACAGATTGCAGCGTAGGGGTCCCCCTTTGTGCGACAACGTGTGCAACTGCAAATCTCGTTTCGACGAGCACAAGAAATCGCACTCTGAGCAGCGCACCTGCGGCGTTGAGTGCATCAGGCGGCAGTGGGATGCTAGATTGCCTGCACATTGACATGTGTGAACCACAGTTGTAGATAGGTCATGACCCTAAACAAATAAGTTGAACCTCATTATAGATATTTTTTTAGGAGGCCGTTAAGAAAAGGGGGGGGGGAAATCACATTAACTGAAAAAAAAAGTCTCCTCACACATGTATCATGAATGCTGTATGATAACAGGCATGCAAAGGAAATGAGCAGTAACTCGTAAGAAAATAGACACCCATAGCAAAAGCACAGTATGCAAACTGGGGTGAAGGTAGAACACAGCTGTGCTCCATGAAGCTTTGCATTTTTATTACTTGTGCATGTTTCTATGATACAGAGAACCTCTATATAGTGAACCTGCATATAGTGAAAATATGGATATAGTGAAGTAAACCTGTGATCCCAGTGTGTTGAAAACCCAACCATGAACTATTGATATAGTGAAGCTTTTAGCGGTCCGACCAAGAAAGGGGTTCTACTGTTCCATACTATCTACTGTTCTAGGTTCTATAAAGAGGTTCTGCTGTAATCTAATAGAGAATGTTCCAGCAAGATCATACAGTGCAATTCCATTAATTCAAAGTCTCTTAATTTGAACTGACACTTGAGTCCCGTCAAAGTCACATGCTTTAGTGGGGGGAAAACACCCGGTGCTTCGAATGCATGGAAGTGCACAACTGTTTATTCAAACGAGGTGTATCCAGCATCGTGTTGCTGGCATATCAAAGACATGGTGAGCTTGTCAGAGCACGCCATGGTATGTGTTGCACAAGCACATACGATGCTGCATCAGCACTGGATATGAAACACTCTACTTTTCCTGCTAAGAAAATGCTGATGCTGCACTAGAGCTTGTGAGTAAGTTGAAAACGACATTGATAGAGCCACGGCTGAGGAGACTGATGCATATAACCGATTATTTTCATCCCCGAGGTGTTTTGATGCATTGGAGTGCTGAGAGGATGCAAGACAACAATAAAAAAAAAAGAAATACAAAAAAAAAAAAAACGAGACCGCATGGACAGGGCACTACTTTCAACAAATAAGATTTATTGACAGACACACAGCTTTTTATGCAGACTAACACGACTCCTTTGTCAGAGAGAAACACATGCCATGCTGACAGACGTGTTACCGCTCTTGTGCATTAAAAGTGAGCCAAACACCTCTCTATCATGTCTTCCACTCATCCGCAATCTAATCTGCGTGAAAATGTTCAGAGAAGTTTAAATATTCGATTTTATTTTCGAATGTCACAGCCCCTTACCTACCAAGCTGTTGTGGGTTGTGCACTTGAATTTGTATGCTGCAGTACAAATTAAAGCGCAAGATGGCACAAAATATGAAAGTAAATACAGTATTTGTATTCAAAAACTTCTATATTCGCACACCTCTACTGTAAATGATTATTTTGGCATATGAATGAGCCTCTTACATTTCCAACACTGCATGACTACAAATCTGTCGCTAGACCTAGCGGGCCACGACGAGTCTCCGATGCAGCTAGCATGCGCTGCCAGCGCATCAGGCCCTCCCCTTTGGAGCTATATTCCCCTAACTTTGAACTCACTACTGCAACAAATCTTTGCTCGCCTTCAAGTTGAAGTTAAAGGTATTGCACTGTATAAGTAGGACCTTGTATTTTATGGTTATATACCTAGAGCCTGAAGTTTTCAGGAAATGTTTTTTCCAAATTCGGGGGTAAAAATCGGGGAAATAAACACATGCTCCGTATTCGTGCGAATCCAGGTGGGAAAACTCCCACTATGCTAAATTCAGACAGAAATCGGGCTCTATTATACTCAAACGAATTTTACTGGTTTGTCACAAAGGGTGATGTAATTGTGTTTGCTGCCAAACAAGCTATAGTGTGTGTTCCTACAGATGTTTCAGTTTCACCTTAAAGTGGCAACCTTCAATTCGGGGTGCAAATTTGGAGAAGAGTTGGTTAAACCCTAAAACTTCATGCTCTAGTTATTCCCGGTAGAACCAGTTTTTAAACCAAATTTGCATCATCGTCACTTCAGGTAGAACCGCAAAAAAAAATCTTGAAAATGAACTTGGCAAAGTGCCAATTCAGCCACCAATACAGGCATTAGAGAACGCTAAGCACTGGATGTCATGAAGGACATCACTCACTTCGCACGGCTGTCCTGTAAGAACAGTGTGTGCAGGCGTAAGGCTTTTCACCCGTGTGGAGACGCTGGTGCCTCTTGAAGTCTGTACTGCTCTTGAATTTTGCGGGACAGTGGGTACAGGCAAATGGAGCATCCCCTGTGTGGGTCCGTAAATGCACGACAAGCTGGCTGCTGATGCGTCCAGCAAAACTACACAGCTGGCACCTGGACACAGAAAGGAAGGCATGCCATCTTTGGTACCCATGTGGTGACCATCCAGAAGCCATGCATGCTCTATGCAAAAAACAGGGGCGCATACTTGAAGGGGCGTTCATTTGTGTGGATGCGCTTGTGTATCTTAAGGCTTCCCCTCTCAGAAGCAGTGTAGTCACCTGAAAAATTGAGCAACACAGAAGGTGTTTGTGGTGTTCCACAGTACCCTCTACAAAATTCTCTTTGTATATATTGTTTCTCTCACTTCAGCGTCATATGAGCACAGAACTTAAGTTTTAACATTGGCAGTCATAGCACGGTTACCATCTCTTTTTCATTGCTGTGAGGTCAACAACTGTCTTTTGCATCTCGCGTTACTTCAACATGTTCCAATTCGGTATGCTTTGTTTCGGAAGCAGTCATTGGTCCGACTTTTCTGCTGTTGTGCATGGTGTTGTATGCATGGTAGTACCAGGGTGTCAAACTGAACCCAAACCTGAGCCCGAACCGAAAACTGTACCCGAACCGAAATTTTCATGACACTGTTGAACCCGAACCAGAGCAGAACCCTAAAGAATAATAGCGGTAACCGGTTCGCAACAAAACGATTCGGACGTAAAAGAAGTCAGCATAAGGGTTCCTCTCAATCCCTGAACGAAGACACATTGGTATCATCACGCGTCCATATCATGGATTTAGGAGATTTTCACCTCGCAGTCAAACGAGGACATAGGAGTATAGTAAGTATACTTTCAGTGTCTTTTTAATTCGTTGAAGCGCAGTTGTCCTTGTGAGCGCCGCGGCACGCGCCCTACGCACGCGCTGCGGTGTCTACTCTTCAGAGACGAGGCGCCACGCGGACAAATGAAACAGGAATGGAGTAGGCCAGTCATGTAGCTCTATAGGACGAATATGTGATTAAGTAAGCACCCAACATTTCCCTTTACACGTGAGCAGTAAAAATTAAACAAGTCAGAAACATCAGACAGGAGAAGGAACATACACAGAATGGTGCCTGTTTGATTGGTCGTGGTTTGAAAAGTAAATGCAGTTCTGCTTATTGGTAGTGCAATTGTGTCATGACACATTGCCTTTGTTGCAGTCATGACGCTGCCCACCTCTTTGAGGCGAACAATGGCGAGGCCTTTCACCACCACCACCGCCGCCACCACCACCGCCACCACCACCAGCGCTAAAGGGGGAGTACCTGACCGCTAAGAACGTCAATACAGATAACAGCAGTATGCTATTAGCCACGCATTACCAGATAAAAGCAGTTTTATGGAACATATAAAGTGGAAGCATTGAACCGGTTCGTGAACGGGTTCGGTGCCACGAACCGGTTCGATTTTTGGCGTGGCCGAACCGGAACTGAACCGAAATCAAAGCAACGCGAAACCGAACCGAACCCATATTTTTTTTGGTTCGACTCCTTGGATAGTACCAAAGTAGAATTAATGAAAGTTTAGGATGTTTCGGTTTCTCAGCATCATCTTCAAAAGTTCCACTCTGTAACTCAGGAAAAAACTGAAACTATGATGTTTGATGGTTCTCTTAAGAATTAGTGGAAACGCATAATGTTCACTGACAGTATTTATATTTTCTGTCACTAGCTTTGAGCAATGTCACTTTATATTATAAAATACTAAAACGAATAGCATTTTTTGTCTGCAGTGGCACTTTCAATAAAATCTAGCTACCGAATTTACTCGCATAATTTGCGCACTTTTTCTCCCAAAAACAGTCTGAAAAGTTGGGGGTGCGCAAATTGCACTGAAACGTTGGTTACGATATTCAAACGACGCAAAATTTCAAAATTTTAGTCTCTGGTCATATAGGCTCTCGGTAGAGCCGATTTTGACATTATCACTGCAATCCCAAGAGAAGTACCCAAATACTGCGCAAATGCTGACGGTCAGGAGGCAAGATGCCTGCCCACTACTGCCCGTATATCAGTGAAATGCATAGAGACGCTGCTGGAAAACGCCGCTAGCCGCACTTGACAACCGAAAGCACACCCTGCTCGCCCAACTTTGTCATGTTGTGCTGAAAGGTTTGTCATAGGATGTTTGTTTGGCGTTTTCTTTCTGCGTTTTGTAGCTTGAGCTACAGTATCATCCATTGCTTCAATGGACCACCCCGAAAGTGTGTGCAAATCAAACAAAAGCACTGCAATAACTTCAGTAGCACAGACGGTGTGCGAAAAGCAATGCCACGGTTGCTGAGACGCGCGTGTCAGATATCTGCGCGCGAAAACGCGGGTGCGCATATTACGAGATATTTTGTTTTCGTGTCATTTTTAGTGCTAAACTAGGTGTTCACATTATGTGAGTAAATATGGTATAGTAGCCGAAAGATTTCCCAGACCTGACTGTGACTGGACAAATTATACGTCTGAATAATGCAGCAGTTTGAAAAATCCAACAATCACTAAATAAAACTTAATTTCACCTCAACTGCACTAAAGATGTCTGTAACTGTGCTCTGTCGAATATCGCTCCAGCGTCTGATGGTGTCATCATACACATTTAATATGGAAGCCGACACTGAAGATTTTTGTTTAAGTTTAATTTGTACAAGCTTTCGCGTGGAGGTGGAGTGAAGTGGTGACACACATAAGTATATATAGTATACACGACTAAACACACTGCTGTACAAAGAAAGGGAAGAGGAGAGGAGATACGGTGCCACATGTCTGTGTACAATGAATAGCTGGGCAGACGGATAGGTGACCTCTAACCGTTTAAGAACAGTAAAAGGTGTTGTTATGAACAAAAAGGCTCGCCAACCTAGTTTCGCGGAAGGGGGGTCAGGAGTATGGGAAACGAGTGGCCCAGAATGGACAAAAGGGAAGGTTACGGATTATCTAACGGAGTACCAGATGATGACTGAAAGTGGGGATTCAAGAATTGTGCACAAATAAATGTAGATATATAGCTACTAAATTTACATAAGCGGATATAACGAGCCAGGACTAAGATTCAGACCATTTGGTGTGAGACACTTGAATTGCGAAATTAAGTAGGACTCTCTATTCTTACGTTTAATGTCGGTGCGGAACCCAGATTCTAGCAATATAATTTTCAAATCAGTTTCAAAATCGTGATTAGGTTGATTGAAGTGAATGGCGACAGGAGTTTGGCGGGCATTTAGGATATCAAATTTGTGGCCATAAAATCTTTTTCTCATTGTGTTGAAGGTTTCACCGATGTATTGTGAATTGCACTTGCAGCAGAATATCAAGTAACAAATATTGGGTGAATTACAGTGGAGTGAATGACGAATTTTCAAACAGAAGTCACCCAAAGTGCTACGGGCAATGGTTGACGGCGCGATAAATTTACAGGTCTGGCACCGTGTACTACCACAGGGATAACAACCCGGCGAGCGCTTCATCATGCATGATGACGTGAGGATGTCGCGCAAATTTTTCGATCTACGTAATGCTACTAATGGGGGAGTGGGAAAAATTTCCTTTAATTGCTCGTCAGCATGTAATATATTGAGGTGGCGTCTAAGAATGGAATTGGTATTGACAAGTGATTTATGATATGTAGTGGATAAAACTACATTACTTAAGTCCTCTTTGCGTTTCGGGGTGAATAAGGACTCCCTGGATAGGCTAGATGATTTGGCAAACGAGTCATGGATGAGTTCAAATGGGTAATTTCTTTTTTCGAAATCAGATACCATTTGCTGAGCATGTTTTACAAAATCAGTCTGATCTGAGCAGATTCGTTTCAGGCGCAAGAACTGACCATATGGAATACTCCTTTTCTGGTGATTGGGATGATAGCTTTCATAGTGGAGATATTGGCGCTTGTCCGTTGGTTTCTTGTATAGTTCAGTGGTCAGCCTACCAGATTTACATGACACTGTCACATCAAGGAAGTTGATGGATGACCTTGAATAGTTACAGGTAAATTTAATTTTGCTATGCAGAGAATTGAAGTGATCAAAAAATGACTGCAGAGATGCCTCATCACCAGACCAGAGGACAAAAATGTCGTCGATGAACCTGAGATATATAAGTGGCTTACGGGGGAAAGAATTGAGGGCTGAGTTTTCAAAACGACCCATGAATAAATTGGCATAATTAGGTGAGACCCGGGAGCCCATGGCAGCGCCACGAATTTGGACGAAGTGTTGATCGTTGAATTATCCTTAGTTGCTGACCACTGCATCAAACACATCGCACCCCTTCTCCCATCCTTTGTCAAAGACACAAACGATTTCCTTTCCAAAATTAACGTTGTCCATGACCATTTCAGTAACCATGCTGACATTTTGTTGGCAACAATGGATGTCGTTTCGTTATACACTAACATTCCCAATGACGAAGGTCTCTCTGCTGTTGAACACTTCCTTAATTCTCACCCTTCCGATATTCTTCCCATGCCCACTATCATCCCCCTTTTAGAACTAGTTCTTAGCTGTAATAACTTCGTATTCAACGATCAACACTTCGTCCAAATTCATGGCGCTGCCATGGGCTCCCGGGTCTCACCTAATTATGCCAATTTATTCATGGGTCGTTTTGAAAACTCAGCCCTCAATTCTTTCCCCTTAAGCCACTTATATATCTCAGGTTCATCGACGACATTTTTGTCCTCTGGTCTGGTGATGAGGCATCTCTGCAGTCATTTTTTGATCACTTCAATTCTCTGCATAGCAAAATTAAATTTACCTGTAACTATTCAAGGTCATCCATCAACTTCCTTGATGTGACAGTGTCATGTAAATCTGGTAGGCTGACAACTGAACTATACAAGAAACCAACGGACAAGCGCCAATATCTCCACTATGAAAGCTATCATCCCAATCACCAGAAAAGGAGTATTCCATATGGTCAGTTCTTGCGCCTGAAACGAATCTGCTCAGATCAGACTGATTTTGTAAAACATGCTCAGCAAATGGCATCTGATTTCGAAAAAAGAAATTACCCATTTGAACTCATCCATGACTCGTTTGCCAAATCATCTAGCCTATCCAGGGAGTCCTTATTCACCCCGAAACGCAAAGAGGACTTAAGTAATGTAGTTTTATCCACCACATATCATAAATCACTTGTCAATACCAATTCCATTCTTAGACGCCACCTCAATATATTACATGCTGATGAGCAATTAAAGGAAATTTTTCCCACTCCCCCATTAGTAGCATTCCGTAGATCGAAAAATTTGCGCGACATCCTCACGTCATCATGCATGATGAAGCGCTCGCCGGGTTGTTATCCCTGTGGTAGTACACGGTGCCAGACCTGTAAATTTATCGCGCCGTCCACCATTGCCCGTAGCACTTTGGGTGACTTCTGTTTGAAAATTCGTCATTCACTCCACTGTAATTCACCCAATATTTGTTACTTGATATTCTGCTGCAAGTGCAATTCACAATACATCGGTGAAACCTCCAACACAATGAGAAAAAGATTTTATGGCCACAAATTTGATATCCTAAATGCCCGCCAAATTCCTGTCGCCATTCACTTCAATCAACCTAATCA
The DNA here is from genome assembly GCF_037126465.1 of Ornithodoros turicata. NCBI lineage: Eukaryota > Metazoa > Arthropoda > Arachnida > Ixodida > Argasidae > Ornithodoros > Ornithodoros turicata. The sequence goes on from NC_088201.1 coordinate 52,368,020, forward strand.
CGATTTTGAAACTGATTTGAAAATTATATTGCTAGAATCTGGGTTCCGCACCGACATTAAACGTAAGAATAGAGAGTCCTACTTAATTTCGCAATTCAAGTGTCTCACACCAAATGGTCTGAATCTTAGACCTGGCTCGTTATATCCGCTTATGTAAATTTAGTAGCTATATATCTACATTTATTTGTGCACAATTCTTGAATCCCCACTTTCAGTCATCGTCTGGTACTCCGTTAGATAATCCGTAACCTTCCCTTTTGTCCATTCTGGGCCACTCGTTTCCCATACTCCTGACCCCCCTTCCGCGAAACTGGGTTGGCGAGCCTTTTTGTTCATAACAACACCTTTTACTGTTCTTAAACGGTTAGAGGTCACCTATCCGTCTGCCCAGCTATTCATTGTACACAGACATGTGGCACCATATCTCCTCTCCTCTTCCCTTTCTTTGTACAGCAGTGTGTTTAGTCGTGTATACTATATATACTTATGTGTGTCACCACTTCACTTTGTACCTGAGGAAGCGTGGACCTCCACGCGAAAGCTTGTACAAATTAAACTTAAACAAAAATCTTCAGTGTCGGCTTCTGTATTTTATTTATGTGATCTACAGGACTTGACTCCCCTCTTCGTATACGCACATTTAATATGGTGACAACGCGTCGAAAACAGCGACATCGTACCAACTGAGCGCCGGTGCCGAAAGCATCAATATATGCATCAATATACTTGTACAATACATGCCCTGGGGAAGTTACATCTTTAGGATACCCTTTTTTGTTCCTGGGCTGTAGGCACTATTTAAGAGTCTTAGCTTTTTGTAGGCAACCTTCCAGACATCAAATCAGAATCCCCCACTGCCACCGCTAAAGTGCACACGGAAGGGACGCCGTCCCTTCTTCGGGCGAAGTATGCACAATAAACTTGGACTAACGTTAAACTACAATCTGTTTGTGTTTGTCCTGTAGCGTGAACAATTTCGTAAAGCAGGCTTCAGTTTTGTAGAGCAGGCTTCACTTTGTGCAGGAAAGTGTCAGGTGAAGCCCACTTTCGGGAGGTGTTGTCCGTATTTGGCGAATATTGGGTATTCGATTCGAATTCGAGAACTCTAATATCCGCACATGCCTAAAAATAAGGGATTCCGTGAAATTCTGTGCGAAATGAAGGATTCCGCAATTAATCGGAATTCGACTCGGAACTCGACTAACCAGATTAACCAGACTAACTCGATTAATCAGAAGGAAATTCGGAATTTTGTGCAATTTCGCAGAATCGCGGAAAATGGAGGGCCTTAATCATACATATGTTCAAGTACTAGTACCACTGACCTTGTTCACAAGTGTCACGTGTAAAAGTTTCAACTCCGTTTCCCACTTCCTTTGCAGTGTAATAGGATGTGAAAGTTTCGTATAGGTGCGGCCGCCTTAGTTGCCAAAAATACATACACTGGTCACAGGAGAAAGGTTTCTCGCCCGTGTGCATACGTCTATGGCTGTGGAGTTTATCCCGCCGGCTGAACCGCATGTCGCAATGGTCACAGGCAAAGGGGCGCTCCCCAGTGTGGGTTCGGCTGTGCCTAGTCAGGTCTCTCGTTGAAGGGGTGCGGAATGAGCAGCCTTGCACTGAACAGCAAAGCAGTTGCTGTAGGTCTTGCTGTCCAGTTCTTTTTCTTCTTTTCTTTCCAGGTTGTTCTAGGAAGGAAAGAAAATTCTCAAAGTCAGAAACGGTGCAGAATACGCTTTTGTCATATCCAACTATACATGTACATGTTGGTACATGTAGCATGTACCTATATTTCGAAGTATTTTAATCCAACAGCTAGTTAGCACATTGTGTGTCACAATGAGCATCAGACTGACATTGGTAACTGAAACAATCTTCATACTCCTACTAGAGGGAGGAGGGGGGGGGAGGAGTGAAGGATGCTTCCATTCCTACTGACGTACTGTCATCAAATCCTGTGATATTTTTCGAGGGTAATTACTTGGTGCCTACAGCTTGAGCAGTACTATGCAACATTGCCGATACAGAATACTATTTGGACAACAACAGCAACTTTATTGTGAGGTGACGAATGGGGAGTTTCATCGCCAGGGGCAATACTCTACCCCATTGCTAGTGGTGATGCGAGGAGGAATGAAATAATGAGCTCCTTCCCAATAAGGATCAAAGTCCTATGGTGTCCAGAAAGGTGAGGAGAGCTTTGAGGGCAGAGCGTTGGTGGGCTGGATGTGGCCAGGGACCAAGCAATTTTGAGAGAGAAAGGGGGAGAGTCCAGCTGGTTAAGGGATCCAGAGAGTGCGGTTCGGGAAGGTTGGTAGTATGGGCAATGGAGGAGAATGTGCTCTAGATCTTCTACAGCACCGCAGCGACAGCACTGGGGAGCGTCCACTTGTCTCAAGCAGTAACGCCACTGCACTGTAAAAGCCGCATCAAAGGCGCATTAGATGAACCAATGTGGCATCTTGACAAGAGGTATGTCGAGGCGTGCGGAAAGCGAGCGCTGGATCAACTCTGCTCAGCATAGCTGGGGGAGAATGTCAGTGGTCCATTGGCGGGAAGCCAGGGGAGTCACAAGGCATCAAGTACGGAACACCGCTCTTCTCAGCAGCGCAATACGCATCCGTCTCTGAGACGAGAAAACTGCTTCTGAGGCGCTGTCGGCCTGTTCATTCCCTTCGCCACCGCAATGGGCTGGAACCCACTGGAGAACCAGCCTGTGCCCTGCTTCATGGACAAGGCTGTAAGCCATTAACACATCCATCACCAACGGTGCGGATGAGCCTCGGATGACACAATTTTCAATGGCTTGCAGCATAGATGTAGAGTCAGTGAACACAACCCATTCCCACGGAGTAAAATCTACGATGTGCTGCAGAAAGTAAAGTATGGCATAGAGTTCCGCAGCTGTGGCTGAGGTTTGATGCGAATGGCGACGTCCTTCCACTATTCCTTCGGACGGGATGATGAATGCCAAGGCAGACTTGCCATTTCGAGATGCATCATCGGTGTATGCTGCGGCAGAGGTAGAAAACTTTGCGTCTACCAGAGCATAAAAATGGGCTCAAAGGACTTGAGGGGGAACCTGATCTCTTCGTTCCAGGAGGTCCGGATGACATACGAAGGTGGGTGGCACGGGCAGAGACCAGGGGCCTTCCTGCGGTGTGACGTCCTTAGCTATGAAGCCGGTGAGAGTCTGGTGTGTCCTCTGCGCTACTCGATAGAAGTCGCTTTCAGGGCGGTATCAAATTTTCCTGAGGACTGGGTAAAGGGGAATGTGCGCACACAAACGTAGGAAGTGCCGAGCCGTTCCACGCTCACGGAGAACCTTCACCGGGAGTTCACCAGCTTCAGCCAGGACTTGCAGTGTTTCAGCCATTCTTGGCACGCCAAAGTAGTGACTAAGGCTTCGGGCAAACAGTGTCCGAAGGGTATTTAATGACGCTGTGGAAACACTGTGCAAGATTGGAAGGCTGTAAAGCATGGTCGCCCTCACCAAAGCCGCGTGAACAGCTAGGAGGGAGTGCTGATCACAGCAACATCCTAAGTCAGAAAGGTATTGAACTGCAGGAAGCCACCGCTGTACTTTGGTTTCAAGGTGCTTAATGTGGCGAGCCCAGTGCAGGTCCGAGTCGAGTACAGCTTGGGACAAAAGTTTAGGGAACACGGCATCTGCGTATTTCTTCATCGAAGCGGCCCCCTGCTAGCTATCAGGCAGAGATCGAATAAGAAACGGGTGGCTGGCTATTCCACCCATCTCTCAGTATGTGTGTCCACTCCTGTTTGCTGATAGGTTGTCGCTCCATTGGAGAAGTGCGACACCCTGGTGTTCCGTAAACTTTTGTCCCAAACCCTACAACACCAAGGAAGCGATGGGAACGTACAGGCTTGAGCTTCTGTGCATCAACCCAAAGAGGCAAATTTGTCATAGCCTTGCGGGTGAAAGAGAGCTCGACGCACTTTTCGGGTGAAAGGTCCATCCCACAGATGGACATTATTTAAGGCTAGCTGCAAACTACGCTGAATGGCTGGTCGTGACTTGCCTACGTCAAGGGCAACGTCATTGGCATACATAGAAAATGCTACTTTGCGAGAGATTATAGATTTTAGGCCCGCCATTACCACAATAAAGAGTGTAGGACTCGGCATGCTTCCTTGGGGTACACCTTGATGAACGGGATGCTTAGGGCTTTGGCCGTGGGATGTGTGTACAGCGACAGTTCGATCTGTAACGAAATCTTGGAGCCAGCGGAAGAGTCAACCAGATACTCCAAAAAAGCCTCAGGCATGCAGCACACAAATGTGAGAGACGGTATCATAGGCTCGCTTGATCTCTAGGAAAACTGATAGAACGATCCGCCGATGTGCACGACCATGTTGGACTGTAAAAACGATGTCGAGAACTGGACCCATGGAGCTTCGGTGGCGACGAAAGCCTGCAATTTTGTGAGGGAACGCACCTTGCTTTTCGAGCCACCAGTCGAGACGATGCAAAACCATTCTCTCCATTGGTTTTCCCACACAGCTTGTCAGGCTCCAAGGGCAAAAAGAGGACAAGGCATTTGGGGGTTTGCCTGGTTTCAGGATGGGGAGAACTAATGTGTCCTTCCAGGTAGATGGTAGGGATTCGTGTTGTTGTGGGAATATTTGTATGCCAACACTTCCACATCATGCTAGTAGATCTAGCTCACTGGTGAACATTAGAAGCAACACAAATAGCATTCTCCGCAAGAAACATTTTACAGGAAAGTCTACACTCTAAGGCAAGGGTCAGAAGAGGTCAGATAACCCAGAAGCCAAAGGGCAGTATATTGTTAATATATGTTTGTATGTGTGAAATACTTGAAAATATATCGAGAGAACAGAACTCAACTGTTAAAGTAATCCTGAAGTATCACCAAGATGAAAAACGAGAAAATAGAGACAACTGATACATTACCTATTACAATCATGACAATGGGGATTATTTGATCTTTGATAGGGCAAAGTCTACATTGGCTATGATGGACCATACACAGGTGGTAAGGTGAACATGGTAAAACATGGCTGGTCAAAGTGAAGGTGAGATGATTACAGTTGTATTCTCAGGCTGTGACACATCAACAGGTACGTCATGCTTAGTCCCTGTGTTTCCAGGGTTTGTCACGTTATTTGGGAATTGGAGGCAACTATTAGGTTTTAGAGTCATAAAATTGGGCAATGTAGGCTGAAAAAACAGATCTTCAGCTTGCTTAGCATTCATCCCATATAGGTGACTGTATTTGCACTTTATCAAGCATGTTTTCTTTTTTTTCTCTTCTGGTTTTATCGTGAGTGGCGACATTACAAATCTGGGGTAAAAATGGGCCTTACCATATTTAAGCCTAAGACACAAGGCTCTAATTATGCTGATCACATAAAATGGATTGAAATCCAGTATCTTACTGAATTCTATTCGAATGACCTGCTCCACAACATTTCATGCGTGTGGAACATGGAAAAGGTTGAACCAACAGTAATAACAAGAGCTTGGTTTTCTATAGCAATGATCACTGTACTCTTTTTCATGCAACATTATTTCCATTTTGGATTCAGCCTAATACAGTGAACTTGTGATTCCATTCCCCAGACTGAACACTCTCTCCTGTGGACATTCAAAATAGATCCCAACGCACATGTCCTGATATGGGTATCAGATAGACATCTCTGGGAGCTACATGAATGGACGTCCCTAACCGTACACGCATGAACACGCCGTTTGGAGAATTGTCCGAATAGGGTCCCTGACGGGATGTTGCAGGGAGTATTATGAGAGGAGAAAGAGACATGGCAAGCTGTGTCGTGGCGTGAGTTCGACCTTTGCTGAACCAACTGAATGCCTCAAATCAAAAGCAGTAAGAAACACAGACGTTATCATTATAGGCTAGTTCCATCTCAAATCGAACAATCCGGTACACTTGATGTCTCGAATGAACGGGAAAAAAAATATATGTTGAAGCCCTCGGTGAGTTAGAAGAAATAAACGCTTTCGGAATTCTCTGCGCTGTGCGGTTCGGGAAGTAGGAGAGGAGGAAAAAACTGCCTCTCATAAGACGATGTCGTCGTCGCGCGGGTTTGAGCGTTCGCTACAAGGCTAGTTCTTGTCGCATTATAGAAATTTCTTGATCTGGCTTTAGACCACTTAGGGCACAATAGGATCCTGCTTTGGCAGTGCTGTGTCTGTTTTTGTTTGTCTACAAAAAAATATCGAAGTTGACTCAAAGTGCCGAAAAGCACCATATTCACTGCAACTTTGCGGACGATGTACAAAACTGATAAGATTGAGCTTTATGCCGCTTAATTTGTCATTCATGTGGCTATCGAATCATGTATAATTTGTTGCTCTACTCTGTAAGGAACGTAAGTAATACCTCTTTCAGTAGCACCATACCACCGAAAAATGACGAATTTCGGAAGCCTTTATCTAAAAAACCCCACCAAAAACTTGCCTCGAAAATTTTATATGTTGTAGGTAGGTCCTTAGACTATGCACAGAAGAAAAATCAAAAGTCAGACTTTATTGGTAGGCGCACTGTGGATTTTTTGCCAGCCCTATACGCGGAGCGCATTGAAGCCGTGGCACCGTGTCCCGCGTGTTGCAAAATGGAATTTTCCAAAGGGACTTTCAACTTCTGTCTTCATATAAAAAGTAATTGCTATCATTTGAAACCGTTCTGAGCGCTTGCGTTTATAATAGTGTTGTAATTGCTGAATGTAGATTGTGGAGCAACCATATGTGCTCACATTTTTTGCGGGATGACACATGCATTGCAAGTGCTGGGAGCCCGTGAGGAACAGAATGCTTTAGAATATTTTTGCGTCTTTATAAGAGGTATATTTGTCCACGGTGATCATATCGAAGCATATTTACAGTACACAGAATAACAAGAACTTGACAGCGAAGAAGACAAGGTGACGAAGGTAAGAAGGTAAGAAGGTAAACGTAAGTTATGCAAGTAAAAGTAAGTTATGCAGAGCATTCCGGGTGGATGAGAGTGCTCGTGTCATGAACTGTGGAAGCCACTTTCCTTAATGTTACTTTTGATGGCAGGTTCTTGTCAGATTTTCTTTCATATGTGGGCAACATTGCTGCGTGTTGTGATTCAGCCACCTTTGCTGTGAAGTACTTGAAGCAGCTTCTGCATAGCTGGCCCATTTCTGTTACGCCTTCGGCAACCACAGTCTTTATGGCAGCTACGCCGATCTCCGAAGCAAAGCGAAATTTTTTTGGCTATAGCACTTTTTTCTTGTGTATGAGGCGGTAGTCAGCGAAATCCACACAATCAGCACTGTACAACGAAGAGGCCATTGAGGTAGATGCCAGGACGACACACTACAGAAATGCAGATGTCATCGCACACTCTGTATAAGGGCACTCCGTGCACTTCTGTAGTCGAGAAGTGAGTGAAGCGTCTTCTGTGTGTAGGCGAAACTTTGCGCAAGGTGTCTTCAGGGAGTAAATGCGATCAGGACCTTCCCATGGTCGCAGCATGTCGAACCGTATAACATATTGGACAGCAGCGCCAGTCGGGCTGTTTCGGCAAGGTTCACAAAAGGTACCATGAATTAGCCTTGAGTGTGTGCATATGACACTACACAGCAACATTTTCCTCAGTGCAATTTCCCCCGTCCGAGGTCATTGGGCCGTAGTAAAGGAAATGTTTAAAAGAATACTGGAAGTCACTGCGTCCCTCTTGCCATAATACGTACAGTAAATATGCTTGTTTAGAATAACCCTGAACAGATATACCTCTTACAAAGATCATTCTGTTCTTCCCAGGCTCTCAGCACTTGCAATGCATGTGTGACATCCCGCAAAAAATGCGAGCACATCTGGTTGCTCCACAATCTAGATTCAGCGATTACACCATTGTATGAGCGCAAACGCTCAGAATCTTGAAAAGGAAACCTTGAAACCTCAGAATGGTTTCAAATGATAGCAATTACTTTTTATATGAAGACAGAAGTTGAAAGTCCCTTTGGAAAATTCCATTTTGCAACACGCGGGACACGGTGCCACGGCTTCAATGCGCTCCGCGTATAGGGCTGGCAAAAAATTCACAGTGCGCCTACCGATCAAGTCCGAATTTTGATTTTGCTTCTGTGCCTAGTCTAAGGAACTACCTACAACATATAAAATTTTCGAGGCAAGTTTTCGGTGGGGTTTTTTAGATAAAGGCTTCCGAAATTCGTCATTTTTCGGTGGTATGGTGCTACTGAAAGAGGTATTACTTACGTTCCTTACAGAGTAGAGCAACAAATTATACATGATTCGATAGCCACATGAATGACAAATTAAGCGGCATAAAGCTCAATCTTATCAGTTTTGTACATCGTCCGCAAAGTTGCAGTGAATATGGTGCTTTTCGGCACTTTGAGTCAACTTCGATATTTTTTTTGTAGACAAACAAAAACAGGCACAGCACTGCCAAAGCAGGATCCTATTGTGCCCCAAGTGGTCTAAAGCCAGATCAAGAAATTTCTATAATGCGACAAGAAATAGCCTTGTAGCGAACGCTCAAACCCACGCGACGACGACATCATCTTATGAGAGGCAGTTTTTTCCTCCTCTCCTATTTCCCGTACCGCGCAGCGCAGAGAATTCAGAAAGCGTTTATTTCTCCTAACTCACCGATGGCTTCAATATTTATTTTTTTCCCGTTCATTCGAGACATCAAGTGTACCGGATTGTTCGATTTGAGATGGAACTAGCCTATAATGATAACGTCTGTGTTTCTTACTGCTTTTGATTTGAGGCATTCAGTTGGTTCAGCAAAGGTCGAACTCACGCCACGACACAGCTTGCCATGTCTCTTTCTCGAGTCTCTAGATCTCTTCGATTTGAGATGGAACTAGCCTATAGTGAGTTAATATGCCAAGCAGTTCTTCAGTCCAGTGTTATCGGTATACACAATCACATTAAACTTGAACACTTCACCCTTTAGTTTGACTCGCGGGCAAACAGGGCTCTCGAATTTGTGGAAGCGCGCAAGACAAGCAATATATAGTATCTGTTTTCACTTTGGAAAGGTATGCCACTGCCTTTCCAAGTTCATAGTTCTAAGAGCTTTTTGCGTTTTAAAGCTTCATGCTCATTGTCCGCAACAGAAATACTATAAAGAAACAAAGAGGAGCAACTGAGAAAGAAAGATGCAGTGGCCAAAGCTGAAACAAAATGGCAGAAAAAAACGCTAGTAGGAATCTGTCCACTTACGCAGCAGCTCAATAAGCAGTATCAATAATAATGAGAAAATACAGGGCCCTGAGTATGTACTCAAGTAAGTCTGTGCAACGTCCCGGCCTCTCCGTGTAACTTCCTGTGAGGACAAACGATGGATATTTGTGGGAAATCCAAACCGTGGCCACTCGGAGAAGTGGGGGACGTCTGTCGGGAAAAATGTCTGTCTCCCAGGGAGATCCGAATTTCCGGGAAAGGATATCCCCAGGAATACCACAGGAAGTTTTGTTCCGTTTGGGTCACTATGCACTGATTTCACAATGGTTTTCTTTCCCTGCCATCATTTTGAATAAAGACACAGCATGATAGAGATCTCCTGAGAGGTATGCCACATCAACAACAACATGCAGGTTATGCCTCTTGTAGTTTTAAAATTCGATGTCACTATGAGGGGCTTCTCCACACTACAAGCAAGTTACGTGAACATTAAAGGAGCATTAAAGTGGTATCTAACATGGCCAAAAACTGCTGTCATCTTGTAAAGCAGTATGTGAAAAGCATTCCCACAAAATATTTCTGTCCAAAGTTGTTTCACCACGGCGCAATTAATTTGGAAAATCGCTGCCACCGTGACAGGCCGGAGCGCTCCAACTGCAGACCACACCCACTCTACTGTGACGTTTGTGGTAGAGAGCCCCTCATTCGTTCATTGGAAAAACTGTCTGCTACGAACATTGCAAGCTGTTTCTTGTTGACTTCTATTCTTTATATGATTTATATCACGTTTTCTAACAAAAAACAAAGCATATATGCAGCCTGAGAAAATAAGATTACGATCACAAGAGTAATATATCCGTGGCTTCTGTGGAATCTCAGAATTCACAGTTTCAGAAAGCAAGCGATGGCGGCGGTATTGTGGCGCCACCCGTTAGCCACTGAACCAACTGCGCGGTGAAAACGGTCGGACAGGCTGCACACTGTCGGGGAGCGCTGGGTTTTCGCTGTACAAGCGCAGTTAATTTCGGACTGCACCACTCGTTCTTCCTGTGGTGTCTGCGGTCCCAAAAAATCGTGGTTGTGTCGTGGACAGCCTTCAAACTCTCCGTTTCGGACATCACGTAGCCGGAGAACGCATGGCGTCTCCGAAGCGGTAGCAGACGCTTCGGCCTGAGCGAAGTTGCTCACCTCGATTATGTGATCCCAGGTCCAATGAGAAGCGTCCTCACCACTTGCGTCACAGAGTGACGCGCGTGGTGGCGCTCATCACGTGCCTATCGTGAAGGCGAGGGAGGGCGTTTCGCGCACGGGAGGTTCGGGGAGCTATTGCAGGCGTCCCAATTTCTCTACGGTTGCACTATTTGTGGGAAAACTGTTTTCGGCCGTCTAACATTCCATACTGACCAAAAACAGAAACAAAGTTGTGGGCCTCTAGACTGCTCCTTTAAGAAAATGTTATAAGCCTGCAAGAAGGTGAAGAGCATGTTGGTTAGTGCTGAACATGGTCCCTGTCCGTGTGCGTCCTGCAACATTTCAAGAGTCAAGTACTGTTTACCAAACGTTTCTACGCAAAGCCAATTTGCGCACATACTGTACCACATTTACACACGATCAACGTGCCTGTGTCATTAATACAGCCCAGACTCGGGCGCCCAAATGTCGATTCTTTTATCCAAAGTTATTTCACGCACTGACCCTAGCAGCACAGGTGGCACATACCACCACAGCTAGTGTAGTGCAGCGGGAGTGCCAGTTTTCCTCACATAATGAACACACACTCTACAGCGGTACACCAGTGGGTTAAAAAGGTACATTAATTATGCTAATAAATCCAGTACTGTAGATGTCATTATTCGTGTGGAACTATTTTTGACCTGGACAAAAAAAAGTACCCATGAATGGCATATCTCACTTTAGAAATTTAATAATGAAGGTGAGCACTGCACAACACCCAGTCAACATACTGCACAGTCCCTAGCCTGATATAAGGCGTAAAAGCCAGTAAGGTCTTTTTATGAGATTAGCCACCATTGCAGGCTTTCTCCTGGGGTTACTAAGAGAGCTCGTTCTAGAAAATTGTGCTTTTGTTCACTAATCCGGTCAGTGACCAAACCAGGAACTAGAAACACCGGGACATGCTTTCCTGGAAAGCAACCAGACCTGAGATTGTCCCCTAAATGCGACAGGAGCGAAGACCTGGTCGATGGGTCCCAGACATCGCTTGCGGATTTAGGTTCCCGCGAATCTCCTTTCGGGTCAGCTGTACCCATAAACACAAAAACAATTACGTCTACAGTAAATTGGATGCAGAGAATAGTGCAAAGTTGGGCCCGTTGGTACACTGCAGTTTAAAGGCCAGACTAGAGATAAGGAGACCAGCGGTAAGGAGACACGGACGCAGGAGGGAACAAACATGTATACGCATGTTGATAGTCCAGCATTCGTGCTTGTTCCCTCCTGCGTCCGTGTCTCCTTACCCCTGGTTTTAATCTTCAACAACTGGATGCAAATACACGCTCAAACACAGGTCCTGTAAATAATGGCCCGAACAGAACACCCTCCACACTAACTCTGGCGTTTAAACGGAGGCTCACCATTAGTGGAAGTGACTGCAGGTGGTGCAGAAGTAGATGACTCAGCAGAAGCAGGAACTATGGGAGCACGAACGGGAAGAACAGCAGGACCTGTACTTAAACACGATTCGCTGCTTGGATTGACAGGTGTCAGAGTGTGGACAGTCTTATCCTGCGTCCCGACATCCTCCACCGTAGCTTGAGAGTAGAGCAGCGCATCAGCAGCATCAAACGTGGTTGCTGACGGCTCCCATAGAGAACTATGGGCAGAGGATGGACTCTCTGGCAGCATGTTGCACAGAAACGTTTGAACGCTGCTGCTGTTGGTGAACATTTCTTCATTCCTGAAATCATGTGACCGCTGTCATAGAGCACAATCCTCTTTTTTTGGGGGGGGAGCAGGTACTATCCACTAACTGGTGGCTTCCTTGGAAGCCCAACATGCGAGTTAGGGTTCTTCAACATGTGAGTTACGATCACTTATCAAACTTTTCACCAATAACTGCATCTGAGATGAAAGTTTAGTCTCAAAACATAGGGACTCCAGTGTAAAGCTGCCCTGTATCATGTAAAGTAATATGGTCTTATAATGGGCCTCTTTCACAAACACGTCGTATCCTAGCGGCTCTCGAACGAAGTATGCTCGGCTCGCGTCAAAACAAATCCACAAGGGTAGCACAAAGGACCAAAACCGGTCCGGAGTGGGGCCGACAAGCTCGCGCCATTTGTGCGGTCTCCCCACTTCTTTCGTCCCCATAGTGCCCCATATAGCGATCATACGCATGCGCATAGGCCATTGTGAAAAAGGTCCATTGCAATGAAGGTGACTGTGTCTACAGTTAAGAGACATGATTTTTTTTTAATTGACATGTTGTTCATTAACCTTTGTTTTTATTAGTGTATAGTAACAAAGTAATTGTAGCAGCTCAAAGCAAGATAATTCAAAATATATATATATATTTCTGTACTCCCGTACAGGTTAAAAATATACCGTTCTTTCACACAGCTTAAAACATTCATCATCAATTTTACAAAATTTTTGGGGGTGAGAGACGTCCGCCAGTGCATGAAGTAATGTGATATTCCAGGAAGGTAAAGGAGTGTGTAGACACCTTTGAATGTTCATACAGGGAACGGAAACGCGATTTCAACTGTACCTCTACATCTTGAGATCACAGAGAGTAGATTGAGATACATTATTCAATTTTTCATGTTCTAACTCTGACAATGTAACCATCGTCCGCTTCGAAAATACAGGAAATCATTAATTCGGGCACACGCCTCACAGGAAATCGGCAGAGCGTTCGCGGAGACTGCAGGTGTGTCACTTTCCTCCCAATGTTTAAAACGAATTGACACATAATGTAAACCTTACTCTACCTGCCGAATGTGCTCGCACACTGTTCCGGGAGAGTTTCGGTGGGCGACGTCGGGCAAGTTGTACTGCTGTGCTTTCCGTCGAGATAGGCATGAACTAAAGCGGCTGTGGACCCTTCGGGGTGGGCATTTGACTCAAACGATGACTCTTTCTCTTTCTGTTTATGTTCCAAGAAGGTCTCGATGTCGAAGAACCGAGCCTGACAGCGTCCGCAAATGTGAACATCGCTAGAAGCAGTGCTCACACTGCTTGTACAGCTACTACCTGTGACAATATAAGGAGCGATACATCGATGAAACACTGAAAAGTCATGAAAATATAATCTGAATCAAGGATAACTCACCTAATTTTTCAATCATTCTTTATGACATAGCGGGTTCGTCGGCAGAGCGGTGAATGAACTGATAGCACCACCACTACCACCACTACCAGCAGTGAGTGAGTGCACCTCGTCCCTTTTGACAGCCTTTTGAGTCAGAGCAGCGCCTCCTCTATTACAGAGTAATTGAGGAGGCGCTGGTCAGGGCAGACGTCAAGCGTCACAGGTGCAACAAAAAAGAAAAGAAAAATACATATATACACGAGTGCACTATATACAAATATCAACAAGAGTGTTTTGCTTTCTTTCTCTGTTCCCACTGTATTAGGTGGCGCTTCACTTGCATCAGCCGTTCCTCCTTCTGTAGACTTTCGGTTTCAGTTTGGCCGAAACTTATGGCCACTTGGAAACTTGGCCATTACTAATGACCAGCAGATGGCAGTGCACTGAACGCAGCCGCCTCGGACTTTCGGTAAGTCGTATCATGAAACTCGCTGTTAAAAAGCATAAAGCAGCTGTTTAAACTTGTCACTTTCAGTGTTGCTTCTTCTGTTGCATTTGTTCTATTTCTTCTGCTTCCGCCGTTGTTTTCCTTCCGCTTCGTTCATTTCGTCGCATAGAAAAATTCGTTGTACTTGTGTGTTGTGGTGTTGTCGCATGTTCGATACCGACGATTGCGAGTCTAAATAGGCAGATTATTTTGATACGAAAATGAAATGCACATTCGTTCCGAAGGCATCAAGTAGAGTATTATTGTGATTGCTGCTAAGCATTGCCCGGAGAGATATTCCGGGACAGAATTCCGGGAACAGTGTGCGTTCGCTTCACAGCTGTTTGCCTGCTGCAGCACGGTGTGAGTATGAGTGTAGTAAAGCACCTAGACGTATGTCCGAGCCACACGGATCCTGTTTGATTGCTGGTTCTTACAGTTTGTATACATCGTGTTAACTTGAGGATACGAACAATCACCCGATTTCTTTTTAATCTTGTGTGCGTGCTATTTATCTTTTCTCGTGCGGATGTGCTTGACGCCCCCATTATTTTATTCCGCGTGATACGTGGCATTTTACGCAAACGAAAGCAATTCCAACGATGGCAAACGATAGCAATTCGTCCAATACCCGTACGCATCCGTTTTGCACCAACGTGCATATAGGCGAGGAAGCTGGGGAAGCTGGTGTACTCCAGAGATACCTGCTTTAGAACATAAAGGACATCGACAAAGTCCTGGTTCGTATGTCTCCACCGAAACAGTTCTGTATTCCTTTACCTTTCTTCCCTTCATCTTTTGTCATGGCTTGCAGCTCTGGACAGACATGGTGCATACTTACCTTTTGCAGCCTCCTCTGTGAATTAATCCAAGTATCATGTGTGTTATGTGGATGTCACTAATATATGACTTTTGGTCGTGATTGATTTTAAAGCGCCGACTATTATTTACCATAATTGATATTGCTGAGAAGTGTCAGAAAAGTTGCATAAGTATAACAATGCTGTACTAAAGGCAAGCTGTGCTCTGAAAATTAGTGTTGCACTTTTTATGAGGGGTCGTATTTAAAGTTCATGGTCCAAACTTCCGTTAATTTTACAGCACACTTCTACTAAGGTCAGGGTATTGACCACAGCTCCTTTTTTCTTTCTTTTTTCTCGCAGTTTATTAGTGCAGTTTTATTATGTCGACCATTTTGTGATCAGATATTCACTTTCATGATGGGGAGAAATTGGGCAAGTTGGCGAATGTCATATGTGATGAAAACAGTGCTAGAAAACACAGGACGAGGATGTCTACATATACTGTCTACATCTTCGTCCTGCGTTTTAGTGCTGCCGGTACCACCCACCCAGAGTCTGGGAGGTGACACAGGTTTGAATCCTGTCACAGGCTGTGCTGTCTGAGGTTTTCCCTGGGTTTTCCGAAGACTTTCCAGACTAATGTCGGCACAGTTCCCCGTCAAGTCGGCCCAGAACGCATACTAACCCCCTGTCCCCCACTCCTTCCTGCTGTCCTGTCTCCATCTGTCCACGTCTGTATGCCGGTCATAGCCACAGTTGCTTCGCGGTACTAAAACATGATTTAAAAAAAAAGTGCCACACACTCTAGTAAGTGGTAGAAGTGCAAGGGTGCAGGTGAGCTGGTACATAGTAAAGCGACGATAAAAACCGGAGACACGGAACAGAAAAAAGACAACACGACACGTTCTCAGAGAACGTGTCGTGTTGTCTTTTTTCTGTTTCGTGTCTCCGGTTTTTATCATCGTTTTACACTCTAGTACAGTAAAACGTCCAAAGTCGGACACCTCCCTACCTCAGACAACTCCCCATGTCGGACAAGATTTCATTGCACAGGCAGGCTCCCATTGAAACTACATGGGGACGAAATTCTCTATGTCGGACACCTCCCTATCCCGGAAGTAGGACAGGGTTTTCCCTGCTAAGTCGGACAAAACCCTGGCCAAATTACCTCAATCTCGGCCCATCTTTGCACCAAAGATGCAAAATGGGCCAGTCGCCTTGACTTTCGCCCCTTTTTTCCCCTATACTGGTCTCAGCATTTTGTTGCTTTAGTTTTTCGAGTCCAAAAACAAGTGCTGTCAGTCCATATTGTAATTCTTTGTGTGAGCACTTGTCTTCGGTTTGTCTAGAGCCTTTGAACGCGCACTGCACCAAAGCAATGAAAAGCGGGCTGACGCTTCAGACACATGTCCTCGCTGCTCGAAAAGCTCCAGAGGTAATGCCATTGAGTGGAATCTGAACGGAATTAAATCTACCAAAATCAGTAATAATTATCAGTGAAGAATGGGTAGAGGTACCACTACCACCAGGTACCACGAAGGACCATAAATTGAAGAAGGGGGACATTTCTGGCAACACACCTGTGATCTTTTCCATTTTCTGTTTCCCTCATATTCTGTAACTCGGACACCTCTATAAGTGGGACACGCTTCGGCTGCACCGCGGGTGTCCAACATAGGAAGGTTTCACTGTAAGTCTTCCGATCCTTCTGGAACGAATAGATCGGGTTCTCCCTGAAGTCCTTCGAGCCCATTTTATGCTCTCGTAGACGAGAAGTCTTCTATGCCTGCAACAGCATATACAGATGATGCGTATAGAAATACCAAGTCTGCCTTGGCATTCGTAATACCATCCGAGGGCGTAGCTCAAGGACGACACCTTTCGCGTCCAACCTCACCAACAGCTGCAGAACTCTGTGCCATCCTTTTCTTTCTGCAGCACATCAATGATTTTGCCCTGCCGTAACGGACAGTGTTCACTTACTCAAAATGTGCACTGCAAGGAGGGGGGGTGATCTACGGGGAAGGTGCGGTCAGCCTGCTATGAAGTGGCGGCTCGATGCACCGATGCGGGGTGTGCTAACCTTCTTGCTCTGGGATTTGGGCTGTCCAGAAGGACTACCCACCACAAAAAACATGTGAGCATCCCTCAGTAGTCTTCATTGGGATTTTCCCTGTACCACGGTATCCGCCAGGATTACCAGGATAACTGCACTGCACGCTATTGAAAATTCTGGCATAAAAGGCTCATCCACACCCTAGTGACGGATGTGTTAATGGCTTAACCACCCTGCGTACGAAGCAGCAGGGCACAGGCTGGTTCTCGAGTGGGTTCCATGCCATTGTGGTGTCGTGGGGAATGAACCGACGGACAGTGCCGCAGAAGCAGCTCTCTCGTCTCGGAGACAGATGAGTATTGCGCTGTTCAGAGGAGACTGCCGTTCCATTCTTCGACGTCTAGTGACACCCCTGGCTTCCCACCATGGGGTGTCCTGTAGCGACAAGTGACACAAGTAAGGGACAACCTTCCTGGTAGCTCGCAAGGGAGCAAGTGAACGAACGTTTATTTTGCTCGCGCCTCAACAACAGCGGCGCCGCGATGCCGATGGCAAAGCCGCCACAAATTCCCCGCCTCCTAGCGCGTCGCTGGAAGGCGACGGGTGCGGACCAGGTTTTTGGACCAGCTCACGGAACGGCATATGGTCGATGGAGGGGATAAGCCTGGACCGGGCGAGGAAGTTGAGAAGGCGAGTTGGGGAGGTCGATGGAGGTCGAGGTCAATAGAGGTCGAGGGAGGTGGATGGGTGTCGAGAAAAGCAGGCTTTAGGCGCTCGATGCTGACATTTTCCTCTTTCCCGTTGACGAGAACGGTGTAATAGCTGGCTGCTCGGCTCAAAACACGATGGGGGCCGGTGTACGGGGGCTGCAGAGGTTTTCGCACTCTATCACAGCGAAGGAAAACGTGTGTAGAGCTGCACAGGTCAGGATGTTGGTAGGGACGCCCAGAGTAGGAACGGGAAGGTGCAGGGCGTAAGGCAGCCATGTGCCAAACACAAGGTCACCGGGCAACCGGAGCGCCATACCATACACGAGCTCTGCCGAGGAACACTCGAAATCTGGCTTGAACGCAGAGTGGATTCCCAGCAGGACAATAAGTAGGGCTTCAGGCCAAGGAGTTTCGGGTGATGACCGCAATGCGGCCTTGAGCTGCCGACGGAGTCTTTCCACAAGGCCGTTGGATGCAGGATGGTAAGCGGTTGTTCGGATGCGGCGAGTCCCAAGAGCGTTGGTAAGGCTGTAGAAAAGCGCCGACTCGAACTGCGGGCCCCGGTCAGTGGTGATAATCGATGGGACTCCGAATCTGGAGACCCACTCACGGAGAAGAGCCGCTGCGACAGTTGGAGCCGTGGAATCTGAGAGAGGAACTGCTTCCAGCCAGCGGGTATATCTGTCAATGATAGTGAGGATATATCTGAAACCCTGAGCAGGTGAAAGCGGGCCCACGAGGTCCACATGTATATGGTCGAAACGTTGATCGGGCGGGGGAAAAGGAGAAGGCGTCAGGCGAGTGTAGCGGTGAACTTTGTTTTGTTGGCAGGGCAGACAGGCCTTCACCCAACGGCTGATGTCGCTGTTCATACACGGCCAGACGTAACGCTCGCAAATGGCCGCTCGCGTCGCGCGGACGCCGGTATGGCACAAAGCATGGAATGTGTCGAACACGGCGCGACGGAAGGCCCGAGGAAGGAAAGGGCGGGGACGTCCTTGGGAAGTGTCGCAGGCCACAAGCTTGGACGCGCCTGGCAACGCAAGGTCTTGGATGACCAGGCCAGACGACGAGCTGGCGTGGAACGTGGCGAGTTCAGAATCCATGGATTGGGCTTCGGACAAGGTGTCCAAGGACAGCGTCGACGGGGATTTGGCAGAGTCAACAGTTGAGACAGATCTGCTGAGGGCGTCAGCGACTAGGTTGTTGGTGCCAGTGACGTGACGGATGTCTGATGTGAGTTCAGCAATGTAGGCCAGATGTCGGGTTTCTCGTGGCGTATAACTGGTGCTGGCAGATGACAGGGCGTACGTAAGGGGCTTGTGATCGGTGAATATGATGAAAGAGCGTCCTTCCAGGAAGTGTCGAAAGTGCTTTACCGAGAGGTAAGCGGCCAGCAGCTCGCGGCCGAAGGTGCTATATCACATCTCAGGTGGATTCAGCTTCTTCGAGAAAAAAGCGAGAGGTTGCCACCCGGATGAGGCCTGTTGTTGCAACACGGCGCCAACCGCGGCACCCGAGGCGTCCACCATTAAGCTCGTGGGGGCGTCATGCCGAGGGTGGACAACAAGTGTAGCTGCGGCGATATCTTCTCGGATCTTGTCAAAAGCCTTGGTAGCCTCTGCTGTCCATTGTAGGGTTGGTGGCGGAGTTTTGCGTGAACAGAGAAGCGCTTCCAGAGGCTGGAGCATAGAGGCGCAGGCGGGCACAAAACGGCGATAGAAGTTAGCCATTCCGAGAAACTGCCGGATCTTGGTGGCTGAAGTTGGGCGGGCAAAATCGCGGATGGCAGCTATCTTGGATGGTAGTGGTAAGATTCCCGGGCTGTTTATGCGATGGCCAAGAAAATCGAGCTCTGCTACCCCGAACTCGCTCTTTGCAGCGTTAATGACGATGCCATGATGTTCCAAGCGTGCAAACAGGGTGCGGAGGTGTTGGGCGTGCTCTTCTACAGAGCGACTGGCCACCAGCAGATCGTCTAGATAGGCGTACACGAAAGGGAGCCCGCGGATGACAGAATCTATCAACCTTTGAAAGGTTTGGGCCGCGTTTCGCAACCCAAAGGGCATCCGTAAGAATTCAAAGAGGCCAAATGGGGTGGTGAGGGCTGTTTTAGGGATGTCCTCCGGCGCCATAGGAATCTGGTGGTATGCGCGAACCAAGTCAAGTTTCGAAAACGTTGTGGCCCCTTCCAGGTTGGCTGCAAAATCGAGGATGTGCGGAATGGGGTAGCGGTCAGGGACGGTGATGCGGTTTAAAGCGCGGTAATCACCGCAAGGCCGCCAGTCGCCCGTTTTCTTAGGCACCATATGGAGGGGTGACGCCCAGGTGCTGGATGATGGGCGAATGATGCCGAGCTCCAACATGTGATCGAATTCGGCCTTGGCAATCCTGTACTTCTCGGGAGCGAGACGACGTGGTCGAAAGTGAACAGGAGGGCCAGTAGTGAGCGCATGATGTAAAGCGTCGTGTTGGACGGGCTGGTTCCAGTCAGGTGGTTGGGTGAGTGTGGGAAACTCCTTTAGTATGAGAGCATAAGGTGGAGATGGCTCAGCAAGGGAAAGAACTCGTTGGGGGCTTGCCGGGGCGCGAATTCCGTGCACAGACAGGTGTGTCAAGGCGTCGACGAGGCGCTCCCCAGAAACGTCGACGAGCAGGTTAAAGTGGTGTAAGCAATCTGCTCCTAAGATCGCCTGGTGAACATCGGCCATCAGGAACAGCCAGCGGAAGGTTCGTCGCAATCCAAGGTTTAGGGTTAAGGACTTTTGGCCGTATACAGGGATGGTGGTTGAATTGGCCGCCTTGAGGGATAAGCAAGGTTCTCGGGAGCGACGGCTGAGTTTCGAAGCAGGGATTACGCTAACTTCAGCGCCAGTATCCACGAGAAGACGCATGCCGGAGGTACGGTCCACGATGTGAAAAAGGCGGCAATCATTAGGACCACGTCCACTCGCCGCCACTATTGCAAAAAATTGGGGGAGGGGTTATTATTAGGATTATATCTAAAGATGAGTGCGGGTATGAAAATTCATACCCGCATCCGCAGCAATGTCATTGGCTCAACCCACATCCGCACCCGCACATCCCGGCGCGCATCCGCATACCTGCCGATATACCCGCAGCCCAATGCGTACGCATGTTTTAGTTATGCCACATGATCGTCACAGAACGAAATGATTTATTTTATGCGGGGGACAATGTCCGTTAGCGAGCCACCTTTGGCTTGGTGCAAAAAGCAGCTTTGCTGCTTTTTGCCAGGCCCTCAGTATTCATGTATCTTTTGCATGAGTAAATAAAAACATCAGATCAGATCAGACCTTTCTAACACATAGACTGTGGACTCTGCTGACATGGTTGCCAGCTTACTGATGCGAAGCATACTAGTCGTGGTGTCGAAAGATAGTCAAAATTAATGCTATGCAGCAAACAACAGCATCAACTTTATTGTGAGTTGGTGATTTGGATATGGAATGTTTTAGAAAGTATTTTGCACCAAATGTTTGCAATGAATCGGGTCATACCCCAAAATCCGACGGGTTGGTTTTTGCGGGGTATTGCGGGTATCGCAATACCTGGGGGTATTGCGGGTATAGCTGCGTAATCTGCGGAGGAAGTGCGGGTCTACCAGCACCTTATCCGCAACCCGCAATGATATGGAAATGTGTACCCGCTAAGAACAAACTTGCGCGGGTGTCCGCGGGTATACCTGCACCACATTCACCTTTAGTTATATCATAACAGCGTAACGAATCATTATACGCATGTGCCTAAAGCCGAAATAGCAAGGATCCCTTGCAAGCACCCCTAACTAGGAGGTGCGCAGGTAAAAAAGTTAGAGTGTCACCAAACATTTTTGGGGAGGGTTTGAATAAATCACTGAACCTAAGTTTGTGGTCTCAGCCACACACGCTTTCTTGCCTTGAATTTGTCCTTGAAGTCACTGCTACTTTGCAATTTTGTGGTCTGGAAGTTAGTTGGACGAGTCATTCTGCGATGAGCAGGAGCGGAATTCACAGTCTGAACTTCCAGTAATACAGCTTCAACCAGAGCTATGTCCTTCATTTTCATATATTGCTCTTGAATCTGCGTTACTTCTGTGCATCTAAAAATGTTATGACACAATGTTTTACAATGAGCTGACCTTAGGATGCGAAATGTAGTCTGACAGGCGGTCCCCCAGCAACAATAAACTCAGTTCCTGGTCAGAGATTTTCTGTAGCGTAATTCTTTGGCTGATGCGTATGTGATACTTGTGAATCTACTCCCAGTTATTATTGTTATGATTACTGACTAATATGAGATCATAGTCTTAGTCTGAGATACATTCTTTATTCTTTGATTTTCTTCTTGGGACTTCCTTGTTTATTCCTCCCAGTTTTAGGTTTGGCGCATTACTTTGAACCTTGGCAGGGCAGGGTCTGTAGTGCACTGGGGCTGTCCCGATCAGCAAGAGATGTTACAAAACTGTTGCAAAAGCGGTGGCTGAAATGTTGCAGTGTTTGTATGATGTTTCATGAACAAACACAACTTTTCTGCAGTGTTCCTCCTTGAATGTGAGTGAATGTTACAACCTCATTGCTGATACAGTTGCTGTTGCAATATCATAAGAACGCTCCAACAGCATAGCAGCAAGTAGGGCTAGGAAATGAAGGAGAAAGCACAAAAACTCTCATGTCAAGTGTAACCTATGAGATCATTTTGAGATGCGGCTGCTTTTCTTTTTTTTTTTTTTGACACCATAGTCCTTGTCTGAGCTGTAAGCTTTATTACTGTCATAGTTACTGTTGCTTCTAGCATTTCGCAGAAATTGGTAGGACATTTAATTTCATGGCAGGCATGAAATGAGTATGTTTGGTTTCCGTAGTTGCAAGTCGTATGACACAAAAGGAAAAGTAATCAAGACATGGAACAGATAAGGTACTACATTGTGGTGTCCTTGTTTGTCCTTTCTATTCCTTGGTTTTGGTTACTCTTCCTGTTGCCATGTACCAGCTCGTATGCGCCGTATTCCTTTTGCCATATGACACAACATAACTGTCACAGCTTAGATGGTAAATAAATGTTCTTGTTTGTTCGACTTACACTGTCTTCTTGCCTTGCCTTAAGCGTCCCTGGAGCCGAGCATGCTTCAGCGGACTCTCTCTTTGATTCTCGGTCCCCGCTGTACCGCTGTCATCTTGTCGAGGCTACAAATGCCCTGCCGTCTTTCCCAACCAGGAATTTGGCGAGTTCTGTCCTCTCACACGTAGCTAAACTGACCTTAGACTAGCACCTACCATGATGGGAACAACAGCTACGTGCTTTATTTAATGATGGTGAATGGGGAGCTTCATCGCCAGGGGCGATACTCTACCCCATTGCTGGTGGTGATGTCGGGAATGAAATAATGAGCCCCTTCAAAGTAAGGATCAAAATCCTATGGTGTCTAAAAACCCATGGAAAATGCTCCGTTTATGACATGGTATAGCTATGCTTAGACAGTACAAGAGCTAAAACAAGTTTTTGACATACATTTATTCAGCTTTTTTTTTTGTGTAAGGTAACTAAAGGTCAAGTAACTAAGTTACTTTAATGCATACACTGTGGCTGTAACTAGTTAGGTTTCAAAAAGAGCAACGTAAAACATAACTAACTCATCTACTATTTTTTCAGGCTAGCTGTAACTATAAATTCATTACGTTTTTGAGTAACTTACCCGTGTCTGCTCTGCCACAGCACACACACTCGCCATTCCCTCGGCTCCTTTCCAGCGCCACCTTCCAGCACCACCTTCTAGCACATTCCAGAAGCCATGAGTGTTCTAAATGTGCTTCAAGCAGAGTGAATGACTGTGGCAACATCGTTGTTTTGGGACAGCCACATAGAACGGAGACAGTTGCATGACTGAAGCTATAAAAGGGGGCTTCTTGAAGTGCACTTGGCTCTAGCGACCCCTGAGGACGGAGCAGGAACAAGGCAGTTACTTTTTCGGCACAGTCAGCTAAATTCCTTGTAGTGAAGGAGAATGTCTGAAAATCTCTGCAGCTCTTGCAGCGGTCCTGTTTGGCATCTGCATAGTTCTTCACATGTTTGTGTGTAGAATGTCTTCTTGGTTTGTGGTCAACTCAAATTGAAATTGCCATGTGTGTCAAACTTGGTAATACGTGAGCTTCGAAAGTGCTCAACTTTTTTTTTTTCTGTTCGTGCTCAACTTGGAGTGCACAGTAATGGCCTATAATATTTCTGTTCATTGCTGTTAGTAGTATTTAATCACAAGGAGTACTTTTTTCAATTACAGAAATGGAAGCAGCTGTTTCAAACCTAGGCTGCACTGAATGAGTCGGCTACAGTGCCGAAGACATCATGTCATGGTTGGAGTTGTCTGTGCAAGATGCAATGCCAGAGCTCACCCTTGCACAGCTAGGTACATGGCTTTCAGCCGTGGCCATGATGTTTGGGGGAGTGGTGCCCTATGTCCCCCAGTACAGGGAAATTAAGAAAACCAAGAATGCTGATGGCTTTTCACCATTTGTCTGCCTTGCACTACTTGTCGCAAATACACTACGGATCCTCTTCTGGTGAGACAGAAAGTTGTATTGTGTCGACTTACGAGATTGATGTACAAAAGCTAAAGTAAACTCAGCATTTTTTGCGTTGTTTCGTTACAAAGAAACTGCAAAACAGCGGTAGTCCGATAAAATCAATTCATGGCACATGAACGTAGTCATGGAATGCTATAATGACTATCTGTAGTCGTAGAACACTGTGCAACAGCGGTAGTCCCATAAAATCGATTCATGGCACATATCATGAAAATAGTCATGGGATGTCATAATGACCGTCAGCAGTCCTAAAACACTATGGCACTGTTAGAAAATGCGGTAGTCCCACAAAATCGATTCATGGCACATATCATGAAAATAGTCATGAAATGTCATAATAAAAAGCAGTAATCATGAGTCATTGCAAGACACTGTTTCAACCAACTGTAGCCGCACGAAGTCGCGTTATGACCCGTATGTCCAAAATAGTTATGAAATGTCATGATGACAAGCAGTAGTCATGAATACTTGTGTAGAATATTGCAGATAGCATTAGTCATTGAATTTGTAGTCATGATAAGAATGGCTCAAATTTTAATGCAAATTTCAGTTTGACAGAGTGCATTATGAATATTGTTGCTTGGATTAAATTGGGTAGCACTTCAATAAATTTGGTTGGCCACTGGATTAAATTGGGTAGCGCTTGGATTCAATTGAGTGACCAATGGATTAAAATCAGCAGGAAAACCTGTCGTTGCTTCCTTCTGACATTTTAGAGTGCAATGAATGAGTCACACTTGCGAGTGAAAAACAGAGCACTTGTGTAAGGTGCATGCATATTTGCAGAGGCATCCTCACATGGAAATTTTGTCTCTTGCACAGTCGGTGTTGATGGTCTGCTTCTAAGTTGTGAATGGCATTTCATACTAATAAATAAGCGTATTGGTGCAGCTGTTTTTACTACTGGCAGGTCAGCCAGTGTGACACGTCTAGCATTTTGAATTCACAGGTTTGGGCACCCGTTTGAGACTCCGTTGCTGGTCCAGAGTGTGGTGATGACAGTTTGCATGCTGGCACTGATGCAGCTCTGCGTACGCACCAAGAATCAGTCCCTCATTCTTCCTGTACCGGGCCAGACTTTTACAGGTGAATATCACAACAAGGCTAACAGTAGAGTTTGTACTGTGGCTCCATTGTGCTGGATTCACACACACTTTCGGTGATGATACCACTTTTGTCTACACCACAAAGCCGCAGCAATGATGTGTAAATTCATTATTGTTCGCAAGGCCCTTAAAAGGAGACTAAAGTGTTGGCCAGGCTTTGTCTTAAAACACAAAACAAAATGCACCAAGCGAAAGCAGGGATTTCACAGTACAGCTCCAGTCAACCTTAATAATAACACAGCAAAAATTTGCTCTCATTTCCCAGCGTGATAACTGCCACTCTTGATGCATGGGGAATGTTAAGTGAACAAAATCCTTGTGTTAAACTAACAGAATAATTTTGTTAAATTACGATTTCGAGAACGAGACCACAATTTTTCCAGTGTTATTATTAAGGTTGACCGAAGCTGTAAATAAATATGTGCAGCATTTGGTGCAACCCAAATGCTTCCACTATTTACGGAAGGAAGGAGCGAAATTATTGCGCTGGTGTACTTCTAACGTGTCAGCAAACCTCACTGGGATACGTCAAACGGGACCAGCACATCAGAATCCTGTATTTCCCGACTCAGTCCCAAATGATGTCCAGCCAATCCCAAGCTCTCACAAAGTCAGCAGCGTCATGCAGGGGAGATTTGGGGAGTATAGTCCCACTGCTCCGACCTGTGCAACCTGTTTACTGCGGCTGCGGCGAGCTTTTGTTATTCAGCGAAATAATGTGGCTTATAAAGTAACCTAGTTTCTGTTAGCGAAGACTTCTGGAAGAGATGTACAAATAATACGTTGTGGATGGACATTCCTCGTCAATGTAGTCTTGTGGCTCTGAAACAAATACTTCTTAAAAAAAGACTACTGTAGTCTTGGGCGCACTGTCAAACGCATACAAAATGCGATAGCATTGCGGTAGACAAAAGGTGATTCCGGCACTGTCACTGTACACGATATCCGTGCGGCGCAACAACAAACCCAACCACAGGCTGGTATGGGCCTCTTGCGGAAACACCTGTTTCGCCTGCAAACGCGTTCACCTTGTTGAAGTCACCATACTCTTTGGTGCACCTTTCTGAACAGCTCGTCGAGTGTAATGGCGGCACGCTTTGTTGGACGTCGTTTCCTAGCATTATAATAACAAACTCGCACAAACAGAAGACACAAGGGGGAGAACCTGCGCCAACTTCTTCACCAACCAGCCCTACGCTTTCAAGCTGCTTTCCTTTACTTCCTAGCATTGTGAGTCGCACGTCGCTTACGTTCCTCATTTTCTGTCACTGCGTCTGCATCTTCTGCAGCAGCATATCTGGCACATCTGCGAACTCTATACCTGCGCTCTATCTCCGCGGCTCTCAGTGGCGTTAGTGTTGCCAGGCGACGTTAGCGATATCACGTGAGATGCTGTGAAACAGTGAGAGACTGCGCATGGCTGAGCATGGCTGAGCATGGCTGAGTGAGTAGAGGCATCTGCTCATTGGTGATAGCTAGGCTGTGGACTTTTCGGATTTATCCGATAAACTCCCTCCGATGTTTTTTTGCAAAATAACGGATTTATCCAATGAACTCAGATTCTTCCTCAGATTCTTGTCCCATCTGTTTATGCATCCAGTATCCTCGACCCTAGTGACTTTACTTGGCCCCGGGCACTGGGCTAGTTTGGAACAGAGAACAGTTCTGTGTTTGTCACAGCTGCTACTCATTCTGAGCCTGGGCACCATTCACAATTTGTGCAAATATGCTTGTTTGTACTTCAATAGCTCTACGTAGTAAAACATCAGTGCGCTACATCATGTGGTTTCAGTTACTTTTGCACTTCTTTCCTTTCATTGTCTCTGCGATGACTGCTCCGAAATACTCCAAAATCAGTGCCGTTCATATTTCAGACTTTTTAATCCTCAGCGAAACTCCGAATTTCAGAAAAGTGGAGAACTCCGATAAACACCCTCAGAATTTTCCAAAATGAAAACTCTGAAAACTCGGGACCCTAGTGCTAGCCAAGGTCCTACCACCGGCTGTGCTCTCCATGTCTTTCCCCTGGTTGTGAGGGCAGAATTTTCAGACAAATGTTGGCACAGTTCCCGCTGAAGTCAGTCCAGGCCGCACACCAACCCCCAGTCCTCCTCTCCTTCCTGCTGTCCTCTCCCCATCTGTCCATGTCTGCATGCCCTTCACTCCCATGGCTCCTTCGTAACGCTAACACGCAATCACAAAGAAGCACACATTAGGGAGTTTTGCTCATCAGACGCGTCTCTACGAAAAAGCAAGCTGTCATGTTCAAGGTCAGCAATGGGATGAAAGCCACTACAAAGAAATCAGGTGCTTGGCTCATCATATTTTCAGAATTGTTATGTTAAAGACCTTCCGATCTGCTAAACTTCTTCTAATCCTTCAAAATCTTCTGCACTGAACCGGGACTGCGATAAGGAAACAATCGAATGGGAAATTGCGCATCACAAGACTCCACTGGTGCTACGGCTTCACCAAGGCCCAACAGTGTGTTAAAGAAGTGCTATCGCAGAATCATAGAGAGTTGGGGTAGTCGGTAAAGATTCCTGAGTGCAGAGCTGCTACAAGATGAAAAATACGAGACGATGACACAAAAAGCTCACTCGCGACTGAAGTTTAATGGTAACATTGTATCATTAGTGTTTGTTTCCATTAAACCTCACTTGCGAGTGAGCTGTTTTTGTCGGTGTCGTCTCGCTTTTTGGTTTATTCTGTCTTCTATGAAATGCTATCTAATTTAAAAATGCAGCAATGTGAATGGTGTCCCACGTGAAATGTCAAAGTGACGTCTGTGCTGTTGTCGAAACTCGAAGGGTGGAGCACGTTTGAGAACCACACAGGGCAAGACGCATTTTGTAATTACTGTGCCACTATACTGTTGTCAATCTCTGTAATTTCAGCGAACATTTTTTGAAGTTACATGAACATTTAAAAGTTGATGTATCACTGATCTTATTGAATGCCGCTTTAATTTTCGCAAAATTTGCGAATTTTAGGGGCACGCAAAAATGTCTAGCAAGATTTGTCACTTTGAAAACTATGCTGAAATTTATCTTCACAGTGGATTGTACAGGTTACTATTAAACATTTGAGCTGCCGCACAGCACAAGCATGTGCAGTGGTCGCTTTTATGAAATGTACTACAGGCAGTTTCAGGTTTATCACGAAGTAAGGCAATTAAGCCAAGAATTTTAACATCCAGAATTCATGAATATGTGCCCTGTGGACGATTTGCAGGATATTGTCGTAGAGAAATCGAACGGTTTTTGCAGTAATAATCTATTTTTGTCACATTTTATCAGCGGCCTCTGAGAGCTGTTTCACGAAGCTTTTCTTTTTTTCTTGTAGTGTTTAGTCACTCTGTATTGTACTTTAGGCCGTAAAGCATGTTCAGGGGTATGTGTCAAAAGTCCAGGCTTATGAAGAACATTTGAAGGCCATGAGCAGCTTCTACAGAAGCAGTGCTCTGGTGTGTGGCGGCTGTTGCTGGCGCTGCCGCAGTAAAAGGATCTTTGAATTACAGTTGTGGTTCATGACCCGGATACTTGTAGGAAGGAAGATGGGTTAGTGTCTTTGATGAGATACATGCATAAAATGGTGGTTGAATGTCATGGTATCGATACTATGTTATCTCCGGGGAAAAAAAAAATTCTGAAATTATTTTTTGCCTTGGGAGTGATTTTCAGACATTTTTTGTTTTTATTTCCTTCATTCATGTTATTTTAACATTAGCTATAAATTTATCAGTCATTCTAATTTTTTCTCATCTTCCTGCATGCTATACTAATGGGCCAGAGGGAAGAGCCAATCATGGTGCAGCATCTGCTCCCCCTCGGCTCACCATCTGGGGTAGGTGTTCACACCAGGTTACTTTCCGTGGGATGTCATCTTGAACCTCTAGAACAGAACTGGTGTTTTTAATGAGAGAATATTGCCTTCTTATAGTTGTAGGTCAGAGGTCAGATAAACAAAAAGAGTCATGAATCTGTAAGATCGCCCACTGCTACAAAGTCATGTTGTCCAGACGGGTTCGGATGAGAATAAGGAGTGCATTTTTCTTCCTGCATGTGCATGGTCCACTTGCCCTTGGTTTGCTCTTTTCATGAGGGTTACTATTTACAAGCCCGGAGACACTATGACTATGCTATATTAAGTGCACAACAATTGACTACTTTGTAAGTGGGCCTGGAAATAACTAGTAAAATGGTGCAGGCTAGCTGGTTGAAAAATACCATACTAATAAAAGCATGAGCGTGGGTACACAAAAAACATTACATGGAGTTGATTGTGTTGTGTCACTGGCGTCATTCCGGCCTTTCCAATTCCTTGCTGCTTCTTAGCAAAATTGTGTTTACCACGTTATTTATCTTCCCACTAACAAGCCAGTTAACCCGCAACATATTTATGTGAAACGGAAATAAAATATAACGTTCCCTCTGTGATGCTCAGGCTGTTGTACATGGCCTGCAAATAAATCAGTTAGGTCTTTAATGGGAATCTGGAAAAATTCTGGCTTTTTAATTCTTTGCTGGTTCTCAGCAAAATTGTGTTTACCACGTTATTAGTCTTCACACTAACAAGCCAGTTAACCCGCAGCATATTTATGCGACACAGAGATAAGATACAGCCTACCCTCTATGATGAAAATATAGACTAAAAGCCATGAGACATGGGCCCGCTTGCACGAAACGAACTTAGTGTAAAACTTAACGAGTTCCCCACTTATGGCCAGTTCTCACTTGGCGACGCCCGACGCGGCGTCGTGAGCGGGCGGCGGAAGTAGAGGCGCATTTCCGCCGCCCCGTCAGCGCGCACAATTTTCATGTTCCCACCACAGTGGCCTTCCGTCGTCCAAAGCAGACGAAAAACCTGGGGGCGTGGCCTTTCTGTGTCACCTAATTGGTCGCCAGCTGTCGTTCTCGGCAACCCTCGCCGACGTCGTGAAAGAAGTTCGACATGGCAGTTTTTTTGGCTCGACGTCTCTCCTCTCCCGACTCCGGAAATGCGCGTCTATTTCCGCCGCCTGCTCACAACGCCGCGTCGGGCGTCGCCAAGTGAGAACTGGCCCTTAGTGTAGTGCCGGAGCCGTAAGTGGCTTGCACGAAACTTCTACAACACTAAAGTGGTGGCGCTCGCTCCGCGCAATTTAGGACGCTGGCCAAGGTGGCCAAGGGTCCTAGGAGCGCCCTAAACTACCGCACTAAAACTTAGGACTAACATGTCGGCCGCTATAAACCGTGTATCGAAGATTCGTCGTTGGCCCCAACTGTATCTCGCAATACAGTACGCATTTTCCTCGCAATACTAACAACGTCTCATTTTTTTATGCTGTGGGTGCCGTACGTGTTGTGCTTTTCGTTATCAACATCTCTCAAAATGATCGCCGCACGCGAAGTACCTCTCACCGGCACTGCCGTTGGCGATAAGTTCCCAATCATCGAGCAATTCGAGACATACTTTGGGCCACAGGCTTTATTTTATTTAACAAAAGCACGCAACAAGTGACCTAACTCGTTCTTGCAGCTACAATGATAGTACAATACCTTATTTTGGTTCTACAAACTGTTTACGTGCGACGGCAGAAGCAGACGACTTCCCAGAATCCAAACATGCCGTGACGCACGACTTCCTGGGATGAACTCCGGAAGTTCTCTTTCTACCAATGAGAGCCTCCGAAAACTGCTACTGCTCGTAGCCACGATCCACTTTAGAATACTTGACTTAGGGCGGTCGTCGAAGTGTTCGTGCAAGCCACTTAACCGCAACCCTAAACTTAGTGCACTAACGCGTTAGTGCAACACTTGCCAAGTGTTACACTTAGGATTGTTTCGTGCAAGTGGGCCATGATGAAATTAATACCGGTTTAAAGGGGTTGTGACAGGTCATCTCACTTTAACCCAGATAAACGTAAAAGACTGTTCTTTACACTGATGTGAACCTGCATTGAGAGCTTCACAGCGAAGGGGGTAATAGAAGCGGAGAAAATGGACACAGCGAATACAGAAACTCATGCGGCACTGACATCACAGTCCTCGCCGCCGCCAGTGAGGCAGTGCACAAGAAGTCACGTGCCTACGGCTGCCAATAGGGACGGACGCCACTCTGGCCTCTGTGACGTCCGCACTTTGCTCGGGAGTGTGTTCCAGGGCCTGTATCTCGCTAAGTACGATATGTGGCAAAATAATTATTGTTTCCTCAGTATTCTAGCGTGCAGTACAATGGGTCCACAGTGTAATGAACCCCATCTATGAAAGTGTCTCAACCCCCTTTAAGCCAACAGAAGAACGTCACATTCATTTTGTTCTCCTGTTGGGTTAGGCCAGTGTGTATATTAATTGAATCCCTGTGACATTAGCAATGTAATGATGAGGACGAAGTCAGGCACATGCTTGCAAACAGGTGAAAAGATATTTGTTGTTACCAGTAAAGTACCCTATATGTTGTGAACATCAACTGCATGCCAAGTAGGTTCATGAAATGGAAGTTGTTTGTGGCAGACTGGCAACTTTGTTACTAGTACCATATTTACTCGTATAACGAAAATGCTTGCATAATTAATATATACTTCAACTTGGACACACAAATGTTGGTACTTTTTGTTTTTCCATGCGTAATCAACCGTGACTTCAGCGCCCGTCACCTTGGCAGAGGTGAGCGGCAGTGCCACGTGTTTCTTATAGAGGAGGTGCCCAACCAATGTAGTGATGAGATTGAATATCAGGAGAAAAGAAAACTAGAAGCGAAGCAATATATTATAGGTTCTTTGGAGTTCTGACACATACGTGTGGCTTTCTTTGTTCTCAGCACTTTTGGCTTCCCAGTAGTCGTCGGGCAAATTTTCGTAGTATCCTGTCGAGCTGGTTGGAGAGCAACTAACTGAGTGCCATACCCTTGTGGCAGTTATACGTAAAAGGAACACCAAAGGCATCCTATCATGAAGTTAGCTGCTATCACTGTACTTTCATGAAAATATGGTTTCATGCAAGGAACATTACCGCAGCAAGCTTGTAGCTTTTGCGAGAGGTTGCTTTACAGTGACACCTGAAAGAAAGTAGTACTGAGCTTGGGACCATTATGCAAAGTGGTCTGCAGTCGCCGCTGGGGAACTTGCATAGTTGCCAGGTGCACATTCTTCTGTAATAAACAGCTTTGCCTCCTTAAGCTGATCAAGTAATACCTTTGGAAATTGCTGCTGCACATTGTCGTTCCTACGCCAGAATAATCTCATCGCATGGCAGTGATGTACTACCTTAAAGGAACTGTAAAGTGAAATATAAACACCATGTTTCAAGACACCATCATGTAGAACTTGGCTGTGTGACCACACACACACAAGTCATCGTCTCTTAGTTCTTCATACATTTCGTATAGATTAATTTTGAACACTTCCAGAAACTGAAAGGAGGTGACCCTCTACGTTCGCCGAGGACAAAGTGAGAGTTGACCCTGGATTGGTGGACAAATATAGGTTGATATTGAAGTTAGTACGCAACACATTTGAGACAGGTTACTACTAGTTACCATTAGACCTGTCTTGAGGAACAACAGCAACTCTCGAGAAGTTCGGTGTAAACTGTTAACGGTTGTAATTAACCTGTGAGCTCCGTGCCCATGAGAAATACCTGCGCGATCTGTGCCATCTGTTGGCCTTTCTCAAACTGTTCTGGCACTTTGTATCGTATTTTCCAGACTATTAGTCGCACCTTTGTATAACTCGCACCCCCCCGAAAAATCGCGATTTTGCCACAATAAATCTTATATAGGTCGCACCTTCGTATAACATGCACTCGTTGTATAGGACACACTTCAGATTTGTCCCAGTCGTCATCCCAAGTGATCAACCCTGCCTTTCTAAATGCTGCTGTAATTGTACTCACGAAAGCTTCGCTCTACGCTTTGCTCACACATTTCGCTACTTCGCCAAATGGCGGGTGTCTCGTGCGTCCCGTCTTGGAAACTGTGTTCACCTTCGGTCATCCTTGACTCCCATAAACGTTGCAGAACAGCTTTAAAGCTGTGATTGGTAGACATGTCCAAAGGTTGCAGCATTTTTGTCATGCCACCAGGAATGGTTACGGTATAATGATGTGTAGTCAACAACGGATAACTTAAACTTCGCGGCATAACTCCTCCTGGTACCGGCTGGTGCCATGATGAGAAGTGAAGTGGCGTTTCGGGTTACCACATGGCGAACAGGGTGGGATGCCAGAAGTGGAAGCCACTATCACGGCCGGAAGTTTGCACGCGAAGTCAGTGGCGATGGTGGTGGTAATCTGCAAAAAGGTCGTATATAAGCCTCACCTTTGTATAAGACGCATCGTCAAAATATGTATTTGGAAAAAAGCGGCGACCTATACACTGGAAAATACGGTAAAGCATGCATAAACATGAACCTATCCCAGACATGTTTCTGTAAAGAAAGAAATGCAGAGGCTCTCTGCCATGTACAATCGACCCCTGTTTAGCCGACACTGTCCATTTCCAGTCAGAATGTTTAGATAGTGAGGGACCCGGATGAGCGAAACGGGAAAACAGAGAAGCCAGCAGCTGCCAATCAGGCCCATGTTTGTTCTGGAAACTCCATTGTCATTTGTGTAAAGTTATTCCTACTCTATTGTCCTTCAAACACTTAAGTTGGACGTTAATCCGAACATTATCATAATTTGTTGAAACGGTACCAGATCAGTTCTCAGTGCATTTTCACGCATCCTTGAGCGTCGCAACGCTGGGTTCCTTGCTGCTTGCTGTCGTCTTCAGATTTCTGCTGCTGGTGTTCGACGGAACCAAGAATCCTAATGATATCATCCCTAATCCAGCTCTAGTGTTGTTATGCCAATTTTGTGCTTTAGAATTGTAGATTGGTCCACAGCTGTTGAATTCAGCTTTCATGTCAGAGAGAATGGTTTCACTCTGCATGGAAACGGTGTTCATCGGAGTGGATCACCTGCAAGTACCCAAATCAAGCGCTGTCCTTCCCACTCCACTAGATATGTGGAGCTTCCTTGAATGAACTTTCATTCTTGCTCTTGCAGATTGCTTTTCATGCTAATTTCTATCCTCTGATGCTTTGGCTGACACAAGGCCCACATTGCTGAAAACCACGGAAGACACTCCTCACCACCCCCTTATATGGTGTCATGTGACAGGAGTGGGTAGTGGTCATGTACGCGTCATGGAAAAGGAAACAAATATATACATACCAACATATATATACACACAGTCATCAGGGTTGTCTTGAGTCTCACGCTTGACAGCACATAGGTCCACATGTTGCCTCAGTTGCCTCTGCACCAGATAAGTGAGGGTGGTAGTGCATCCAATTTTTTACCAATTTCGAAAACTGAAGCCTGGACAAACCATGGCAAATTGCACAGACTGAAACCCATTTTCCAGATGGTGCGGGTCTTGGCTAAATGAAGTTCAGATACAATGGTGCTCAACTGTACACATTCGTTAGATATACATATATTGCTACATAAATATTGACCTTAGATATGCCGATAACTGTAGGCTTATTTTGAGGGTTTGATACACACCCTGCGACTCATGGCTTGGTAGAACATTGCTACAGTAACATTCTAATATTATATCGTAGAGGCTCTACTAGCACCAGTTCAGTAGTGGTTCTAATACTATTTAGGAACAGCAAAGAATAAGGGCATTTTTTGCTTGGTGCTTCTCTGGCAAATTTTTCTGAATGTGTTTCTCCCTTTATCCTGAAACTGCTTCGTCGACACACAGACTGGGAGTGGCGTCACTTCTGGGCGTGGACAGACTTCCTTAGTTATCTGGAGTTCCTCGCTTCTTTTACTTGCCTGATGGGGATTCTGATGTACCTATTCTTGGACGTGCCTCTGGTGGTAGAGACTGTTGGTTTCCTTGCTGTATTGACAGAGGCCCTATTGGGTGTCCCACAGTTTCTAAGGAATGTCAGCAATCAATCAACATCTGGTATGAGGTAAGAATAATGAATCATATATCTGTGCACTTTGTAGATACGAAAAGGAAACTGGCTGTTATGGTTCCCCATGAGCAATCAAATGCAACTAATACCCCTGTCAGATGGGAGCACATACGACCTTAACGGTTATGGCCTTCAACGCATACGGCCATTAAATTCCTGCCTGACGGTCAGCCCTACAGCCGTTGGGACAAAACTGAAATGTAAGGGCAACCGAGTTCCCGCAATACGGGTTACAGCGTTCCTCCGAAACTGCCAAAGACTCGTTACCAATCACCATGAACAAGATGGCTGAGATTTCCTTCAGTTTGAAATAAAATGTTTTTATAAGACGTAATGCTCTGTCAACTTTTTTCGCGCTCAACGCCTTGAGTTTTTCTGGTGAATTTTTGCACTTTACTTCTCATATCTCTTCAGTTCGTAGTGACACCCTCGAACCGCGGCAGTCTGTGTCGTCTGCATCCAAAACTGTCGACACACAACAAATCAAAATTGACCAAGTGCAAACCAAACGTTGTTTCCGAGTAGTCATTGGGAGAACAAGTGTGATGTGTGTGTGAACAGATGTGTTTATCGGTGTAGGTATCATCGGCAAAATGCCTTCACGGATACCGTCTGGCAGCCTCCTAAGATTTAACGCCGTATTTCAGCTACGGCCTTTTCTTAATGCGGTAACCTTAAAGGCTGTATCTGTGCCTGTCTGACAGAGGTAGAACCATACAACTAACCACTTTCCTATGGTTGTGGAAGTTTACCATACTACGAGTATTGATGTTTAGCTGCAAGTAGGTAGGTAGGTAGGTGCCATGATGGTATTTATGTCATGCAATAATGGTGCAAAATTTTTCAGCTTGAAAATGGTGGTGCTTTGGATGTGTGGAGATGTGTTCAAGACTTGTTATTTTGTGCTACGAAAGGCTCCTCTTCAGTTTGGGCTATGTGGTGCTCTCCAGGTGATGTTGGACATGGCAATTTTGGGACAAGTGGCCTGGTACGGGCAGGGCCACCACAAAGCTACACCTGTGCTGCGTTTCCTTAAAGCACCAGTTCATACAAGCTGATGTCTGCTTTATTTTCTATATCCCTTTTCCAAGGTCTCTTTTAACGAGACACGCGAGAAATAAGCCTCGCTCATTGTTGTGTTTTAGGCCACCCTAAAAATTGGCATACAGAATTTTTTATAGCTGCAGTTGTAGTCCACTTGGGACAAAGATAGAAAGTCCCTGAAGCTTGTTTTATATTTTGTTGAACTTTTATGCCCAATGAGGGATGTAGAAATATTTGTTACCCTCTGTTAAGTAGTTTACTTCGGAGGTAATCCACTCACCAAAGAGGAGTCTAAGAAAAGGAGGGTATCCACTCTCGTTTTCTTGGACTCTCTGGTGTGTTAGTCTCTAGGGATGTTAGATGACTCCTCAGTGACTGAAAGATTATAAGTAACATCACTGAAACAAGACATGGTACACAAAACCAAAGAAAAAAGAATAAGTCTGCTGAAAAGGAATTTTTTTTTTTTTGCTGCAAACGTAATAGTAATGTCTGCTCTAGGCAAAGCAGCGCAGGATTGAGTAATGCCTGCTGTGAGGGTGTCGAAACATGCCATTAAGCCCATTCCAGTCAGTGTGCTTTATCTGTTGAATATATTCTAACATTTCCAACAATGTCACACATATTGGCTAATTTTGTTCAATTTCACCACAGCGGACACGCTGTGGCATCACTGTGTCCCAAACTGCTGCAGTAATGTCCTCATCTGCTAGTACCTCCATTAAACGTCAGCTTTCTGCCAACACATATTTGAGGTAAAACAAGCCAAGTGAATAATTTGTTGTTGCTGCTTCCTATCATGCTGTCTCGTAACTGCATTGCCAACTCAACATCTTAGAAGGCACCTGTTATACAATAATGTTACCAGTCATAGCTGAATTTGTATCGATGTGGCAGATATTGTTAAAAAAATACTACAAATAACATGAGCAGCAGCAAAAAATGGAGGAACTTGCCATGTATTATACATTGGAAGGGGCACTATTATTTGCTTGATGGCTGTTCAGGTGCAGGAAGTGTACAAATTAAAATTGAAATGTTAGAATTGTTATGCTGAGCAATAATGACCCACTTACTGAGGAGCTTGTGGCCTTTGTCTCAATGGTGTTTACCAAAAAGAAAGTTCTCCAATAGCGAATTTAAACAACCCAAGGAAAAGAGGCGCCGATGCCAGGAATCGAACCTGGGTCTCCAGTTCTCCGGTCCGATATGCTAACCTCTACATCACACCAGTACGCCTTATCTTTTGAGCTAAAAATTTCGTTGCTTACGTTTCTCCAGTAGCGTCAGCCGTGTCTGAATTACTCAGCAGGGGCATCTTCGTGAAACACCCAGTATAAATTAGAGGCAAACAATACCGTTGCCCTGCTGTTGGAA
This sequence comes from Ornithodoros turicata, assembly GCF_037126465.1. Lineage (NCBI taxonomy): Eukaryota > Metazoa > Arthropoda > Arachnida > Ixodida > Argasidae > Ornithodoros > Ornithodoros turicata. Next base: position 52,405,608 of record NC_088201.1, read on the forward strand.
GGATCTGCCTCGTGTTGCTGCTGCTTTTATTACTTCCAGAAATGAATCTTGCGGTGGAAATTCAGTGACTGTTATTTCATGCAGTTAGTAAATCCTTATAGGTTGCTGCAACTATAGTCCCAGTGGATGCTGAAAAATCCATTCAGAGCTCCTTTATAGGCAGAAAATGTGCCATCAGCTGCATGTAATATTCCATGAACATTGGTATGCCGTAAGGGTTTTAGGCTTAGTTTGAGGCACTTGTCATCCCTGGGGCTTGATAAGCACTGCCTGTCACAGCAATGGCTGGTTAGTGACACCCTGCTTTTGCCCTTGTGGTGTGTTGGCATCCACAGCCTACTAGCAGGCAGACCTAAGCAATCACCGCACTCAAATAGAACCTGCTTCGGAAATACATAATAGTGCATGCTCTACCATATTTCATTCCCAGTTGGTTGATCATTTTGCAGTTTTGTGCACCGTTTATTCAAAGATTCAGTAAATGTGAGGGACTTCAGTGGAAGGGAAAAGTTGTGTTGCATGCAAGTGAAGAGTGGTGGCAGGACTCCAGAGGGTGGCAATGCTCTTGCTGACAGTTTTACAATAAATCCCGATATTTTTCTACTGTGGTGCTACCATGCCTTATGCACATATTGGCTGGAACCTGATGCTTATTTTTCCTCCACCTTTTTGTGCTTTCTGTATGCCGTCATGCGTTTCAAGAAACTTGTATTGCGTTCTGTATATCTGTTTGGTAGCTTCATGAGACATGTTTCCTATGCATACAGACCTGTCGAGAAATTTGTTGCGCTAGCAACAGTATTGAAGCAGGGTATCCCAGGTGAAGTTGACCACTGGAATTGTTAGATCTCAGATTCTGTTCTAAAAACTTCTTATTTAATACATCACCTGTAAAGCAAGCACCTTCAAGAGCTTTGGCATTGTTTGGGAATTGTGAAACAAATGAATTGACATATCCTCTCTAAAACCACGTATAGTGTGTAGATATTTTTTTCATGGGAATTGTGCTTGACCCCAAAAAGTGTTGCACAGTTGAGTGTGCAAAAGTGAGAAACAAATAATTGCGGGCCTGCACTAACAAAGTGCTTTCTTCTGTGGTTTCATATTTAATGCTGGAATATATTGAAATTTTGTTAGACAGACATTATATGCAATTCTGTAGGTACTTTCATGACATGGGGGTAATAGGGTATTGCACGAGTAATTTTTTTTTTAAACGTTTTGTTTTATCATGTAGTAGGTGCTGAAAACATGAAGGCAAATTTATGGGATGTGGATGCGCTTGAAAAGGCTGTTTGGGAAGGTGTCATCATGGTAAAAGTATTTTTCTACGTGACACACGTTGTCCAGGGTTCACTGTCCTCTTTCTAGGACTATTTGCACAGTCCCGTAGTAAGATACTACCTGAAGTAGGTTTCCTGAAACCTCAGTGATGTATGTACTAGACGTGCGAGAAATGTCCTTTTCTTATCACCCAGAGTAGGATCCTCTGTGAAATGTGCTATTTTTGCTGATGTTTTACACTACTAACTTTGGAGCTTCATGAGCTGTTGAGAGCTGTGTACATTTTACATGCCTCAGAAACTCTACACCCTAGAGTGTAGAGTTATACTTTATATACACCCTATATACTTTAATTATACAGGGTGCATCACGAGAAATGAGGCTAAACCCAAATCGACTTGGTGTTTTCCTTAAAAAAAAACTGTAGGGTGTGCACCTGGCCCACCTACGGTGTCTTGAACTTGTGGCCCAGCTGCTGTTTTGATCCAGCTCAAATACAAAGTGCGCGACAAAACTCGCTGACTGGCTGAGGTGAATTCCTCAGGCAAAAGTGCACTCTCTCTGTGTTGCATTTCCCGCTCTTAATAAAATTAACAAAAGGTGTTTGTTGTATTCTCTTGCCATAACTTTCTGAATGCAACAAGCTATCAGAAAGCTTTCTGTACAGCTACACTTATTAAACAGAAATGGTTACAAAGGAATGTTCAGCATGTTATTCAGCAGCAATTAGTAATTTCAGCAGGCTAATTTAGATGTATTTTAGAATGAGTTCAATTATCTTCTGCAGCCCCTGGAAAAAGTGGACTAGGGGGAGTGTGAAATGTAGCCCTTGGGATTTTAAAGGTTCCCGACCCCTGGTCTACTTAGACATAATGCTGTTTGAACTGCCAGCACAAGTCTTAATGATCTTTCAGAATTAATTTTGTGGATTAATAAAACTGGGTTGGTGGCTTAAACGACAGGCCCTGTGGTCTGTAATCTGCAGAAATGGAAAGCTGAGCGACCTTCTGTGGCGCAGCATGAAAGGTGGCAATAATGCACAATCTCCATGAGTCCCGCAGAGTTCAACTTTACATGAGGCAACATTGTTAACAAGTGGGTTGAAGCGGGGTAGTTGGATGAAGTACATACTTGAGTGGAACTGCAGCAAGGGACGTGGACAGGTGGGTTAAAACAAAAACGACAGGAGACCTGCAGTCTCCTGTCGTTTTTGTTTTATCCCACCTGTCCACGTCCCTTGCTGCTGTGCCACTCAAGTATGAGGCTACATTTTCGTTTCTCCCTCTCTGTCTGATTGTCTCTCAGTCTCCTGGCTGGCTTTTCCTCAAATTTGTGGTGGACCATCCAGCTTTGTACTGCTGAGCAAACTGTGGCTATCTGTCGTATTTCTTTGTTGTCTCGCCCCACAATGTAAATAGTAGGGACTTTGCCACAGACAGAGTTGCCTGCCAGAGACAACTTTTTGGAATGACAACAATTATAATGTCTAGCTTCGATTTCATTGCATTACAGAGCAGAGAACGTCACGCATTGCGTAATGGCAGCAGGTGCATCAAGAGGGATTGAGGCACGGAGATTTTGCATTTTTCCATGTCCCATAATGCACCATATGAGGTCGCTGCGGTTTCCATTTCTGCAGGTTAGAGACCTCAGGGCTGTGTTCTGCAACTTCCTTATTCAAACCACCAACCATTCTTTTATTAACAAAATTAACTATGAAATCTCATTAAGGCTGGCGTTGACCTTTAAAATAATATACGTCAAAGTAAGCCATACCGCAGATATGTATATGTGCTGTGCAGTGTTTGAAGGACAAATGTAACTTGGATCTATAAAACTCTTGGCCCAATTCTTGTGACGCACCCTGTATATGAATTCTGGAATACACCTCTGTAATTCAAGGTATCAATTTTATGACATGGAAAATTTAGTGTTCTCCTGCAATAATTGTTTGGCATAAACTAGAGCGTTTGAGCTGTGTGTGAAATTTACTGATTGTTTTCGAGGAACTTGCATGACATTTTTAACTTGCTGCGAGCACAATGTGAGCAGGGGCGTTACAAAGAAGTTGTGTGTGACTGCAGTTATCTCTCTCTGTCTAGTGGTCGTATTCTTAAAGGGGTTGCGACACGTTGATAGGTGTGGTTCGTTGCATTACGCATGCTTGCGCTACTATTGAAGCGATTTTTCCACGTGCCGTTGTTGGCGGGATAGAAACGCTCAAAGAAACCTAGGCCTAGGCGTCAAGCCCTGACGTCAGTGGAGGCGTCTACTCGTAGGGGAGAGGGGGAAAGTTTGCAAAAACCACATGACAAAGTATCTGTCCACTCACGAAGCAGCAGTAGTAGCAGTGGGCCGGGTCGGGTCAACATCCCCTGTGCTTTCTATCTGTAGAAATGTGCTTTCAGCAGTCGTAGGCATGGAGACAAGCGACTGTCGTCTGCGTGTAGTGACAGTCCCCGCGCACTAATTGGAAAACAAAATAAATCGTTAAATGTCCCTATATTTTTCTTAAGACATATTTTCTGGAAAGCGTGTTGCACTTTTAGTCTACAGGCTCAAATTTGTGAAGTTTGCAATCATTTACGAGTTCTTGAATTTGCAGGACGGCGAATTGCGATAGCAGACGACGTCTTACTTTGTGTCCACGTAGTGAAGGAGGGAGAGGAGGCGTTTAGCAGGCCTTCTGTATCTAGGTGGCGTTGTTCGGGTTCACAGACATGTTGGACCCTTATTTGAGAGAGGGACGAATGAGGTCTCCCCGCGGAGCAATGCGGGTAAGAGGGAAACTAGGGAGCTGCGCACACCGCTGACCTGCTCGCATTTTGCGTACTACCCTCTTCACCGTAAAACTTGCAACAGAGGTTCACAGCGGTGCATATAATTAGGAGTGAACGCGGATAATATTGGCAGTATTCACAGCCACACGGTGGCCACGCATGTAACGTCTGCGGCCGTGCACTTTAAATGTAGGAGTAACCACATCGCATCCGCCGGCCATTGCTTTTGTAGGAAAAAAATCTACCCGGTGGAAATGTTAGGAACTTTTCTTTGTTTTCAACATACACATTTTCTCCAGGTTATGTCATCCACTGTAGTGCGCTAATAGCAGCTAACCGCTTTGGGTTGACAGCGTGCTCTCAGTTGTGGCTCCTCCCAGGGGACGTCGGCAAGACACTGATTATTTCACATGTTATTTCTACCTGCAGACCAGGATGTCGCGCGGACTTTTTCCACACACTTTTATGTGTAACCATCTTTTGCATCGTATTACCTTTGCATATCTTAGAGCGAAGTGTCACAACCCCTTTAAGCAATGAAGCTTACCCACTGCAGGGCAGCACTTGATGTTGCCCTGAAGTGTATCAGAGTTGTCGTTTAGAGAATATATTTTTTACATTGTCTTGGATATGCAGGTGCATTCTTTGCTGTGCGTACAGTGTGTTAAAACGGTTGAAACCTTCTATGCCCATTTTTGGAATGATGCGCAGAAATTGTAAGTTTTGCACACATTGTGCCTTACAGAGGAATTGTTTCAACGTGAATGCAACACTTACACTAGTCCCCATTTTTATCTCTGGCTCGTTTGCCTAGATGTGGTGCACTGTTGTTGAGTCGAGAATAAAGAATGCTAATGTTCTAGACTTGTGTCTGAAAAATGTCGTGAAGGCTGATTTCACGTCAGATGAGGCAGGATGGCCCTATTGATCTCCTGGATTTTCATTTATATACATACAGGGTGTCCCAGCTAAATGCCAGCATATATTTTAAATATATATATATATATATCACTTTTTCCGAGATCAAATCAATTGCAATATAGCACATGCTGAAGGGCACTTCTTAGGAAGCATTAGCAAACTCCTAAGACAATGTCTAAATTAACTTTCAGTAATTAACTTTTTAATTATACAAGCTATGAAGTTGTCCCAATGAGAACATCTGGTCCCTTTGGTCACCTGATACCGGAGCCGTTTTCAGAACAAAAATCCGTTCGATAGATCGTCCGCAAAAAATTCGTGAAGCGCGAAGGGTGAAAAATTCGTGAATATGAGAGGCTGAAGGAGCAAAGTGCCGCCTCATGCGTCGAAGATGCGGAAACTAACAAACAACTTGCGGAAACAAAACGAAAACAAATGTATCCGGTGACTCTATCGGAACTGCCCTTATCTTGGGTTACATTTGCGTTTTTCCTTTTTCCAGGACGCAAGAGGCGATAGTGTGCTCTTTCGCCCTCTCACATTGGGGGCAAAGGAAAGACGCGTCTCCGAAGATGCGCAGTGAACAAAAAAAAAAGTGTGTTCCTTCACGAATTTTTTGCGGACGATCTATCCAACGGCTTGACTTTCGATGGACCCACTGAATGTCGCATACTAAAAGCAGTAGGAAACACAGACGTTACGTTTATTGAGAGTTAATACTCCAAGCAATTCCTCGCTTCACTGTTCTGTGCGTAATCGAAGCAGACTTAGACATCTCAGTTCTGCTTGCATTACTGGGGCCGGATTCATAAACAGTTCGCACGCCAAAAATTGTCGCAAGTCTGTCGTAAGACAACGCCCCCCGAGCTGTCGTAAGTCGATCAACAGCAAACATGGCTGCCTACTTTGGCCGGTGTGGATTTCGAACAGTTGGAACCGCGACGAGGCTTGCGACTTGCGACGTGAGAGGGCTTGTTGGAAACGTGTGACCTTGTTTGACGTCTCCGAGAGCCACTTGCTACGCTATCATGGAGGAGGAGGAGGGAGGAGGAGTGTCGTTGGGAGGAACCCGAGAGGTCTGCCTGCCTGATTAGGCGGCATGTTTCTCGGGAAGGGAAAGGTGGTGGAGAGGAGGAGAGGAAAGGGTGAGGTGGAAGACCGAGCGGAATCCGCTCGGGGGGAGGATAGCTGCGTCCATGGGCCGACTTCAGGGGAACTGTGCCGGCATACGCCTATTACACATCTGAGGGAAACCCAGGAAAAACTCCAGACGGCACAGCCGGCCCGCGGATTCGAACCGCGGACCGCCCAGTCTCCAAGCGCACGCGTTACCGCTGCGCCACCGGAGCTGGTCTCTACGCTATCATAGGATGTCAAGTGCTGGGATTCGTATAGCCTGTGCGACGTACGTGTTGGCTCCCTCCTTGAGGTGACCAACTGATCGGTGCCACGCTATTCGCGGGGACGTGCAGGTGATGGTTGCGTTTCGTTTTTATTCAACTGGAAGCTTCCAGTTGGTGATTGGAGTTTTGGCGGCCGTGAAACAAAGCAGTTGTTCCCGCATCGTCGTTGGTGTAACAAGTGCAGTGTGGACGCTCAAATGAAGTTCATTCGCACACCGAGTGAACTTCTAAATTATGTTTGGTCATGTCCAGGCAGTTGTCATGCAATGTAGCGTAAGCAAGGTCCTTCTCTATGAACATTCCGTATACGTGTGCATATTCTGAAATTGTGCAGGAGGAGTGCCCGGGGGATGGAAAGTGTGGTTGTTTTAGAAAACACGTTTATGTCTGAATACGCTCCTAAATAATTTTATAACTGAAGTCAACTAAATAAATGAAGATTCCACATTCTTATGTACGCAGTCTATTCACTGTTGCTATGGTTTGGTTTAAGCTGCCACCTGGCAATGTGTTCACCCCATACTTATGCTGCTCTATATGGCAAGCATTCGCATTGCAGGACAAGCAGGCCTGCTAAATGTTTCTCAGTTTTCTTGTGAGTCTCCAAAAGTTCCTCTGCCCCAGTGCGGCTGTCATATTGACGCCTTCATGAAATGCCATGCACACACTAATCTGAGAAGACAGGCGTATAATTATTGACTCAATTGACTGTACACTGTGAATGCACGTGACGAAGCATGAGGAGGTACAGTATGCTTGTGGTTCTGTGCGTGGTTCTACTCTGAATGCCCCTGCTCAAACATGAGTCCTTGCTTGACCGTGAGGCGGATGCCTGAGGCTGCTGAGCAGGCTCTACATAGATATCATTCGCAGTCGCTTTTTCTGAAGGTAAGTACACATGGGAGAAAACGTAGCCCCTGAAGGAGGCATCGTTGGACATGGTCGATGGGATGTGCCTGGATTGGTGAGTTCTTGTGCTGAGTCAGAGCTGAGCACAGCATTCTCAGCGAATTAATTAACACAAGTTTGTGATGAGGGTGTTTGGTGCACTCATCCCCCCTCACACACATACCAATATCGAAACTGCCAGGAATATCATGGACAGCAGTTCGGTCAATGGCCCCAACCACTCTTACCTCCAGTATCGTCACCGGTACTAGCCGCGCTGCGGTCTACACTTGCTCCTGACGTTTGAAATTAATATACTTGTGAATGTTATGAAATTTCATAGCCGTCCTTTCCTTTCCTCTCTGTAATATCCACCCTAACAACTATTGTAATTCCCAATGAACCCTCCCATTGTGCTGTTCCTGCGAACGTCCACATCGTATACCTCTCTTTTGCTCGAACTTTTAAAGTCTGTCCACTTCTACTTCTGCAAAGTTCCGTGTAATTCCCGAAACCGCGAAGAGGGCTGCAGTGATGTGCTTAGGGACCTTTTGCTTGTCTTTAGCTCCTGCTGCTCCATCTCCACTGGCGTCGATAGCGTTTTTGTTTGTTTTGTACCCTTCCACGAGGGTCTCTATCTCGCTCTCCGTAAAATTCGGCCGGTGGACACGCTTTGAGGCCCGATGAGTGACTTCTATATCAACTTCAGAACACACTTCTGAAAATACCGAGCGATTTTGTTGACAAACACCGTGGCATGTGGCATAGGATACAACGGGCCCCATTGGTTGAGCTGACGTCGTTGCTATAACAATAACATAACCTCGGGCCCAATCGCTCATTAATCCCACGGTCACATTTCAGGAAGCACGTCAGCTGCTCTTTCTTGCTCGTTCTGCCCATCGTGAAACTCCCTCTCCTTTACGATCCTTTCGTGAATACTGAACCCCGCGATTTGCGACGATGTCTTACGACGGTTGTAGACTACGACATCGTAGCGAATCTTACGAACTTGTTTGTGAATCCGACCCCAGGGGTCGGATTCACAAACAAGTTCGTAAGAAGCGACCGTGTACGGTGTTGAGAGATAGTGGAGCTAGTTTGGACCTAGTTCATCCATCATTTGTATCGTCGGAAAACTACCTGAGTAAATGTGTGTGGATCCGACAAGTGATGGAAGAACAGACAGTGTGTTTACCCGTAGCTGAGGTAATGCTAGAGGGTCCTTTCGGAGAACTGCGAACCGAAGCTGCCGTAAGCGACAAGTTACCTAAAAAGTACTTGTATCTACTTTCAAATCGAACGGCTCACCTAATGCGCAAAGCGGGCATGAATCTAGAACCAGAGACGATCTGCGCATTGACAAGGGCGAAGGGGCGAGAGCTTAGGGAATTGAAAGCTGCGGAAGAGGCTGAGGAGCAGAAGGGTATGAATGACCAAGGAGATAGGGGCCATCATGTAAAGACGCCGACAGTCAGAGATCATCAGAGCGCAGACGATCAGGAAGACATAGGTTCTAGCAGAGGCGAATTTTTGGCACCAACGAGTAAAGCTTTAACTAACCTGATCCACGTAGACAGAGATACGCTTATCAAACTCCAGGGTGACGACGCGTCTCTAGCGATACTAAGCCATAATGATCAGGTGGGGGCTGCGAAGAAGAATGTCAGGATCTTTAAGAAAAGCGATGTTTTGTACCGGCACTATGAGGATCGAAAAGGACGAGTGGTAGACCAGCTGATCGTACCAAAGAGCTTGCGCAATGTAGTTTTACGGCTTTGTCACGACAACTCTTGGGCGGGACACTTAGGCTTGCGTAAAACAAAACAACGGCTACTTCAAGAATGGTACTGGCCTGGGTGTTTTAGAGACGTAGAGAACTATGTTAGGGCATGCGACACATGTCAAAGGGTGGGGAAACCCAACGAGCGGTGCAAGGCGCCTCTAACTCTCGTTCCGATCATCAGCGAGCCGTTTCAGAGATTGGTCATAGACGTAGTCGGGCCACTTCCCGCGTCGAAATTCGGTAGCAGGTATGTGCTTACCATGATCTGTCCGGCTACCAAATTCCCCGAAGCGGTACCCCTCAAAGAGCAATCTTCGACGGAAATCGTAGACGGTCTTTTGTCTGTATTTGCCCGGGTAGGGTTCCCAAAGGAGATCCAATGTGACAATGGATCCGTTTTTACGAGCGCACTGACCACGACATTTCTAGAGAAATGTGGAATCCGTGTAATTCATAGCTCCCTACACCATCCACAAAGTAACTCAGTGGAGAAATGGCACTCTGTGCTGAAGCGCGTACTGAGGGCTTTGACTTACGAATGCAAGACAGACTGGGAGGCAGGTCTTCCGGGGGCAATGTTTGCACTGAGATCCGTGCCTCATGAAGCCACTGGGTTCAGCCCAGCTGAACTAGTGTATGGGCGTGCGCTTCGCTCCCCTATGCGCCTCATAAGGGAAAAGTGGGAGGACGAGCAGAGCGACACAACGGTTCTAGAGTACGTTCTGAGCCTACTCGAAAGACTTCGGAATTCGCGTGAAATAGCGGAGAGTAACATGCGAGAAGCGCAACAGCGGGCGAAAACCTACTACGATCGCAACGCGCGCCCTAGGGTTTATAAGGAAGGTGACAAGGTGTTGGTGTTACGGCCTACAAGGGCCAACAAGCTAGAGGTGCATTGGGACGGTCCGTTTAAAGTAATTAGGAAACTTTCGGACACTACCTACATGATCGAGTTCAAGGGAAGGAAAAAGGAAGTACGGACTTACCACACGAACCTAATGAAACCTTATTTGAGTTCGACACACGTGGTAAGCGTAGCTTTAAACGTTCCCGAAGAGCAGCCCTCGGACCTAGTAGAATGGGGTGACGTTAAGGAAAGTTGTGCCAACGTAGACGAGATCGTTCAGACGGTACTAAGTAACGCTAAGCTTTCCGAGCAGGAGAATGAGGACGTCAAGCTACTGGTACAGGATTTTAAAGATCTCTTCTCAGATTACCCAGGCAGAACTGCCCTTGCAACTCATGATATAGAGTTGACCAGTGAATCCCCTGTACGTTCACGTCCTTACCGCATTTCCCCGCGTCAGGAGGAAATAATGAGAAAAGAGATCAAACGCATGCTTGATTTGGGAGTAATTGAAGAAGGGGAAAGCGAGTATGCGTCACCTATGATCATTGTTGAAGTGGCGGGCAAAGAGCCTAGGCCCTGTATCGATTATAGGAAGTTGAACGCTGTAACAAAGACGCAAGCGTACCCGATACCGAATGTAGAGGAGAGAGTGGAAAGGGTCAGTCGGGCTAGGTTTATCACCACGCTAGACTTAGTCAGAGGCTATTGGCAAGTGCCAATGAGCGAGCGAGCGCAACAATTTGCCGCCTTTACGACACCCTTCGGTTCATACAGGCCGTTAATGCTCAGCTTTGGCCTTAAGAACGCACCTTTTTGTTTTTCAAAACTTATGAGTCAAGTACTGCGAGGGGCGGAAGGATATGCCGTACCCTATTTAGACGATATCGCCATCTTTTCGGACTCGTGGCAAGACCACCTAGAGCATCTTCGCGATGTTTTCAACCGTCTACAGACTGCTGGTCTAACACTGAAAGCGAGTAAATGCCACCTGGCTCAAGCAGAAGTGTTGTACCTTGGACATCGCGTTGGCCAGGGAAAGAGGACGCCAGCCGAAATGAAAATAGCAGCGATAGCAGACTTTCCCAGACCGCAGAGCAAATCAGAGGTCAGGGCCTTCCTGGGTCTGACTGGTTACTACAGGAGCTATATTCGGCAATACTCCGAGATAGCAAGTCCCCTGACTGATTCGCTTCGCAAACAAGCACCGAATAAAGTAAACTGGAATGACGAGAAGGAGAGCGCATTTCAAAGACTGCAAGCCGCTCTGACCAAGCCTCCGGTCCTTAGATCTCCAGATTTTACCAAGCCATTTATAGTACAATGTGATGCAAGTAATCGTGGAATGGGAGTTATTCTCAGTCAAAAGGACAACGACGATCAGGAGCACCCAATACTGTATGCAAGCAGGAAGCTCTCTATCAGAGAAGAGGCTTACAGTGCAACAGAAAAGGAGTGTGCGTGTCTAGTTTGGGCCACTCAGAAGCTTTCGTGCTACCTGTACGGGACCGAGTTTGTTTTCGAGACAGACCACTGCCCACTAACGTGGTTGAACCAAATGTCGAGCAAGAACTCACGGCTACTCAGGTGGAGCCTTGCTTTACAACAGTACAATTTCAATGTTCGGTATTTGGAACGTGGAAAGGAGTTCAAAACAATGGTTCAAAACAAAACTCGAAGGAGGGGTGCTCAATGAATGATGAGGTTTTTGTCACGCAGTATTGTCTTATATGTATGAAATTCGGGAGCCAAAACCCGTAAGGTTAGTGACCTAAATTCGTACTGAGTCCTGGCTATGTGACAATAGAGGGGAGCCGCTGCGCAGCTGTAGAATGGCGTTGTGGTGTTCCGTTTCGTTGTTTGTTTTGCCATGTTGAATGCAGTTCGTCGGCAACGGACCCTTCTGTCATCGAAACCCAAATGAGAAAAGGCGACCTGGGACAACCACGCAAGAGCGGGATCTTCGAGCCATGGATCAGACCACGTGGGAACCATGGAGACAAGTCGGCACACTTTGAAAACGGCTTTGGGCAGAGGACCGTCATTCAGCATTCAGCCCTCATCTGCATTATCGACTACCAGAAAACAGGGTTGTCGAGCCACTGGTGCGTCCATCATCTCTACTGGCCTCCATTACTGGACTGCAGACCATCCGAGATCAACCCGGGGCGGCGACGAGCTGTTACGACTCGCCATTTTCGGCCACCTCCCCGTCCATCGGAAACCATCTTGGTCAAGCCAGAGAAGCACCTTCGTCAAAAGGGAACGGAATTCCCCATTCCGAGAACCCACTTCAAGGCTGTGACCTTATTCTCATGGACGTCTCCTATTTAAGCGGCCGCGCAGTCCCGCCAAAGCAGATCCCTTTTGTACATAACCCGAAATACACTTTCTATGTTGTTCCTGTTATCTTGTCGTCTGTCTGCCTGCACTCCGGTCCAGGGTGTTGGGGAATCCGGCCATCGCTACCATACGGCGGTTCGCAACAGCCGTCGGTGGTATGTCCTGAAAGTGATTTGCGGCTATTGTGGAACGTGCAATAAAGCAAAGTAAAGAGTAACTGTATACCAGTAGCTTTCGTCTTTTGCATCACACACACACGAGCTAAACCATGCTATGGTATATCGAATGCAGTGTTGTACCCGCTACCAAATCTCAGTAACGAAATACCGCTACTCGCTACTCCACAGAAAAGTGGCGCAGTACTAGCGTCGCTACAAATTTGAAAAAGTAACGCGCTACTGCATAAAAGTAACGTAATAGTATGTCGCTACTTATCCGCTACCACACCCTTCTCTGTGCATTACCTTGCCGTAGATATTTCGTTGTCGAATGTGTCTAACGACGGTCTAATATTTAAGTTCCCTCACATATAGCTAGCACATCCTATAAATTATATCACTACACTGTAACTTTAAGTACTTTAACTCCTTTTCCTTCCCACATACTGTTCTCGGGGTCAGTCCGCGTGAGGGAGGTGAAGTACTTCTCTGAGAGAAGCTGATACTGTCTGAAGCTATAGTCGTCGGTCGAACCATGTGCTGAGATGCTTGACAGGCGTTGTTGAATCTCCTCCCAACCCTGTCTACAGCTTGTTGTAGTCATAAATACAATTTATGCAAGAAGTTTCTAACTACCATGCAGTAATCTAACTAGTATACGTTTAGCTACAAGTAGTTAACTACTGCGCATCCCTGCTTTTTACGGTACTTTGTATGCAGTATGGTTTAGCTCTCTGATTAAATGTGAGTTCAGATCACGACTCGCATGGAGATCAAAATAGTAAAAAGTCTGCTAATTTCTACGGCTGCTCTTCGAACGCTTCGTGACCGCAACATGGAATCCAACATCGTCGAAGCAAATGTGGAAGTTCTGGAACGCTACAAGCTACTCGTCAAAAACGCAAGGTAACATTGTCCCTGAAGGCATTGGATAAGTTCGAGTGTAACAAGGAAGGATTTCAAGTCAAGCTATAGATAGGGTATGGGAGGAGACTCAACAGCGCCTGTCGAGCATTTCACCACGTGGTTCGACCGACGACTAGCTTCCGACAGTATCAGCTTCTCTCGGAGAAGTAGGAGGGTGGTTCCATAAGTTTCCGGCCCGAGGTAGAAGATGCGCGCGAATTTGAAAATGCGATTAAGGACGCGTGGCGCCATCTGTTGGAGGGCCGGAGCACCACCCTCAATCCTCTCTATACTTTTGTCGGTTGGAGAGCTGCATTTCAAACAGCCAGAGTGCACTCTTCAGTTAAAATGAAAAAAAATCTAGTACCGCGCTGGTGACAAAATTCTTGACAAAAGAGGGACTTTCGCCTAAGGAAATTAAAGCGCGACTGGATAACGTGTACAGGGAAGCCTCTCCGTCGTACACAACGGTAAAAGACTGGGCTAAGCAGTTTCGACTGGGGGAAGATGATCCACGCGATGGTCGTCCAGTGGAAGTCGTAACACAAGAAAATTTGTCTCTTGTCGAGGAGGAAGTGCTGAGCGACAGGCGTCTGAAGGTGAAGGAAATCTCAGAAAGGCTGGGGCTTTCCAAAACAACCGTTTTTCGCATCATCGGCGAGGGCCTTCACATGAGAAAGGTCAGTGCGAGATGGGTGCCACGACTTCTCTCGTCAGTTCAAAAGCAACAGCGCGTCGTCTGTTCCAAAGAGTTTTTGGAGCTCTGTCAAGAGAACGAAGAAGAAATATGGAAGTCAATTGTCACAGGGGATGAGACTATGGTGCTCTACTATGATCCCCTTTCGAAAAAGGAGTCGATGGAATGGCGCAAACCAGGAGAAGCACCCCCAAGAAAAGCCAAGGTCTGACAATCCACAAAGAAGATCAATGCAACAATATTTTGGGATTGTCACGGGATCCTCCTCATCGACTTCAAAGAGAGGAACACCACAGTGAATGCGACTTATTATGCTTCACTCCTGCACCGACTGCGAGACGCCATTAAGGAAAAGAGGCGCGCCAGGTTGAGTCGAGGTGTCCGGTTGCCCCAGGACAATGCCCCTGTCCACACGGCTTCTGTTGCCAGGGCTGCACTGAAGGAGTGGGGCTTCGAAGAAATCCACAAACCCACCCTACAGTCCAGACTTGGCACCGAGGGACTACTTCCTGTTCTCAAACTTGAAGAGGGATCTCAGAGGACGGAGATTTCAAAACGATAGTGAGGTGCACGAGGCAGTTTTCCAGCATTTTGCGGACAAAACTTCGGACTATTTTTTCAAGGGTATAAGAATGTTGGTTGAAAGGTGTCAAAAGTGCATCGACGTTAAGGGTGACTATGTCGAAAAGTGATACACTTGTTTCGTCTCTATGGTCTTTGTGGTTGGTCGGGCCGGAAACTTATGGAACCACCCTCGTACTTCACCTTCTTCGGACTGATCCCGTGAAGAGTATCCAGGAAAGATATATACAAAAGGACATAGATCTAGAACGCGACGGTTTGCTTCAGAGATCAATTACTGAAGCAGGACAACGAGTGGGGAACCTTCAAGAATATACGTAGTACGTTTGGTCTCCACGAGGCTCTCCATTTCTTCAAGACATTTCACAAGGTCTGCGCTGTCCAACGCCGCTAGAGCAAGAGCTGACGCTGAAGCCGCTAAGGCCCGAGCAGCGTTCTGTAAAATGGAGGCTGAACTGAAGCTTGAAAAGGCTTGTATGGAGGAAGAAGAGCGTATGGCCGCCGCGGTAGCAAGACGTGAGAAAGCTGAATGTGAGGTCAACATGCGACTACTTCGCGAAGACAAACAAGCTGCTGGAGCCGAGGTCGATGCCAGGGCATTGGAGGCCGCTGCTAGCTGGCTTAGAAAATAATGAAAGGGAAGACCTTGAAGCCGACAAGGACCAGCCTGCCAAGGAGTCTCCGTTGCTGCCAGGTTCAGGTAGAGAGGCTGATCTACGCTCGCGTCTATTCGAGAGTAACGTTCAAAGTGGAAATCAATACGGAGCTCCAGCTCTCCCGCGTGAAAGTCTTCCACACTGTAACCAACAGCGGTTCGTCAAACAGATACATTAACAGCCTCGCAACACGAACACGCCGAGCGCTCGTGATAGTTCGAGTTCATCGCGCGTGACGAATTTTTAAAGTTGCCATAGTACGAGAAACATGAAATGGCGTGGAGCAATGCTTTCACGACATGCAGCGGCGTCACAAATGGCCTTTTCGAGTGTTTTTTGAAACTGTCGGAAGAATAGCATAATCAACGACAAGCTTTAATCTGTATCAAACAACTGTATTGCAGAGTGGAGGACCTCACGGCATCATGATCCAACGAACGCGCCAGGCGTTGCGGTGCACTTTTCCGGTCCAAACGTGCAAATGCAGGGAACCACAATACCTGATGCGAGGGCAGCCCTGTCGCTGGACGAGCTTGCGATAGGCACCACGCACAAAACGAGAGCAAGCTAGTCACCAGATCAGGAAAGCACTTCCCCGAATCATACAACGTACACTTTCGTGTGAGGTAATCGGACATGTGTGCTCCCCCAAACACATCAGCGAAGGTTCGCCACATTTCCTGTCTTATCTTGGGTTCCAATAAAAACAAATCGGCGACGTTGTAACGGCAACGTGTTGGCTTGCTTAGCTCAAGATCCCGGGTTCCCGGTCGAGGACGGTAGCAATGTGGGGGAGGTAAACATTGCTTCCAGCAGCGTGTGTCCGAAATTTCGGACGCACGTCAAAAGAACCCCAGATGGTAGAAATTATCCGCAGACCTACCCTGCGACACATGTCGCCACAAAAATAGGCTGACACACCTTACGTGTAACATCATGGCACCATTACCATTATTATTACGTTGTTCATGAGGGTGCAATTATCCAGAAGGACACAGCTGACCCCTCGCAAGCATCACGAAAAATACCTAAGTCGCTTATGCTTGGAACTGTAGCAGCCGACAGGCTCTCTCTATTATTTCCCGAAAATCGACTTCCTTCGCGGCCCCCACATCTTCACAGACACACGCCGTGCCAGACCGATCACGTGAACCCGCGACGCTGTAAATTTATTCGAACTCGCGGGGTCGCCTGGCATGCGTGGTCTGGCTCTCGGTCGCCGTGTAACCTGACACCCGGTTTGCGCGTCCCGAGGGGGGCAGTCTGGACTGGGGTTCTGAAGGAAGCGGACGCTTCAATAGACACGGCTCATAATGTAAAGAAGTTGTCTTTCTTCTGTGACTCCAAATTCTCTATCTTACAACTGGTGACCCTCTACACTGCGCAACAGAACCATAAACGGATTCCGGCCCTTGGCGCAAACCATTGCCTTGCCGCATGCAATGCTACAAGACTAGTAATCTGAAAATGTTGCCTGCTACAAGTGAAAGCTTGTGTTTGGTACTTCCATTCTTTCGACAGTTAAAAAAAAAAAGAAAAAAAAAACTCTAAAAGACCACTTGTGACGCCGCTGTATGTCGCGAAAGCAATGCTCCGCGCCATTTCATGTCTCTCGTACTATGGCAACTTTAAAAATTCGTCACGCGCGATAAACATAAAACGCCCTGGAGATACTTTCAGTATTGGTAGCCGGGATATTGATGAGTACCTGGGTGGCAAATTCGGATCCGTAACTCGTCCACCAATGTCCTTTTTTGTACGCCGAATTTGCCGATATTTGCTCAAAAGGCCAACTTCGCAATTTTTTTAGAAAATAAACCACTTGCCAGATGACCTAAACTATTTATCTGCGCAATGTATTAGTAGTTTACTATCGCATAAAAATATAATCGGCTGATTTTCGGCAACCGTTGTTAAAGACAAAAATTCCGAACTTGGCACAATGTGCGCTGACTTTGCTTGTTCAGTATGTTTTAATGCGCTGATCGCTTGAGGTACGGAAGCTGTCAGAGATGAAACTGTACTTCCTCAAAACGACCTATTTAGGATTTTTTATTTATTTGTAGCCGTATTCCCTCCGCAAGCGCAAAACCGCACCTTGGTTTTTGGCCCGGAGCCGACATTCGACCCCGCCCTACGGCCGTTCTACACTGCGTTGGAAAAAAAAAAAATTTTTTTTTCTGGTCCACATTTACGCATGTCCCAACATCATATATTTTTCTCTCAGAAATCGACGTTGGTCGAGCAACACCACTGGGACGTTTGAGCTGGAATCACCCCAAAGAAAAACGTGGCAAAAGTTAATAGAGCTGATTCATCACGTTTTCATTCTGCGTTGGGCAACTCATATCCGGGCTCCGCGCGCGATATCTGATGTACAAATTCCCTTTCTCGTCTGCCCACGCCTCTTTCCATCTTCCTTCCTCCTCACCTCATGCTTTTCTTTCAAGTTGGCTTTCTTACATGTCTTTCTGCTCTCGGGCAGAACCTGCATCAGAGGAGCTGTCCCTGAATTCTGGTCATGACCCACGCTGCTGCTTCAAAGTGTAAGCATTTAATCGCAATCCACTTTTCGGATCAGACAACACGATCTGCCTACTGACACCCCGTTAGAGCCATCTGCCCTGGGCATAGTATTCACGGTCTCGTCTGGGAGTTGGCTCGGGGAAGAAGGGGGTGGCAGTTCAAATTTTGTTTCCTTAGGGGTCCTTTGCAGCTTGGAGATAGAAGCAAATTTATGATTTCTAAGCCTCTCAAGACTTTCACGCAGCTTGTGAAAAGACTCGAGCTGGTCTTGAGTCTGCAGGTTTGTAGCACGAGCATAAAATAGCTGAACGAGCATTGGCAAAACTCCATCGTTTTCACCAGGTCTACTCCAGTCCACGTGCTGTATACGCCCGTCGGTCTGTTTTGACGTCGAGGACGCCTCCACTGCTGGGCCAAGCTGGTGGTGCTGCTGTTTGGTGTTTGCTCCTTAAATCTTAAAGAGTAGTCGCAGTGTAGCAAGGATATGGCAGCACGTGCCACTTGTATAAGCAGGGCACCCGCATGTTGCATCGCAGATAGCACCGGTGCTCATGTCAAACGCCGGCAAGACTTTGTATGGTAGACTTTGTAGGCAGTTTTCTTCTGGCTTCTATAGTATGTAGCTCTTGCATGGACAATGCGATATCTGTGAAAACAGCATTGAAACATTTAAAAAATCAAATTCAGTGGATTTTTTTACATTTGTAGGTACAGAAAAATCAAGCAAGGGTGCGATATTCTTCTGAATATTTTACGGTGTCACACAAACATATTCAATTGTCCTTCATTCCTCGCAGTATAAATGGGGTGCGGCGAAGTACCATTCCTATTATGACTGCCAAGAACCAGTCAGCATATCGACTAATTTGACAAAGTAAATGATGCACTCAAAGTATATGCGTTGCACTGAGCGTGCAGTAGGCACACGCAGTCCAACGCAGACTAGGACCGATCCAGCCGCTCTGCATGCTGAATGCCTGGTATCTGTTGTTGTTGTGAACACGATTCTCGCAAATATATACTTATGCTGTTCATAAATGTCACAAAAAAGGCGTGCGCCTCCCGTTTTCAACAAATCAGGGCATAATAGTATCATTCGAGATGAAGGTTGCCTAGGAGCGTGCTATGCGGTGAAGTTCATTTTTAAGACTGCAGTTCCCGACAGCCGGGTTGGGTCAGGACCGGGTAAGATTGCGCGGCTTCGGGTACGGTGCCGGGCCGGGCCGATAAATCTAGGCCTGTGCAGTGCTCTAATTCGAACGCCTCCCCAAAGAGTGGAAAACAGCCCAAGTTGTCCCCGTCCTTAAACTGAACAACACCCCGACAAACTGTTATCGCTTCGTTAGCCTCACCAGCTGCATTGGAAAAGTGGTGGAGCGGACGATCCTCAAGACGGATGACGATAGCAGTGCTCTCGACACAATAGTGCTGAATTCCAATGGCGGATTGGCAGCACTTCCAGAGCAAGTTGCTCTATCTGGAGCAATTCTGTTCTATTGGCAGATTGGGAGCAGAGTCCAAGCCTTCCAATGGCAGTTTTCACGCAGTCTTGGGGCCAAGGTCGCTCCACAGAGCAACGCCGACTGCTCCGCTAAAATCGGCAGATTTGGCCGGAACTCCCACGTCACGTGGCATGTGGTGTGTGCTTCCGGTTCCTGCCGGCTCTCTTCCATTCGCTTTCGCAAGCTCCAGCAGCAGGTGTTGCATCCATGACGTCTTATCCAAATAGAGCTGTATGTGATCGTGCGCGAGCGCCCCCACCGCCCCCGCTCGCTCTAACGGGTGCGCGAATGTTCCAATCGCAGATACAGATCGTGTGCTCTGTGCCGGAGCAAGGCACTCCAGCGTGAAGTCTGCTGTGTGCTCCAAATTTGCCGTTGGAATTCAACATAAGCCTCCCCCCCCCCCCATGTGCGCCAAGGTCACACCAACCCAGTGACAGGTATTCAAGGAGACCCCCAAGGTGACGTGCTCAGCCTTATGACTGTTCAATATATTCCTGGCCGAACTGATACCACAGCCCCACAAACCGTCAAAGTCACTGTTTACGCAGATGACGTGTATATGTACTTTGCTAAAAACTGACGTCGTAGTGATTGCATTACGAAAACATTGAAACACACCATGGAATACTTTGTTACCTTTTTCAAAGAAGGAGCCACGAACCTCTGCCTTGAGAAACCTGTTTACATACTTTCACCAGAAAGAAGCTGAGAGACATTCAACTGAGAGTACGAGGGGAGAGTACGTTCCTGGGGGTCATACTCCACCAGAGTCCTCCCTGGACACGAGAAACTACGGTCCTTCGGCAGAAAACCAAGTCATACACCAAAATCCATGGCCAGCGTGAGCAAATGGGAAAACGATCCAGACTGTGTACCAATGTGTGCGATACTGTAGGCCAGTGTTTGTCGTGTGAATATTGACACGACAAACACTGGCCTACAGTATCGCACACATTCACCATGCCACCGACAATCGAGAAAGCAAGCTAGACAGAATCCCCCCCCCAAAAAAAACCCTAATGATCTGCCTTGGAGTGCGACTGACCCGCCTCATCCATGCCACTAGCCATGACCCGCCGCTATGACCATGAACTCAGCAAGAAGGTGGAAAATCGATACACAAGCACCGCGGAAGAACGACGACCTTGGCTTGGCTACTTCAACAACCCGAAGTACGCACAACAGTCCCAAGGATTAAGAAAAGGTCCGACTCAGACTCCTCAGCGCTACGAACCCTGACTTCGGAGCGTCTTGAAGAAAATTTCCCATCAAAGATAATCGATACTGAGGGCTCCAGCACAGAGGGAAAATCAGCAAGTGCTTTTGTCACAAAAGGCATTAAGAGAGGGGACATACTCTTCCACGGGGCTTCATCAAGTGCAGCCGAATTGCATGACATTTTCAAGGCCCTATGCTACACCAAGGAATCCCCACCGAGAGATGGTTGCTGTGCAGTGACTCTGAGGCAAGAATTTCAGAATCAATCGAGTGACCAGCAACAACAATCTCATTTACAAAATCTTGCGAACCTTCATCGTCATCATACAAGCAGGTCACAAACTCACAATGTAACAGGGTTGCAAAAAAAAAAGAAAAGAAAAAATAATGAGTTGAGTTTTAAAAAAACGAATTTATTTGATTTGAATCGATTTTGTATGTTTAAATCAACCTCAACAACAACAGCTTTATTGTGAGATGATGGATGAGGAGTGTCATCGCCAGGGGCGATACTCTACCCCATTGCTGGTGGTGATGCGGGGATTGAAATAATGAGCCCCTTCACAATAGACCTCTCCCTGTTTGTAAACAAATGACGTCATAGCGTTCGACAGCGCCACAAATTTGAACTACGCTCGAAGCTAGAGGTGAACAAGGTCGCACGTGAAAGCCACGGTCTTGAGGGGATTACGATGGTCCTGAAAGTGACGCGACCTTCGGTACTACTTTTCTTTCAATGGGAGGCAGCGATCAAGTGCCCGTTCATGGAACCCAGCCCTCCCCTTCCGATTTGTTTCGGTTTCGGTCTGTCTACCAACGTCATGATGACGTTTCTCTGGTGGAGGTCTATAAGGATCGAAGTCCTGTGTTATCCAGAAAGGGGAAGAGAGCTCTGAGCGCAGAGCTTTGAGCGCAGAGCGTTGGTTGGCTGAACGTGGCCAGGAACCAAGCAATTTTGTGAGATTGTGAGATTGAGAATTTTGTGAGGCTGATTTAAATCAGCGCCACGTATTTGACCCTCTCTCTCATGACAATAAAGTACGATCACAATCCATGAATAAATACGCAGGTGGCATGACGAAAGATCTGACAGGGAAATTCAGTGGAACGAGGGCAGCGCAAAGACAGCGGGCCGGAGAAAGACAAGAGTGACACGCTTGTCTGTTCTTACTTCGTTCGTTGGTAGCTCAATTGCGCTACCGCACGTGATGTGGCGAACTATCCATCGGTTTGGTTGCACAATCCTCCGTAGTACCGTTCAAGCCATATTTTCGGAATGCTTGTGGATTAGTGGGGTCGCTCGTGCCGTGTCCTACGCTTCTCCCTTTATTTTGCGCCTGTTTGCAATGTTCCTTGTTCTTACCCTCATTTTCGCCGGCTTCTTGGTGGAGTGTGGCATCGCACATCCATCCTACGCTGCTTCCAGTTGTTATAAACTTTAAGGCAAAGGGACACCGCTTCAAAAGTTGCGTGTCTTGCGACGAAGCTGTTCGGGACGTTAATGCACTTGACTGGTGGAAATCTGCTGGATCGTTCTTGCTACCAGACGATTTAGGTGCTGTGTTGCAGCTACAGACCGCTGTAGCGTCTTCTGCGGGTACCGAAATGGCATTTTCGTCGCTTGGGTTGGCCCAATCAATGTTGCGGAACCGACTATAGGAACTGGGAATGCCGCGAAACGAGTCTTTCTCATGCAGTGCATGAACAAGCAGCAGTGATTTTGGTTAGCGCGTGTTCGTACGTGTTCCGCCAACATTCTAGTCACGCACATTTGCACATTGTAAGTGTAAGGAGTATACACGGTGTGTCTCTCTGACCTGGCTGGAGTAAGCTGTACCATAGTAGCAATAAATCTCAGGACGAGTGTTCGCAGATTGATTAGTTGTTCTAATAAACTGCATGTGACACTGCGTCATGCCTTCATCTCCATTCTAATTTTCCAACAGGTATCATTTTCAAGCAGAACGTGAAAAAGGGGAAGTGATTTAAACAATTAAAAATAGTGGTGGTTTTAATCGAGATTAAAATCGCCTGTTTAAATCGGAGTGATTTAGATCGCGCAACCCTGCAGTGTGATTCTCCAGTGGATTCCCGAACACCACAGCATTCCAAACAACGAAGCAGCAGACAAGATGGCCAAAAAAGTGCTCGGCAAAACTAATGCTTAGCGCCATGGCCTTCACAACTGTCGACGCTAAATCCCGTCTCAAGAAACAAAACGCGCGACGACCCAGGGAGCAGTGGGAAAGCAATCTCCGACTCTCTCACTACCTTTCTTTAATAGACTACAACCTAAAAGGTGCCATCCCAAGAAACCGAGAAAGACCTCTACGGACTGTGTTCCACGGAATCCACCTGGAACAACTCTGCTCACGGAGGACCCTTTACCGAATCGAGCTCGCGCAATCTCCACTATGCCCAACCTGCAAGACTGCGGAGGACACACTCCACGTCATTATTCAGTGGCCTGCCCTATAGAAAGACTTGAGGCGGCACTACAAAGGCTCGACTCCCACCCGTTCAGCTTTTGTGTACTGCTTGGGCCCTGACCCTCCCCACAGCAGCAAAGGAAAGCAGAGGAAAGCTTCACTGCAAATCAGTTTTAACCCTGGACCCCAAAACATGGGACCGAGACTTGAATGCTACCTGTGACACTCGTGCCAGAGTGTCACACGTTGTAGCATAGGTAATATAGCTACTTGACGTAGATTTACACGTAAGGGTCACGTTCTAGCAACCTCGGTGCGTGCCAGCACTTTCAAGAAATGGAGCTGCAGGAGCCAAATAAAGGAACCAAGTAACTCCAGACACCACGCATTAATGAAGGAGGACAAGTATAGTAGTAGTTTTTTTTTATGGTGCACTCACTCTGCAGGCAGGCAGATCACTCGGTAATAGCACGATACCACCACCACCGCCACTCACTCTGTCACACCCAGCAGCACGATATCAATGGTTTGTAGCCAGTTACTTTATGACAAAGTAACTAACTACGAATACACCTAGAGAGTAAAGTACAAAATGCTTACTGTTCCGCATACGCTCGGCCGTTGTAAGACATGCTGCAAGTTGGCTGTATGATGGGATTTTCTCTACTCACGGTGCGCGTCTCGTGTGGACTTGAATGGTTTCTGCTGGCGTTGCCCGCTCCAAGACACATGTAAAAAAAAAAAAAAAATGCGAATCGACACAAAGGCTAAAGGTGACACACAGTCATAGGCCATACGGAGGCGCCAGAGCGACACGCTGTCCTCTGTCACGACTTTCGCGTAAAAGCTCGCTTAGCACGGCGAGCTATATTTAACGCGAGAATAAGTTTGTTATTTTTATCGCTGTGTCAATTTTTCACAGCGATATTTCGTACTGGATGACCAAGACGCGGGTCATGCGGCGCACATCCAGGGGAAAAATAAAAGAAAGAAAATAGTGGTAGGTTGGCATCTCGTGACACCTCCGTAGTGGTGCTCGTCGGAGTTTATTTTTTAGATGATCTGAAGCAAATGTCGTCACAGTTCCATGTGAAGTCGGCCCAGGACGCCAAATTTACCTTTGAAAAGTATCTGAGTTACAGTTGCAGATAAATGGGTGGAAAAGTATACAGACACCCCGTAGAAAAAAAGGTATACTGAGTTGAACTTAAATGGTTTCAAGAGCAAGTTGTAATTACAGATACCTTAATGGAAAAAGTACACTGATAAAACTGCAGTTTCTCCCTTAAAACCACTCAGCAGTTTTCCATTTCCTCCATATTCTTTAAAAGTTAACGAAATCAAAAATGTATTACCGGGTTACCTGGAGTGCCGAATAATGTTTTTCTTCGTGGCGTATGAATGATTGAAAATTTTCGGAATATTATATGCGCATCTCAGTGACGAATGACTATATTGTTACCCACAATGGAATGCCTAGATATACAAATACACATCAAAGTAAACAATGATGGCCAAACACACTACCAGCCTGGTATACATGCCTAGACAATGCCCGTGTTCATGCCTTTTAAGTTCTCATGAACTTGGGCTGCCACCCTATACCTCATTCCGGCTCGTTCGTAATAGCAGGCCGGCTTTCACGCCATGTTGGTTTTGTTTAATCAGTATATGGAACAAGGTTAAAACTTGGGCGGGTTGGTATGACATTTTAAAATCGATAAAACCCCAGTGCGAAGGTAAAAAAGGGACGAGACGAACACAAACAAAGCGACGACACACAGCACTGACAGTGCTGTGTGTCGTCGCTTTGTTTGTGTTCGTCTCGTCCCTTTTTTACCGTCGCACTGGGGTTTCATCGATTATAAATTGTTTAATCGTTTGTGCCTCTATCATTAGTGTCCATAACTTCCCTCACACCCATCGGCCGTGAGTGTCTGACATACCAGGATATCGGCGCAAGCAAGTTGATTGGTTGCGTTTTTTACCAAGCGGCATGCCTGCCAACATGGCAGCATGGTGCTACTGGGCCGACTTTACAGAGATCTGTGCCGACGGTAGTTCTGCAGCATCTGAGGCATAGTCAGCACAGCGGATGCCCGGGTTTTAACCTTAGCCTTCACGGAAGGATTGCATTGCATTCGATCAGACCTCCACAGAGCTTGCCGCTGCGCCCTCTGGTCATGTAGATTGTGGGTGACCGTTGTTATTTCTTAGTGTCTAAAAATACCAAGAAAGGGAATACAGGTTACTGAAAAAGGCAACTAAATTGGCGCCGAGAAGTTTGCGAGTCGCCCCTTGGCATTCACTTACGAACCATGTCGTGGAGATATACGCTCCCGGCGTATTCGCACATTGCATTGCGTATCAAGGCATTGCACATGTAAGAGGCTGTCCTGCGTTGATCTTGCCTGATAATGTATGACGAAAACGACATGTGTGTTCGAAGAAAGTCGCATTCATTCCAATATGACAGTTCTCACTGTAAGTAACAGAAACAAGACCCAAACGGGGATACCCACAAAGAGGCGGCACAGTGCCGCCCCTAGTGAGGGTCTCGCCACTAATAGTTACCGATACAAAGTATGCATATCAAAATGTATCTAATGTTTTCCTTAAGACACACAAAAAGTGCCTATAAATACGGATCTAAAGTAACCATTCTGAGTCTGAGACAAACACAACACAGGCCTCAAAGTGTCTAAGAACAAATACGGCAGCCGCCGAAAACGCAAGGCAGCCTGGCGTAACTGGTTAACGCACTCGACCGACAAACGAGATATGTGTGGTCCAATTACCGCCGGTGCCTTTCTTTTTCGACGACTCCCATATTTTAATTGCTATATAGATACAGGTTCTCTTATGCTTTCACTCGGTTACTTGGTGGCGGTAAGTGATGTTTGATATGGGGTTGCGAAAGCTTGGAGGGTACGTGATGGTTGCAATGTTAGATTGGGGTTTCAGGAAAGAATGAATTCGAGAAGGAAGAGGTGTTACATTTTGAAACTTTTAACTCATGATCGAGACGGGATGAGATCCGATTAGGGAGATTGGTGTAGGATGATCGGAGAGTAGGAGTGTAACCGAATTTATGAAAGAGTGATAGCGGGAGATTCTCCTACGTACACTTAAATCTTCTAAGTCAATTTGTTGTTTTAGTAGAAAGATGCTTGCGCAATGCGAGTAGTTGTTACTGATGAATCTGATTGCACGATTTTGGATGACTTCAAGTTGATGGATGAGGCAAGCTGCTAAGGGATCCCGTACGGTTGAAGCGTACCCCAACTGGGGACGAACCAATGTGATGTAAACCAGGCGCTTAACACGAGCTCGGTCGATAACGTGTTGGCTTGCTGAGCTCAAGATCGCGGGTTGTATCCCGGTCGAGGACAGTAGCAATGTAGGGGAGATAAACATTGCTTCCAGCACCGCAATGTTGGATATTTCCGGCGCATGTCAAAAGAACCCAAGTGGTCGAAATTATCCGCAGTCCTACCCTGCGGCATGTGCAGCATGTAGCCACATAAATGTGGGCGGACTCACCTTACGTGTAAATCTACCCCTAATTATAAAGGAGCGGGAGAGAGATGCCGCTTCAAGTACCCAGGGTGCGATTTGCCTTTTTTACAATGTAATCAATGTGAGTCGTCCATGAAAGGTTGCTGTGGAATTTTCGGTCAAAGGAGTGGAGTGGTACTTGGCAAGTGCCAACTTCTGCACCGTATGTATTGTGCTTTTGATGTAATAGCATTTTGCACGTCTCGTTACCTTTAATTTATCATTTGACAAATCTGTTTCGGTGTTAGTATAGTGCCGCCAACGGGAGTGTGGATATAGCATATGCCCGTTGGCGTTAGCTTCAAGGCTATGCCGGAAACTGGTAGGAGATGGGTTCGAGTCCTACGACCAGCTGTGTCTTCTTTTTCTGATGTTTTCCCTTGGTAGTGTCGGCCCAGGGCGCATGCAAACGGCCACAACAGTGCTAGCACGGTACTACACGGAATAAAAAGTTTGTATTGCTTGTCTTAAGCTTCTGAAGCAGGAAATCCTGAGACACGGGAAATAAGGACCACTCGAAATGATTTCCGTTTTGTGTCGTCTCTGGGTTTTCAGTTTCAGGCAGGGCTCTGTTAGTACTTCCATCCAGTTTGTTTACTTGTCTTTCCTTTCTGCCGATTAGCTCCTAAGTCCTTGTGAGGGCATGGTCAAGCCGCCCGTATTTTTGCAAATAATGCGTCGTTTACCATTTATCGTGCAACCTGGTTGGGATTCGGCACGAATTGTATGCATTTCCTCCATGATTCCCCCTCTCTTTGGTTGGGACATTGGAATTCAGAATCTGCTTTTGCCGCACTGGCAATGTTGAGATGCTTTTGGATCGTTTAACAGCAGACGTGACAGGAACTATGTTTTTTTTTCTTTTTTTGCTTTTGTTTTCACTAAAGCAAAGAAACTGCAAATGCCTCAGGGTGAGGCGGTGTAAACGACGTATACAATGGAAAGTAACTGCTCAGATGCTGCATTATTGCAACCACAGAACAATGTCTTATTCGTTCTTGCATTATTGGAGTCTGGTACAAGGTATACGCCTTGCTACGGAAATTAGTTTCTTGTTGTGTTTTAAAAACCATAACGTCAAAGTTGGAGGAATACCATCTCGTAAGGAAGTAGAAATACACAGGAAGGATATATGTTTGTCTGTACATTAACATGTCCAACGGCATTTCTGTTATGATTTTCACACTTCACACGGAATACATTTTATGATGTAATGCTTATAGCTGCGTGTGTGTCCTTTATTTTGTGTATTTTTTGCGGAAAGCGGCATCTGTGGTACTAAACTTTCCCCTTTATGTAATTCCCTTCACAAGGGTTTTTAAAGTAAATAAAAACATAAATGAAATGAAATGAAACGGTACTACATATAGCATGACATCATCACCTGAGGAGTGGCACTTTTGGATAACGAAAGCGACGTGAGTAACAAACAAACGAAGAAAAATGACTTACCTTTTACGGAACACTAGTTAATCCCTGAATGACTTAACTATACTAATTCAACTGAGTGTAGTTTATGTATTTCAGGAATCCAACGAAATTTTCGGCTACGCAAGAGCAGTCACAGCGACAAACAAAGTTGTGCATGTAGTTATCCACATGGCACTAGTACCTGCTGTGTACGGAAAAAGAAAACAGTTGCACCCAGAGAACAAGAGCAGAGATGCACAATACGAAAAACTGTCTCGGCACTCGTGGTCACCTCCAAATAGCCCACGATACAAAAAACTGTCTCTCCTGTGGCATTTCGCTTTTCTTGTTCTGTTCCACAATCAGACAAATGTTATTTTAGCTCGGATACGGCGACATGGTATCTCCAGCTTAAATCGCGTTTCGGCCGGAACCGTGAAGAGGTTGGAGGGGTAAAACGACAACGACCGACATTAGTGTTGGTCGTGTGCGTACTCTGCAACTTCCCTCTTTGCTGTCGAAGCTCGTGGCGTCTCGAACTGTGTCACGATCTTGCTCCTCATATATAAACACGGTGGAGGAACCTGGACGGACACCAGTCCTCTCGGCACTGTCTTCCCGCTAACATGAAGGCACGAGTAGCTCTAGCATTGCTGGTCTTGGTGTGCCTTCTGCTGCAAGACGTTGTGGATGCCAAGCACGACAGTAAGAAGAAGATCAAGAAGCTCTTACTGCTCAAAAAACTCTTGAAGAAGCACGAGCACAAGCACATCATCCCGATTCTGATACCGATTCCGCAGTAAGTGATGGGCAATTTTGTTGATGGTTTGGCTTCGTCTGTTTAGTGTAAGACGGCAAGTGTTTGTGTAGCACATGCTATATGTCCCTCGCATTTTTTTTTGTACACTGACATTTAAGGCACCCCCTTCCCACGCTTTTCCCACATGCGAACCATAAAGACATAACAACGACAACTTTAATTAAATGATGATGGGTGGGGAGTTTCATAAACTGTATAAACTGTTTCATAAAGCATAAGGTGTTAACGGTTTCAGCAAACTAATCCTAATTTCGGGGAACCTGTCTTTCGCTGCTCCTTGGTCAATGTTAAAGTTTTATGGCACGTATACTATAGTGCTGCTAATAGCCTATATCATAAGCTTCTCCTTTAGAAACAAGCGACGGACATCAAAATATTCCAACATGTTTTCCGCTACGATGACTTGTGCAATTGAAATCGCACTATCATACTCTTTCATGAGTTTTCGCGAACGATCAACCTATACATTGTGGTGCTTTCGTTAACATTGACCCTTCCTTGTACTTTTTCTCTTACAGCCATCTAAAGCAGATCCTAATGGGTTTAAAAATGAACATGGGCGGTATGGGACATGACATGGGATCGGAAATTTGGAAAGTGCAAATGATTGGCGGCGGCGGCGGCGGCGGCGGCCACGGCGGATGGGACATGGGCGGCGGCGGTGGTGGCTGGATGATGGGAGGCGGAGGCTGGGACTAAGAAATTGTGAAGCCAGTTTGGTCAGTTACAGCATCTCAAGCTGTTCCAACACCCATCGCTCCGGGTGTAGCCTTCGTATGGAAACGCCGCTGACCGGTAATTTCACACAATGGGATGCACATCGCGGCTCACGCATGGTTTTGCAATGACCAATGGACACAGTAGAAATAGTACCAAACGTAGATGTATGTTTAACCGCAGTGTTTTGTGTACCATGTGATAGTATAGTTCACATCTAACGTCTGTGTGCAAGTGACAGTTATTTTAGAATCTATGATTCGATGTCTCATTGATTTTCATGTGCCTGTGATGTGGATGCGTCCGTCGTACGGTAACGGCCCGCATGGCGCTACGTAGTCGTATAGAAAATATTCTTGTTTCGCATTGCTGCTGAAGACAAGAAGGAAACTGAAGTCTTCTTTAAGTCGACCCAGCACCTACCGAGAAATGTTGTCAAACATGCAGATAGTTGCGGAGCACGATTTTGGAATCTCAACTTACCCTCAGTTTTGTCAAGCTTTCTTGTAGCAAGCTTGTCAAGCTTTGTTCGAGGTACAGAGCATAGTAGGGGACCGAGAGACACGGAACAAGAAGGAGTTGTCCCGTGTCTCTCGGTCCCCTGCTATGAGTCTATACCAGCTTGCCTTCACCCTCTCCCTTCTTTCCACAGAGCATAGACACACGTTGTCCACATCGTCGACTATATCTATATGTGTGTGTGTGTGTGTGGGGGGGGGTAACATGGCATACGGTACCCGAAGAGCGTCTTATTATGTTACGAAAGTGTTAGGCAGAATCGAAGGGGCATAAACAGTAGGACTACCAAAGTATGACAAAAATATCTGCGCTGTGCGTTTTGTTATAATACGTCGAACTAATATTTTCTAGTGGTATGTATGTCCCCTTTGTGACTCTCTCGACTTCGTCTGGTATCTTTGTTGCCGTGCCAGCTTTCAGTGTTTCAATGATATCACTATATGCTGTTGTTCTGTGCACATCTGTCTTATGTGTTGTATTACTGAGTTTTCCTGTCGGTAAACATTGACATCATTACCAGCGTTTTGTTATATGTCATCCTTTCATGTGGACTAAGTCTCTGAAGGTCTTAACGCACACTCAAACTAGCACTGTGTCAAATGTCACATCCGTGGTGCATTACATCGGTTTGGTTTGTAAATAAACTTTTGGCATGCAATGTACAATGTTGACGTTTTGTTGATGACAGAAATCACCATATTACACAGGCGCGCTTAGCTCATTTCACTTGGTCCTCATATCTCTCATCTAATGTTACACATCTATAGGTGTACGGTATAGTTATCACGTAGAAATTTGTTGTTGTTCATCTTCTGCTTCCTTTCTCGGCTGAGGTATCACAATGCTTTTCTTTTGTTTGTTTCATAGCGCACATATTGTTGCCTGAATGCGTCTCACTGGTTTACTAAGAATTGGGGACGACTTTGCAACGCTGAACGTCTGTAATTGAGAATATCTTCCATTTCGAGAAAGAAAGGAGAGAGAAAAACATCTCGGAAGTAAACACACACAACAGCAAGATTACATAGATTCCACGAAGATTCAGACAGGAAACCTCGTTCATACTATTATATACACCTGGCTATCTTCCTCATAAATCTATTGCTTTCTATTGCTTTGATGCGCGCTTTTGTGCACGCCCCATTTGCAAGCAGATGTCTTTGCATGAAGAAAGCTGCAGTACAAAAAATAAGAAAAAGAAATACAGACGACCACGGAAGGTTTTGCGATTTCGAGCAGCAGCTCGGAGGAGCAGCAGGGGCGGCGGAAATGCGCCTCTACTTGCGCCGGCCGCTCATGACGTCGCGTCGGGCGTCACCAAGTGAGAATAGACGACTTTAGAAAATCCCAGAAAGCTTAGCTCTGCTTTGGACTATGGGAACTTGCTGGTAACAAAGCAGGAGAAGGTCTCCAATCTGTTTCGATTCCTTTTCTCTCGAGTCAAGGTAAGCGAAAACGAAACGTGAAAGACAGTTTATTCCATTCCTGTTTCCAGTAATCACCCAGGATGCAACGCGTGCACAAGGAGCGCTGGGATCTTCTAAAATCGTCTATTGACCCTTAGCCACTTTTCCTGACGCTGACGTTGTTTTTGTTTTGTTTCTGTGGAACGCATTCGATGTGCTCAAAAACTGTGTTGTGTGATTTCTTTTAATTCCGTGTTATCGCCTCGAAACAACCGTACAGACATGGACAGGTGGAGAAAGGACAGCAGGAAGGAGTTGGGGAGGAGTGGTTTGGTATGCGTCCTGGGCTGACTTCAAGGGGAACTGTTCAGTTATTCGTCTGGGACGTCTGTCACAAAACCCAGGGAAAACCGTAGACAGTAAAGCCAGTGGTGGATTCAAACCAAATCTTCCGCACGACCTTGGCTACCAAAACACGAGCGGACGCTTTTACCCATTCAGCCATGCCACTGATCGCTGAGTGTGACTACACCGCGCGTCTCACATGATGTCGCCCACGTCGTCTGGACGAGGCCCGTGACGACCTACGGTCGGGTTTGCGGTCGTGCCGCACGCAAATGATGTACGGTCACAGCACAGGGACCACCCTTGGTCTGCTGCAATGCTATCACGTTTCGCACGCGTTTGGCAGTGCACCAAAGAGTACAGTTTGTTGTTGTTGTTGTTGTTGTTATTAACTACTGGAAGGGAACTCCGACGCAAGGAAGAGACAACAGGTCTCTTCCTTGGACAACAACGGACAACTTCTCTAGGACAACAACGTCTCTTCGCACGTCTTTTCCTTGTCTGGGGGTTCCCTTCCATCACGTACAACTAGCTAGTCCACATCTCATCTCTCCTTCAAGGTTATTAAAGACATGATCCCTTAAAAAGGCACTGAAATGCAAAAACAACTTGTTCTCAAATGAAAATCCGTGGTTCAATTAGTATAATGCACGCAAAATTAGTTCACACAGCGCTACCGTTTAGAATAAAACGCACTAAAAGCAGAGCCATCTGTGGCGGCAACGAATGGACCCTCAGGAAGCAAAGATTGGCGGCATCTAATCAGACAGCAGGAGAAGCGCACGCATGCCTATCGTGCGCGTGTAGATGTGGAACGGGCCCTGTTGTAGCGTTGTGTACATGCGCGGCAAAATGCGCATTGCTGCATTTTTCAATACCCATTTACTGAACTGTAGCCCACGACAGTAATCCCAGATGCTCTAGTGACAACCATTTCCTTTACGTCCTTCGGACAGAGACACCGGCATGCGGCATGGTTCGTAAGTCGCGCTACGTTTTTCGCCGGAACTGCTCCATGGCGCAGCAGGCGCGTTCACGCGCAGCAGGCACTAAAATAACCCAATGTATCCCTGATGCACGAGCTCAAGCGACATCTACTGTGTAGTGCCGAGGCCAGAAAGAGTCTGGTATAATTTTGATTGTAGCTTCGTAACGGAATCAAAGTTTTGAATTATGGCAACGTATGTGCGAAATTAACATATCGCGTAACATAATTTGAAGTGAACTTGTGATGGCATTTTAGTGCCCCTTTAAGAGGGCATACCAGTCAAGGAGCATCTCCGATTCACGATTTTCCAAAACCTTGATGGCTTCACGTTCGCCATATGCCTTGTCACGCCGTAGAGCCCTGCACTGGCCGACTTTTCCGGGCCCGACCCGGCCCAGGCGCATCAAAAAATGGCCCGGCCCGGACCTTCATATTTTTATGCCGCTCAGCCCGGCCCAGTGGCCCAGTGATTAGAGCAAGGCCCGACCCGGTCCGGCCCGGCGCGCGGTGACTGGGCGAGTAGATCCCGGCCTAGTATTTCCAGCCGTGACGTACGCGTTTCTGCCTGTTATCAAACAAATTTATGAGTGAATTTATAAGAAGACAAGGCCACAAACATACAAGTACTGGCGGTTTAACACCGTAACAGCACGAGACCAAATTAAATCCAGAACGCACGAGGGCATGGTGCGTTATCGTTACACTGTCAAGTTTTTGCGGAGGTAGAGGATGCTGTCGACAAACTCCTTCTCCCAGTCCCTACCGCTCTCACCAAGCTTTGCCAACGTGATTGTAAAATACGCGAGGAGTGAGGAGCAATGTGAAGTGGCTTTGAGAATGTTCTAGAGGGTCAAATCATACGCATAATGCAGTGTCCTTGCCTGTCTTTGCAAATATATGCACAATATTAGGTTGCTTCGAAAAGCGAGCTTTGTTGTGATGACGATGAGGATGAGAACGACGAGGATGATATCTGTCTCACAGCTGCCCCACCCCCTCCTCCCCGGTGGAAGTAGTATAGCGCCGTTACGCACAACGACATCCTTTTTCTAATCCAGGTCAAGCCAGGTCTAATCCAGGCTCCACCACTTCATGGTGTCCAATTTCTATGTGATTGGCTACCCTTCATTGCCACATTTGCTTACTCGTTCATAGACACCAAAATTATCTATTCTATTCAATTCTAAGTCGGCTCATAGGCTTCCAGATCGCTCACCTGTCTATTGGTCTGGGGGGTGGTCACTTCCATCCATTTCTAAAACCTAGTGATTGGCCTGTTGGCTGCTTGTCATACATGCTCGATAGACTCATTTGTCATTTCCACACTCTAGTTACTCGGTCACACACTTTCAACTGCATATTGCTTCATAATTCCAGCTGCATCATAGACAACCGCTCATTGATCAATCCCATTCATTTCTAGGCCAGCTCACAATTCCCTCCAAATTGCTTATTGGTCCGGGGGGGGGGGGGGGGGGGGGCATTCTTTCTTAGCCTGGGGTGACTCTCTGCAATGGTTGGGACACAAAAACATGGTAAATAGTTTTCAATGTTTATTGAGTACATCATGGCAGTCTCGGAGATATTGTAGTTCTTCCTGGGGACACATCCATGCACGCTGTACATCTCCGCTAACATCCATAGTGTTCTTCACATAGGTACTATGTGGATCACCCAGGCACTCATCCTTCTCTGTCCATGACCCAGAGGCAAACCACAGGAGAGAACAGCATTGGACAGAAGCATTAATTCTCTTCCTGCACATCTTCTGAAGCAAAAAAGAACATTATGAGCTTCACTATTTATATCACCCACTTAAACTTGCCATATTCGTAGCTTCCATAATGATAGGAGTCGATGTCATTGCACAGGTATCTCTTGTCGTCGTATGCCACCAGCCTTCTTTTGACATTTCTGATGGTGTACATACACTGCTTCTTTCCAACGATTGATACTTGTTCATTCGATACGCTCATGTGATTGAACAAGGTATCACAGTATGTCTCATGGAGGAGGTGCTTGCGTACAGTATTCTTTTTGACCCCTTTAGCTCTTGCAATTTGCCTTCCTCCAGTTAATTTGATGGAGTACATTTTAGCTTTCAAACAGACTACTTCCTCAATAGGTACACTACCGGTTTCGCTTTTGAATGCCCCAAGTCTTCCACGATTCTTTTCACTGTACAGTGGATGATCCCGATCGAAGGAAGACAAATCTAAGTGGTCGTCGGCAATCGCTCGTAACTGATCTTCGCAGTCCTTGCAGAACAGGTCGAGGATCAGAGAATCCGTGTCAAAGTAACAGGTAATCACCGGACAAGTGAGCTTACTCAGCAAGGTTTCATAGTAGAATGAGTACGTGGTTAATTTACTGAGTTTTAAAATCGTAAACCCAATCTGGAGCGGGAAATCGCATCACACTTTTCCTTTGCGCATTTCGTACATGACACAATCCGGGGACAAAATTTCCATCCTCACGCATTCTGCAGACTCCCGAGGCGACTCGCCGTCTCCTCATCGAAGGCTACTCGAATATCATGCATGTTAAATTTATTTAAAAGTGTTCTCCCAAAGACTGCATTATTTGAGAGTTTGTAGAAGTTTTTTTCGAATGTCGTGCCCAAGGCAACACGTCTGCCAACATTGTCCTCGATGTAGGGACGCAGGAATGGTGCCTGGCGAAATTTTAGAATTCGGTGAATTTTTGTCACCCTCATGCCTAATCTACAATAGAGTGCGAGCAGCACGTAATGAACAACGTACTCGACTTTGTCCTTGCACGTAAGCAACAGCTTTTTGCTGTTAGCAGGCTGATACATTAATTCTTCAAGAAGCCCTCGCTGGAATGGCAAGAGTCATTCCTTTGGAACTACTGCCTTCTCGGGAGCCAGGGGGAAGTACCTAGTTAGAGCGTGAATAGATTTTGGATACTCCAAGTCACATACATACACGTACCCCACGTCTGAATCCGTGGGGTGACGCATAAAATCCACGGAGCTAAAATCCTCGACCCATTCGAAATCACCGACGGGGAGGTGCTTTATCATACTAAATCCGTAAAGATTGTTGCAATCTATGTATGATATGGGGGGGTACACCTCCTCTTTATCGGGATCATAGCCACTACACAGAGGGTTGTTAGCCCGCAAATGACGCCTGCTCGCCTGACAGAGCCCGCCTCTAACGCCCGTTTCGATGGTTCTGTACATGTCCTCTTCGGTGATCAATTCCAATTTTGCCTGCGTGTAATTTAGGGCGCATTGCCACGAATAGGATGCCAGAGAAACACAATGAAGCAATTCCAATCTGCGTGCGCTGTAGCACAGACGTCGGAAGTGCTGCATCACGTCCGCATGTAATATGGCATCCGTTTTCAGGTACAATGCATTATAATCCCTCAAATTTGAGCATCCAAAATGTTCAAATATGAGCAATGCATACTGGTAGTCCTCCTCACTTATATCCTCCCCCGTGAGATCGTTTTGAAAGGAGGATTTTCTGGCAAGGTCAATTCATCGTACACTGCGAAAGAACTGACTTAGCTGTACGGGAATACACCTTTACGAAGTAAAATTTCGTAGTCCTTTCGAAATACCTGCTTCAAGCATTGGAAAGCCTCGGCACCCCCCATGGATTTGACGGTTTCCACGAGCTCCCCGACGACGAATTTAGGTACTGCATGGTATCTCTGAAGAGGAAGGTACCAATTTCGAACAAACGAATTTTTTCCATGGAGCTGGCCCCAATGAAGGGAGGTCGCTTCCACCCGAGAACATGAAATTCCCGTAACAGTCCAGCCAGATCATAAGACAAATTGTGGACCATGATCGGCAATTTTTCTCTGGTAGTGCACGCGACGTTACAGTGGTTGCACAGTGTCGCGATATAATTTGTCTCACCCGCAGTACAATGCTTCGAATGATCATGATGCCGGACACGAGGTAGGTCTTTCGCGAATTCCCGTTTACAATATGCACAGTGGGTGGCAGCTCTGTGCTTGGCCTGTTGTTCATCGCTCAGCACCATTGCAGCAGGGCAGGCGTTCAAGGCAATCATTTCATCACGCATTTCCATGAGCGCCTTCACACACTGCTTTGCCGCATCTTCTCCATGGTGTGTTCTAATGTGCATCACCTTTGAGTCATGGGTACGCACGAGCACAGCAAAGAAGCTAGAGGTAATGTGACGTTGCATGCCAACACCACTGGGTGCAAGTATGCTCTCAGTGTCCAACACAACGACGTAGTTGTACTGCTGCATGTACTGTATTTTAGTAAACTCTACAAAATTTTTTCCCGACTCGCAAAATTCCAAGAGGATTTCATTTACGTCCGTACAAAGGCGTCGATGTTTCGCCATGCTCTCTTCCTTCACGAAAGAGCGTGTGTAGCGTTCGCATACAAAATGGTTACTTCTTGTTGTCAACAAACGTTCGAGGGACTTTATTCCAAAAAAATGCTCATCAACCTCCAAAAGATGAATTTTCTTTTCGAATTCCAGTTTTGCGGGTTGCGGCACGTGCACTCCCTGATCGACATAGGCGTAAACATACACGGATATCTCGTTTTGGACTTCAAATTCATCCAGATCAGAGAATGAAACAGGGACGCGGCTTGGCCACCAGTAATCTGTTGCATAATTTTCACATTTTTTTCATGAATTCCTTTCCTGTGGATGCAGGAGAGCGAGTGTATTGTATTTAAAACATTCACCCTCCTTGCGTGCTGGTAAATGGATATTTGTTAACACGTTCCTGCGTTTAGCCAAATTTGTGGGAAGTACCCCCTCGCATCCAAACTTTTCAGTTTTCACAGCGGAAATACACATTTGAACTTTTTGGACGTCCGTGGATACAAACCCACTACCCTCACGCTGGTAATTTTCAATGCGTCCGGTGGACTCCTGAATCACGTCCATCAAAGTATTTGCGATAGCTCCGTCGCTGTGGACTTCGCGAGCAAGCGCCATAAAATGAGCTATGTGTGCAGTTATATCCCCTCGATTTTCTTTCATCATTAGAACATCAGAACAAATGCAAAACCTAAAGGGTATCCTTTGCGCTCGCAAAATAGCAATTATATTGTGGAGGTGGTTCATTAAATATTGTCGCAAGTCCTCTACTCCCTGATCGTGAACAGATGCCAATAGCACAAACGCTTTGACGATACCTCGAAATGCGCTATCAGTGTGAAAGAAATGCAGGAAGGAAATGTCCACATAGGGATGTGATCGCTCGACGTGAGCATGCAATGTGCCAGGTGAAATGTCTGGAGAAGATGGTGAATTCTCTTCCAATGGCTCATCATCACCGATATCATGAGGATCAAAAAAGCAGAACACGCATCTAGGCACTGAAAAAAAAAAGAAACACTAAGAAAACGTGCACCACAGAGCGTGGATGAAAAATACTTCCTTTTGAAGCGAGCTCCGCACACTCCCGAAGCGATGCGACGACTGCTGCCTTACACATCCTCCCCACTTATATAGCGGCGACCTCGCTGCATGCCCCAACATGCACGGGTACGAGGAGTCGTCATAGCCTAAAAACAACTTGCTCTGCATGTTCAAGGTCGCAGCTAGCCCTTGGCTTCACGTAATGCTCCGTCCGCCTACACCATTGCGCACCTGAGCGCAAAGTTCGCTCTCATCACAGGTCATTCCGATATGCAAGTTGCTTCCATGAGCAGGCACACAACCATCCCTTTTTGTTCACAGTGGCTGTGGAATTTCAATAATATTACTTAAATGAAACAAATTGCAGTGAAATGCAGATTCCATCTCAGACAGGAATTTCTACCCTTAGCGTTAAACCCTCAGATACCATCATTTCTGCTCGAATAGCAAAATAGTTAAACACATGCTAACAAACTACCATCAACTGACAAAACACCCATTTCTGCTATCAGATAATTATTGCATAATGCTACATACAGTCGCATTGTCCCTGCATAAAGAAACCACAGGATAAGGGTACACAAATTCACTTAAGCGATGAGGGAAAAAGCTTACCTCAGGAATAATCGCAGAGTCACCACACATCGCTACGCGGCTAGCACAAGATAACAACAAGATACTAGCGGCGGGTAAAATCGTAACACTGCTAAACAAGCCCCAACATGCCATGATGACGTCACAAACCAGGAAAAAAGCACACGCGCGCGCGCACAGCAGCTCAGGAATGCACAAGGAGAGGTGCTTTATTGGAATTTCTACTCCTGGCCCAGACACCAACATTTCTGCTCAAATACCCATAACTGCAAGATTAAGCACTGCTTACTTCATCGAGCACCCAACAAAATCTAACAAACAAACAAACAAACAAACAGACAGAAACAAACAAACCCACTTTCCGTGATAGAACACTATTCAGCTTTACAAAGTGATTTTCTTCTGCTTTAGCAGTGAAAGAAGAAAAGAGCCATGAAAAATTACACGTACTTTTGCTTGAATAGCTATAACTGCAAAAAAAAAAGAAGAAAAAATCGAAGCACATGCTAATAAACGGAGAAAAAGGCACTCATTTCTGCTATCAGATAATTAGTGCATAATGCTACATACACAGTCGCGTTGCCTAAATTTTGCATCTTTGCAAATTTTGCATGCGTTGCATAAATTTATCACTCGAGTCACACGAAAAGGCATACACAATGTACTTACTGGTTAAGTGGGGTCTCAGTTGCACACACATCCACACAACACAGACACAACGAGCGTCAGTGAAAAATAAGAAATTACACGCACTTCTGCTCGAATAGCAAAGTGTCAAGCATGACAAAACACATTTTCTACCTCCAGAAACTTATTAAACAGAATAATACAATATTCGCAAAACTTAAGCTTGTGTGGCAAACACACAACCTGAGGAACACACCCATTCACATCTGCTTTCTGAATTTGTTATACAGGCGTGAGCGACTCGATAAGAATATAAAGCACCCTGCTTGGAGAAAGCATATATCATGTGTAGCTCAGTCTACTCTATTGAAAATGCGATAAACCTTATTTTTCAAACAAAAAAAATCACAGTCGGCATAATATACGGCAATATCGGCAATATCACTGAAGTCAAACACATTGAACTTACTTGTCAAGTGGGGTCCCAGCTGCACAAACGCGCACGCACACTCACACATTTTTAGTGCCTCACAACGAGCAAAAACACAAGGTCTATTCACAGCCACATAAATTCATATTATTCCTCACGTCAATAATTATCCAACCATCGTCAAAACGAGGAACACGCATATGCCAATGCGAAACAATAGGCATTCCCGCCGGATGTAATACGATATCGCCAGTCGACCGTCCCAAAGCAAAAAAGAAACACAGCATCTCAGGAATGCATGTTGCCTATACATCCAAGAACAGCGTGTAGCAATTATAATACAGAATGGGATTCATTTCTTTGTACTTTTGTTTGCTTGCATATAAATATTTCACAAGAAATATTACAGAGTGTAAAAGGAGAACAGCATTCACTACACCCTGTAGCTCTTATCATTTTTAAACAAACCAGTTTTCATATGTTCATAACCACACTACCATTCACTAAATAGGGGAGTCACTAATGATTCAAATAAGATAAAATATCATTCCATCATCATTGATTGCAAACTTCACGCAACAATAAGCAACTGCTGCGCGTCGTATTTTTCTTATAAGAAACACCAAATAGACTCAATCTCGCCGTGTTAAACACCAACAGCAACGAAGACTAGGCAATTTTGTATTTATTTTTGTCGTTTACAGCAGCTCATTACTTTGTGCGAGTCATCAAAAATTAAAAATTTCTGATCTGCTGCTGTTAAAGTGATAAAATAGTGTGCCCGCACGGGGAATCGATAACGGATGGAGCGCGCGTCATTGCGTCAGTCGTGTCCTAACCGCGTGAACGGGCCGGGATGTGGCTCACGTGGGGACGCGTTTCGAGGGCACTGTTTTATCACAATAATAAATACAAAATTGCCTAGTCTTCGTTGCTGTTTTCTTTTTGTTTTTTTTGCAGTTATAGCTATTCAAGCAAAAGTACGTGTAATTTTTCATGGCTCTTTTCTTCTTTCACTGCTAAAGCAGAAGAAAATCACTTTGTAAAGCTGAATAGTGTTCTATCACGGAAAGTGGGTTTGTTTGTTTTTGTTTGTTTGTTTGTTAGATTTTGTTGGGTGCTCGATGAAGTAAGCAGTGCTTAATCTTGCAGTTATGGGTATTTGAGCAGAAATGTTGGTGTCTGAGCCAGGAGTAGAAATTCCAATAAAGCACCTCTCCTTGTGCATTCCTGAGCTGCTGTGTGCGCGCGCGTGTGTGCTTTTTTCCTTGTTTGTGACGTCATCATGGCATGTTGGGGCTTGTTTAGCAGTGTTACAATTTTACCCGCCGCTAGTATCTTGTTGTTATCTTGTGCTAGCAGCGTAGCGATATGTGGTGCAGGGTGTCGGAGCGAACCGAAAACCGGAACCGAAAAAAAACGCTATTTTGGTGCGAACCGGAACGAAATCGAAACCGTATACATTTTTTTCGCTCAGGAGGGAAACCGAAAAATATATTTAACGGTTTTCGGTCTAAGAAGAAACTTCGCCGGTTTGGACTACGGATAGGCGAATGAAACAGACGTCGTGTGCTCTGAACTCATGTCATGGATACTATACGAGGGTTACGGTTACGGTGGAATGTATGTCGGTATAGTATGACACTTAGGCTCCCTTTGTAATGGTGTATAGTTCGCGCACGCACACAGACTTCGAGGTACATGTGACTCTCTAGCAATGTGCCGTAGTGTTCGTTTTAAATTGATCCCCCCAAACTCTCCTCAAC
The DNA here is from genome assembly GCF_037126465.1 of Ornithodoros turicata. Classification (NCBI taxonomy): domain Eukaryota; kingdom Metazoa; phylum Arthropoda; class Arachnida; order Ixodida; family Argasidae; genus Ornithodoros; species Ornithodoros turicata. Next base: position 52,447,110 of record NC_088201.1, read on the forward strand.
TAAACAGCGACCCAAGGGGGCTACATAACGGCTTCTTTATCGGTAATGTCGCGCAACGCGTACCTTGTTTGAGAGCAGCTAAGTTGAATACATTTACGTATACGCGAGGGCAAGAACGTGCAAAGTGTACAACTCTTTTGTGGACAGGACACGAAGAAAATAAAACGGAGCCGTCGAGCGCGTTTGTGAATGAATGTGTTCCTCGATTTGCGTCGAACTCGTGCGCTGGTGCTTGCTGGCTAGACAGTACCAACAGACATTCGGATGGGACGCAATCGATCCAACCCAGCAAGAAAGTACTTTACATATCACATCACGACAAACAAGTCCGTTTGTAGCATGCCTTTCAATAAACGAGAAAGCCCATTTGAACAGACAGTAACCTACAGGAACCAGGAGCTACCAATTTCACAGCTGTCTATTGATATTGAATACCGTGTATGCGGAATAAACGGGTTTACATTTGGTAACATTGATTTTTTATTTTTTTTTGTGGGGATGAATATTCCCAGCAGAAGCGGAACCGGTTGAAAACCGGTATGAACCGTTATTCTTTTGCTCCGGAGCAGAACCGGTACCGGATCGTTTATGATGTAACCGGAACGAAAACCGGAACGAAAAACGTTTCGGTTCGACACCCTGGCGTGGTGACTTTGCGATTATTCCTGAGGTCTTAAGCTGTTTCCCTCATCGCTTAAGTGAATTTGTGTACCCTTGTCCTGTGGTTTCTTTACGCAGGGACAATGCGACTGTATGTAGCATTATGCAATAATTATCTGATAGCAGAAATGGGTGTTTTGTCATTTGATGGTAGTTTGTTAGCATGTGTTTAATTTTTGTAGTCATAACTATTTTGCTATTCGAGCAGAAATGATGGTATCTGAGGGTTTAACGCTAAGGGTAGAAATTCCTGTCTGAGATGGAATCTGCATTTCACTGCAATTTATTTCATTTATGTAATATTATTGAAATTCCACAGCCACTGTGAACAAAAAGGGATGGTTGTGTGCCTGCTCATGGAAGCAACTTGCATATCGGAATGACCTGTGATGAGAGCGAACTTTGCGCTCAGGTGCGCAATGGTGTAGGCGGACGGAGCATTACGTGAAGCCAAGGGCAAGCTGCGACCTTGAACATGCAGAGCAAGTTGTTTTTAGGCTATGACGACTCCTCGCACCCGTGCATGTTGGGGCATGCAGCGAGGTCACCGCTATATAAGTGGGGAGGATGTGTAAAGAGGCAGCAGGCGTCGCATCGCTACGGGAGTGTGCGTGTGCGGAGCTCGCTTCAAAAGCAAGTATTTTTCATCCACGCTCTGTGGTGCACGTTTTCTTGGTGTTTCTTCTTTTTTTTCAGTGCCTAGATGCGTGTTCTGCTTTTTTGATCCTCATGATATCGGTGATGATGAGCCATTGGAAGAGAATTCACCATCTTCTCCAGACATTTCACCTGGCACATTGCATGCTCACGTCGAGCGATCACATCCCTATGTGGACATTTCCTTCCTGCATTTCTTTCAAACTGATAGCGCATTTCGAGGTATCGTCAAAGCGTTTGTGCTATTGGCATCTGTTCACGATCAGGGAGTAGAGGACTTGCGACAATATTTAATGAACCACCTCCACAATATAATTGCTATTTTGCGAGCGCAAAGGATACCCTTTAGGTTTTGCATTTGTTCTGATGTTCTTATGATGAAAGAAAATCGAGGGGATATAACTGCACACATAGCTCATTTTATGGCGCTTGCTCGCGAAGTCCACAGCGACGGAGCTATCGCAAATACTTTGATGGGCGTGATTCAGGAGTCCACCGGACGCATTGAAAATTACCAGCGTGAGGGTAGTGGGTTTGTATCCACTGACGTCCAAAAAGTTCAAATGTGTATTTCCGCTGTGAAAACTGAAAAGTTTGGATGCGAGGGGGTACTTCCCACAAATTTGGCTAAACGCAGGAACGTGTTAACGAATATCCATTTACCAGCACGCAAGGAGGGTGAATGTTTTAAATACAATACACTCGCTCTCCTGCATCCACAGGAAAGGAATTCGTGGTAAAGTATTTCCGTGACACTTTAAGTTCAGCCCTACAGATGTACAGTGTCGCACAAAAGTTTACGGAACACGCTCCGCCGCATTCCTTCCTCAAATTGACACGCCAGCAGCGAATGGTACCGTACGAACTTACAGACATGTGCCTAGAGGTAAGGCAGTCACCGTACGGTACCATCCCCTGCTAGCCGTGTCACTCTGGGGAAGGAATGCGCCGAAGCGTGTTCCGTAAACTTTTGTACAGCACTGTACCTCAGTGCTCGGCCGAAACAATGCTTCACGGTTATACGCAAGGGAATGCAACGGTCGCACGCAGGTTGAAACATGCAAGTCGCTCCCCTCGCTGCTCCGATTTGTACGGCCCTGTACCGTTGGCGCTCGGTCGTCGGCAGTAGAGTTGCTAAATAGGGGTACAGAGTATCGCATTCCTTTTCCGCGCCGGAGCCGCCGTTCGCTGTCCTTGATTGGGCCGACCGTGTCACGTGAGTTCTCCTTCCACGAACGCGCCGTCCATGTTGAGTCTCCTCCATCCAAAAATGGTTTCCTCGGTTACAAGCTGGCTCGGCCGCGCACAGTTCTTTGGCGGAGAACGGGGAGGTTGGCGTCCCATTGCTAGGCGACGCAGCCGCGCCATACCCAAGATGGCGATCGCGCTCGCCGGCAGTTCTACTGTGTGTATGTCATTCCATTCAAACAAATCTCCACTTCAGGTCTCCAGGTTTTCTTGTGTTAAACTGGGCTGCTGATTGCTTTCGCGACGTGCGCTTTCCTTTTTGTAGTGCAGTTGTGTGATAGAGAGCGTCAAGTTTGGGTGAGTGACCACTCAGGGGCGGGGGTGGGGGGCCCCCAGAAAATTTTCGGGGGCCCAAATCCCGAAGCCCCCGCACAGTCGGCGCCTATGGACGTGGGTATTTGCGCCACCCTGGACGTTAGTCGATGCTATACTGGGAAAAGCACCGCGGGACGTATCAACAGTTCACTGGGGAGCTACAGCCGCTCTTACTTGTGATGTCAGCCTCGACAGAGACAGTCAGTTCTGATTTGGGGGACATGTCTACCGCTAGAGTTAGATGCATTGAACCTCTGTGTACTACAGGTTGTCCCGTCCATTTTAGTCCAAGTGCCGTCTGAATTAGTCCAGCTGCCATCTGAAATAATCCAAGAGCCATTCAATTTAATCCGGGCACCATCTGAAAAAATCCAGATGCTATTCAATTTAATCCGGGTGCCATCTAAATTAATCCATGGTGTTTTTAAGCGCTATAACCGTGTATTCACACGGGGGTCATCCCCGTAGAGTATTGTATTGGAAGGAAAAGTAAAAAAAAAAAAAATAATAACTGCTGATGGGACTGAAGTTCTGCCGTGTTTTATGTTGAATATTCGCACGACGTCGAGATATTGGGAGTTCGAGCGGAAGAATAGCAAACGACGCCACGTTGCAGACCGAATATGCGGGACTCGCCGTATTAAGGAATGCATACTGTTCGGAAAGGGTCATCGGACTGAACAGATGTGGTAGTAGGTCCATCCACACAGTCGTGAGGGGTGTTCGTGAATACGGAAGGCTTAGCTAGACGCTTCGCATTCACAACCTTTGCTCCAGGGAGTCACTTCACGGAATTCTTTATGATTTTCAGGCAACATATCATCTTCACTGGAAAATAGAGGCGTTACTCTGACTGGAAGACAGGTGAGCTTATATCGTTTACTCGGGGGCACCTCAATCTTTTTTTTTCTTTGCTTACGACGTACGTCTATTTGTATTGTGGGAATTGGCCGGCTGGAGGTTCAAACGCTGGAAGACATGCTTTCAACGAAATGGTCAACTGAGGCGTCATACTTTTAATGTGTCAGAGCTGGAAGTGTCGTTCCTGTAGGTACTGTACTTTTCGGGTCTGCATTGCTTTCTACTGTGTGTGTGTGTGTGTGTGTGGTTGTAGGTACTGGACACTGCGATCAGTCAAGCTGGTTTAGATGCGAACTTGAACGTACCTCTCCATCACTATTTCTACCTGTTTTGACTCTGTTGCTAATAAACATGTGTTGCAGGTCATATTGGTTCTTCTGTGGTGGCAGTGTGGTGGCAGTGGCTTCTGTAGTGTTGCTCTCGTTTGGCATTTTGTATTTCGCTCCTCACTTGGTATATTACATAGACCAGAAAACTCTATGGAACGAGTACATTTACTACATCCCAGAAGGAGTATAAGTTCATTCTTTCTAGAAGTGGTAAGAACTCCTTCTGAGGAGGTCGCTACACAGGAAGCGATTTACCCCTCTTAAGGTACTGATATACAGTAAACCTTTTCTTCTAACAGTGTTGAGGGCATAATAATGAAATTATGGGAAGGCGCAAAGTATTCAGCATTGTTTTCTTTCACTATTTCACACAACAATGAAGCCCCATTTTCAACCAAGACCTAATAGATTATAACGACCGTGTCATAATCGGCCAGCCCCATGAGTAGCCCGTCCGCACGTTTCGCTAGGGGCGCTACTCATCAGCCCGCGAGATCTGCATTATGATTGGACAATCGAAATTTGCATTTTGAACGCGCAGAAGCGGACGTACGACTACCGTAGCAGACGATAGCAACAGCTCCTATGGAAACACGTAGAATGATGACGATAATCAACTTTAGAAAGAAGCATGTCCCGTGGGACATTCACCGCTTGTACAAAAATACTAAGGTAAGTTGAAGTACGAAGTATTGCGGAAATTGAGGAACCGGGCCGATGAGTAGCGCCACCGCTAGCTTCCAACTGCGGCGCTGGGAAGGGGTGCCTATGACATGGTCGTTATCATCTGGTATAGGTCGTGACGTCAACGGGGGTGATTCACATATCCGCCACAGAGGGGGCGCTCTCATTATGCTAATGCAGCTGTCTTATGCAGCCAGCACATCCCTTTTAATGTATAGAGGTTTATCTTATTCGTATATTGAATAAGTTGAGTCGTTGAATAAAGGTTCGAAATCATAACATTGTGGTTTTTCTTGCTTACTTGTCGTTGTTGTTGTTATCGTCGTCGTCGTTTTTGTCATCGTCGTTGTTGCAGCAGCAGTCGCAGCTGAGGCCGCGCCAGGGACGGGATAGAGTCCGTACTGCTCATTCTCTTCGTTCGCATCGCTTGTTCAGCTAGAGAGTGAAATGGAGCAAACATTTTTAGCCAGTGCCATATCATCAATTGACATTATTTAATTGAAGTGTGCAACTGGACGTTGTGAAGCTTGTTGTGATCGTCCAATAAATATTTTGTTGCTTCACCTGCAACTACGGATCATGAGAAAGATGTAGTGGGAAAATGCATCGAAGGATATCAGTCTCCATGTGACTAGGAATAATGTAAGAGAATGTATACTCCCTCTTTTTCCTAGCGCGGATTGGTACGTTAACGAGGGGTTAGCTAGCATGCTGTAAGCATCTCTGCGTAGATATCGACTGATGTGGGTCCCCCCCCTCCCCCTTATCCTCACTGTGGTTCATTTTCATCAAATACCATTACCTGCGCGCCAGCTTGAAGACGGCATGAATGTCTTGTAACTTTGCTCACCGACGTTTGTTACTTTTGCCACTGAAAAGCTCGTGAGTGTTGCATAATGATTCAATTAGTAAAATTGCCCCAATATCCAGAACCATTTTTGGTGCATGGAACAATGTTTTCAAAGAAAAGGTGTTCCTCGATAAGACGCGAGTCACGGTTTTATACAGTCTGCTCTCCGCATTTGCGCAAATATCGCGTTGCAATATGGTCCTATTTCTTAAGCACGCTGGGCAAGGTTCACAGATGATCCAAAAACGACGGTCGAACACACTTCAAATGATTTCCCTTTATAATTCTGTTAGGATATCCTGCTTTTTAATGAACTTGATTAACCTGACTGTTCTGGATTAACTGAACTGGAGCAACTCAATGTTCGCTTACTCTCTGAGCCGCCGAGCATAGTAGCCACGAGAATTACTGTGCCTACAAGTAAAAGACATGCGGTCGCAGCAGCTAGGAGCATTTTCTTCCTGAAATGAAAGAATGCAGGTATTTGTGGATAATGACGTGGCAATATTTTCGGAGGTAAAGGAGGCAGGATTGCTCAGCGGGGATTTCCTACACACACAGCAAAGTCTGAAACACACTTTTCTCACAAAAAAGGCTGTTTCGTGTCACATACACCTTTTTCTATGTTATGGAGTGTAGTGAAAACTGTAATATCCGTTTTTCAAAAGGAGTATAAAGAAATACATGTTTGTTAACCCCAGAAGGTGAAGTTAAAAAAAGGCGTTAACAAGCGTTTACACCATTCTGCATCTTTTCTATGCTGTTTCAACTCCAATCGTGCTAAAAATTGTGTTTTCAATAGAGGCGAATAAAATTATGTCAATTGGTCAAATAAGGCAAATAAGCGATGCCAATCGGTCGTAGGTGCGGAATAACACGAAACGACTCTGAGCGTGTGTTCGTTTCAGGAAAATCGCGCGTCCTACGTAATGCGCATGCGCGACACTCGGATCGGTAGTTTGATTAGAGCGAAAATGTCGGTGGTTATAGACTCCAGTTGACAATGGTATAAACGCAGTGACAATGGCAGCGGCAGGTCAAGTCAAGAACTCAATGCCTGATGGAAATGGATATCTGTTCTGTCACACTAGGTACCTTGAGGTTACTGCAGCTGCAGTGCGCGATGCTGATGAGTATGTCCGTCACCGTCACGAAAGTGAAGTTTTGACTTTTAGAGTACTTCGATCCCAATGAAGGCTTCTGAGAGATGTTTGTGGGACTACCGGGCTCCTTGAGCAAGATGGGCAGTGCACCTGTTCTTCCCTTTCAGGACTAGACCGTTTTTTTCTATTTTATTTAATTTATTTATTTTTTGTTGTAACGCGATTCAACGTGAATCAGTTAGAAGGTCTGCACGAAAATAAAAAGAAAAAGATGAGAGAAAAATATTAGGCCAATACTGGTGTGCTGCCTGGGATTTATTGCAAGCCCGAGCCCACAAGCCGTGCTGCAGTACTGCCGTGAACACCATTTCAAGTGGCGTATCCCTTGTGAAACACCAATCAGAAATTGTGTTTTAACAGGCTTTTTGTCATTAATACACCATTTAAAATGACGTTCCATGTAAAAAAAACGGTTTAAAAAGTGTACAGGAGGACTGACAAGATGGCGTATATGCAGGCAAGCTGGTGGAAGAACTCCATTATGTAAAAGCCTGAGTCTGGGCACACAGAGGGACGACACGACTCGTGTCGTCGAATGTCGTCCCTCTGTGTGCCCAGACTCAGGCTTTTACATAATGGACAGGAGCACTGCCACTTTTGAGGTGTAGAAAAAGGGTGCGCTTTGGGACAAGCCATTTATCATGGAGGAAATAAGAATACGAGGTGCCCCAACGGCTCTTCGACAGAAGAGAGAAGTGCGCGGCAAGTGACGTGAGGATAGGAGGTGAGCTGTAGCTTCTGTACATCGTCTAGAAACAATCCGCCTGAGGGTCCCCATGTGTCATGTTTTTTTGCGCTTAGAATATCTTAGTTTGTAGTGTCTGTTTCTTCATGGGAATAGATATGGAAAGCCTGGCAGGCTGTTATGTATCGAAGTATTCGACTGTACGTTCACTTTTTCGTATCGGGAACGGAAGCTCCAGTGAAGTGTTGATGAGCTTGGGTGGTTAAGCACAATTCAACAATTTTAGCCTACAGTGGGGATTACAAGTTGCTTACAATACAGGTAATCTTCCATACTGATATTTTGTGCCATTTATTTTGTATATTCGGTTTTCAGTTACTTCACAGTTTTGGTTTTACAGTTCGCTTATGCTCCACATTTGAGAGCAAAAAACTCCGTACGAAATGTAGAAGGGGAGAAACCCCGGCGAACCGGTAAGGAGGTGTGAAAGGAAGTGCCTCAGGACGAGAGCAGCCATTTCGAACTGAAGAAGAAGAACAGTCTCTGTTCGAAATATCGGCGGCTCTCGTCCTGATGCACTGCCCTTCACACTCCGCACGGTGATGCGTCAACAACGCACGCTACGCTATACGTTATAGTGGGGTTCTCATACGAAGTCTGGTTAGCCACATCAAAAACACCCGAAGCTTTTCTCCTCACGAAGCTTTGAATGTTTTTAAATGATGAAATATACGAGCAGTTTTTGCGTGCTACTCCATAGAGGCAAGCTAACACAGTTCTTCATGGACATAGGGTGTGTTCTATGTTCTTCAACGGTCTGGACTGCACTTCGACGTTCATGCCAGAGTTCTTTGCACTTAGCTGGAATAGTATGTGTGTATGAGCACTACAGAACAATTTCTAACTACGGCATTATTTCAGTATTACTCTCAAATTAATCGGCTGCCTATGTAATATATATATATATATATTACTTATATATTATATATATTACATCAGCATTGAAGCTCCAGTTTGAAAACACTAAAACAAAAACACAACGTTTTGTGTTCTCGTGAACCACCTACTTGCACCAACCAGCCGTTTCAACGGTGAACAAGAGGATATTTGACTATATGCACACTGAGTGCTGATTGAGCGTTAGATGACACTGCACCGGCACATTGGCTTACCGCTGGCATATTGGCGCCCATCCTTAACGTAACTCTTCGTCACTTCCAACTCTTAAGTGGGGGATATTCATATGGCTCGAAACCCTCTTTCATTCAGCAAGCAGACTACCAGAAGCCACCATGCACAGTACTTTCGCTGTGTTGTGTGCGCTGCGCGCATTTGAGCTACAACTAGGGTTGCCAATCGGGATATCCCGGGATCCCGTTCAGTTTTTGACGTCCCGAAGTCCCGAGATTCCTTCCGGAAAATCCTGGGAGTAGTAATAGGTCGTGTCCAGACGACGACATTACCACCAGGGCTGCGCCAGCGTCGCGTCTGGGCCGACTTTTTTCGCGAATTTTTTCCCGCGCGCGGCGCGTATGCGGAGGGTGCTCCTCGCGCTTACCGCTGGGGGGAGGGCTTCGCGTGCGCTTATCCTCGCACATTTTTCAGCCTGGGCCGACTTCATTCACATTTTTTAGGCCTGTGCCGACTTCATTCTTTTTTTTCCCCACTACAACAGCTGTGTGGTAAGCTGTTTACATGCAAGTATAGACATGCAAAGGATAGCCATGCACAAAAGTACAAGTGAAAATATATTTCAGTCAATAGTGCCAGCAATTATGTTGTGATTCTGTGTGAAGGAGAAAAACCCAGCCAAAAAAAACCTGAAGTAGAAGAAACACAATACGATACACATATCAAAGATTATACTTATTACAGCTATGATGCAATAGCATTGAAGAGGTATCACACATCAACCACAATATTTTTTATTAATGGTAATCATACACACAAGTTTTCAATGAATCAGAGTTAATGCGGAATAGCACATTTAATCAAAGAAGATATTCTTAATCAATATGATTACAATCAAAATTACAAGTTGTATTATAAAAAGTCTAATATTCCTGTACGTGACCACCATCACTGCAATAGCGGGATTTTAATTACAACTGCCGATAGATGTATGTAATTAATTGTAAACAGTAGAGACCCTGGAAGACCATGGGACACGAACGACACGACGACAAGAATGACACGAACACAAGAGGAAATAAAATCTATAACAAAGGACACCACATTTAATGAAAGATAATATTCTTAGTCAATATGATAGTAGTATAGTTACATACTGTATAAGAACCACCTTTTTCCAATCCAACAGAAGCCTATTCCAATCAAATTCTAAGCCAACACAAGCCAATTCCAAAGCCATCGGATTGGTCGCCATTAGCTCCGCCCACTTCACGTTGATTGGCCCACGCTAAGCCTACTGATCGTTGATTGGTTGACCGTAGCTCCACTCCTTTATGCTAATTAGTTGGCTTTGCTCCGCCCAGTTCACCTTGATTCTCCCACGCTAAGCCTGCTGATCGTTGATTGGTTGACTATAGCTCCGAGCACTCCTTTATGCTAATTAGTTGGCTCCGCCTACTGATCATTGATTGGCTTACCGTAGCTCCACTCCTTTATGCTAATTAGTTGGATCCGCCCACTTCACGCTGATTGGCCCATGCTAAGCCTAGTGATCTTTGATTGGTTCACCATAGCTCTGCCTGTTTATGCTAATTACTTGGCCCCACCCACTTCATGCTAATTGGTGCATGCTGATCGCTGAGCTCTGCCTCTAATTAACCGGCTCGACTGATTGGTCCGTTCTAAGCCCTCTGATTGGCCCTCGCTGGCCCATTCTAAGCCCACTGATTGGCTGACTAAACCAGCTGAGCATAGCCTTCACCAGTGCCCTGGCCTTCGTTCTAAGCCCGATGAACATAGACTTTACTAGCGCCCGCCAGATGGCAGCGACTCCACTGCAGCTTTATCTCATACGTCCAAATTTACCTCTTTACTGGCTCTGCCCACTTCACGTCGATTGGTCCATTCTAAGCCTACTGACTTCTAAGCCGGTCCACACTAAGCCTACTGATCACTCTACCAGACTTTCTAAACGCTCTAATTGGCCGCTACCGATTGGCCCTTCGTTGGCCCGTTCTAAGCCCACTGACACCAGATGGCGCAACTCTTTACTAGCTCTGCTTACTTCATGCTAATTGGTCCATTCTAAGCGTACTGATTGGCCCTTTACACCGATTGGTCCATTCTAAGCCTACCGATGGCTGGCCCTGAGTGGTCCACGCTACTTACACCTTACACGGCGAAAATCCTAATGGTGAAGAGCGATTTTGGCTTCAGATACAGGGCCGCGTCCTCACTTGACAGAGCCTGACTGGTCTGCTGTGGGTTGGCAGAAACATTTCCCCTTATGGGCTCTTTCTCAGACGAGTTGCTAGAACGATAGCATAAACTGGGAACGACAGTATAAACCCTCTAATAGCTGCAGACTTAGCGGAACAATAATACGCTCGAGATCATGCGTATCACTCGCCGCGATGAGAAGCGTCCGTTAGAGCCAAAGCAAAGCGAACCAGCGCCAAGCGAACAAAACTGCGCATGCGCGACTGACAGCGCTAGCTGGTGGCATGGTGAACAGGCAAGGACGCGGGAGTTCGTGTTGGCATGCAGCCAATGCAGCCATCGCGGCACAAGAAGCAAAAATAGGAAACTGTACACAATATTTTTTTAACTGAAAAATATTGTATCGGGCACGTGCCTGGTATCATGCATATCTAATTACACTGAAGTGACACTCACCCCACATTACGTCCAGAGCAGAATGTCAAAATACAATCCTCAGGATGTCATGCAACTGACAGCCTTTGCGACACTACCTGTGGATGTCCTAATGATGTTCAGATTGGACGAGGCCGTCTGGACCAGATGAGGACGTCCATGCAGGTGGGAGTAAGTCGCCATCTTCCCATGCATTTCTCCCTATTCAGCGCGTCAAACAGCGGCGGCAGCCATCAGACGTCCCACAGTTATTAGGACAGAAATATATCTCCCCATACTTGGCGCAAAGTATAAAGTGTCTGGGCACACTGTGCCTAAAGTTGGATGATTGTTTGGATCCAAGTGGATTACAGACTCAATCCAAGCCATCCAACTGGCAACTTGTCCAAGCCAAGCCTAAATGCTCCTAATGTCAACAAGAAGCACCGCGAAGGCGAAGATAATGCGAAATCGTCGGTTTGTGAATTGGGGGAACGCATTTTTCGAAGTTCTTGATCTACAATATGCTGCACAGTTCCGTGAAATTGGTGATTCGTGGCTTCCGGGCTTCAAGCCTTGTTTACGTCGTCTCGTTTGTTGGAGTAGTGTTGTCGGTGCTGTGGCCTTTACATTTGCATGCCATTTACCACTTCTATCATAAACGATGACCTGCGTTCGTTTTTGTGAATTCGTTTCAAGTTTAGCGAAGTGAAGTACGCAGCATATGGATCATCGTGCTAGCTGCATCATGCAATTGAACTATTAACAGATGCATAAATTGTTTGCATCGAATGAACTGCGCATGTTGACGGTACTTGGCACAGAGCTCTGTAGGTCGATGTGCGATATCACAATCTGCCGTGATTCTGCAGAATAGCTATTCGAATGCACGAAGTAGAGGGAAATGTGTAGGTGAATGAGAGAGCAACACACAACTTTGTTGCAACAAAGAAAATCTGTTTATTAATGTGCGTCACGATTTCATTAGAGAAGAGTACAGTAAAATTAAGCTGTTTCACGGGGTAGTCAACAGACATGTAGCTGCTGCTGCCAAGGAGCATGTAAAAACGTAGTCGTGGATGGGATGCTGTTCTACAGTGTTACATCTGAGCAAACTATACTTGCGTCTGTCTTTTTTTTAGGTATGCTCCCTAGTAAAGGGAAGAAAAATGTGGAGGTACAGTCTTTCAGTTTCCCGTCTGTAAGTCAGGATGACATCAGGTGCTGCTGATGCATTTGGGTGTTATAAGCTTCGTAATTTTTCTCTTTTCTCTGTGCAACTGGACCTCAGGTAAAGGAAGTCAAATATACAGTTGTTGCAATTAATGGTCACAAATGCTGAATGTTGTGATATCAAACCTGCCTTGCATAGTTTATTTTTGCGCTAAAATAATTTTACACCATACATGTGCATTCATATTGTCACTAATTAGCAGATATGATACATGATTGGAGTTCAGACAGTTCAACCAAAATTGGGGCTCAACTGATTCGGGGTAATAATCAGTAGGAGATGAGTTTAACTTGAAAAAGTCAGACCGTAAATATAATGTTGTAGGTACACAAGCTGTTCGACACAGGTACACCTCTATATTAAAAGAGTGGATGGTGATCATGAGTGGTCTACTTTATTATATTGAATACATTTAACACACAAGTTATGAATGGTCAATATTCCTGCAAAATATTATAATTAATTGAGATTCATAAAGCGAGGCTTATAATTTTGCAATAAATAATGAAATGGGTTTTGTTTGAGAGGGCACTGTTAATAAAATAAAGGAATTTGTGAATTTCATCAATCAAGAGATGATTCTATTTTGTTTCAGTGAAAATACAATTGCATTGACTTTCTTTGCAACAAGCTGTGACTGTATTACACAGGAGCATTCACTACGCCACGCTGCACTGTCAGTGTCGGTACTCCCCATATAAAAGAGATGATCGACGGAGCAGCCACGATGTAGAACATGTAGCACATAGCTGCTTGATGTAGACAGTCGTAGTGCCTGCGCACTTTGCTGGAGATTCTTCCTTGGTTTTGGTATAATTGCACAAAGATTTAGGCAAGATCTGGGCAACAACAATAACAAATTGGGAGTTCCAGCGCCAGAGGCCAATGGGGAGTTTCATGTTTATGTTGCCGACTTCCGAAACAAAGCGTCGAAGCTCTCGGATTTCAGCTCTATTTAAAGGCATCGGTAACCACGATATCTTTGAAATCGCCAATAAACTTACTAATTAAAGACACATTCACGCGTTTTATGGCTTGACAGGTTTGACAACCACAGATAAGAAACCGAAAAATCTAAGTAGGCTCGAGTTAGAAAGCTCAGAGGTGGAGGAGTCTAAAAGAGTACATCGGAACAATAAAACACACAACATATAACACCACCCTAGATTTCATCGCTTTTTATCACGTTTCACACGTCTTTGTTTGGTTACACACAGTGACAAAACGACAAACATAAACCAAAACCATTGTTCAGATTTCCTCCGCCAAAACTAGCGGGCTCCGCCAGTTCTGGCCTGGCAACACGGGGACGCTTAATGGCGGCTTCCTTAGTTTGACGGCAGTTTTGGATGAGCTCCGGTGACCTGCGTCCATGGGCTTGCTTCATATTGCTTATTCATCGACTAAGCGAGTATAGTTTGTGAAGAGGATACCATGCTTTCTTAAAGCAATTTTATATCATATCCCAAACGTTCTGCGCGATCAAACAAGTCAGAGCATTATGGAAAGAAGAACACCGCTCCCCTTTATACAAATCATGGCGCGTGCATGCTGCAATACCATAGCTTGTTTCGGCTTGCTCAAACAAGTTCTGGCATTTAGTACTGTGCGTTGTGGTGAGGCGTGGCACACGTCGCGGTAAATGACGCGTATAATGGGAAGGTGGAACTGTTGGAGCGATATAGAAACGGAGAACCCACCAACCAGACAATCATAAATGCCGGGTTTACCATCTCCGTGGTGCGTGACTACTGGAAAATGAACCACACGAGCTTGGACATTACTGTAGTCGAGGGAAAGGAACGTGTTGTCTCCACATTAGAAGACGTCCTCGCTAAAGTGTCGTGAATAAAGGACACCGTGTTTACCACAAACAAAATGTTTTCATCATCTTTATTGATTTTAGCAGCGAGATTATTGGTGGGAAGCATATGTTTGTCACATAACGTTCACACAAAATAAATGCGGGAATGGAGCAACCACTACTTTTATGATATAAAACAAATCCCTTTGGCGAACGCGAACTACGCGCGGTAAGCATATTGCTCCCATTTGCAAATTTTTTTCCCGCTAGGGTCCGCCGCAGAGTTCTAGTATAAACTCAGTTTGGCAATGACGGGTGGAAGTGCGTTTTGATATAAAACAGATGGCTCGAACACGTTGTGGCAGGCTCATCTTCAAGGTGACCCAATTTCTCGGACTTGCAACCATGAGGAAACAAGCGAGCATTGATATAAAACAGATGGCCCCAAAATGTTTGGGCACGGACCGAGAGGGGTATATTATGCTCCTGTGTTCCGGCTATCTAGTTTTCTGTGCGGCTGGCATGGTAAGTTGCGGGTGTGAACCTGGAAGGTGCGCGACATTTTAGTGTGTCTATATTGACGCATGTTGAGCCTGTGTGGGGTGTGTGCACGCAGTCTAAAACTGTGTGAGCTGTCCACGCGCCCGAAATTAGTGCCCTGCTGTGCCGCGTCGCGCAACAAGAATATACGTGCGTCATACCGATGTGATGAGGTGAGCCCATTTTTTTGATGAGATGAACTTGTTCATAATGCGAGGAGCATTATCCTAATATTTATAATATTGTTGCTTCCAGTAAAGAAGGAACGCGGAGGTGCGACTGTGCGGGATGTTCTGTGAAGGCAATCTGGAATTGTGTTTCTTCATATTCAGCTTGGGTTGAGTACGTGCGAAGCTTCACTGCATAGCACCAACCAATTTCGGTTTGATAAGCGTTGGAGCATCAGCGAATGTTGAGCCTCACCACATAGCATCACTATGCTTTGTCATTCCACTTGATTTAATTAATTGCTTATGTTGAAGTGCACTGTCTAAAACTGCGATATATGCCAACATGGGCAAACTAAAGTCGCGTGAGCTCTCCACGCGCCGTCGGAAATTCGTGTTTCAGATATTGCTGCGTGGTGTCGCGTGAATGACAACTTTGTGAATCTATGTGCCCGCCTGTGATGCTCTTAAGGTGAGCACATTTTTTCCGTGATGAACTTGTTCATAATGCGTCGTTGTGCTCTGTTTCGAAGGAACGCGTGCAGGGTGGGTTGCGTGCGCTGGCTATGTTTGCACACTCGGGGGAGCTGTGAAGGCAATGTGAAATTGTGTTTTTTCATACTCAGCTTGGGATGAGTCTTTTTTTTTTTTTAAGATTGAGTATGTGCGAAGCTTCACTGCATAGCATTGTTTAATAAGCGTTGGAGCGTCAGTGCGTCTTGAGCTTCACCACATAGCACCACTATGCTTTTGTCATTCTGCTTGATTTAGTTAATTTTGTGTGTTGAGGTGAAACGCATGCTGTCTAAAATAAAAACGAGCCCAAGCTCTACAGGGTTTATTGATCAATGATCATTCAAATTGTATTTCTCTGCACAGCATCAACTATCGATATTTTCTCGATCATGTGCTTCTTCCAGGTCAGCTTTTTTATTTCGAATGCGTGCTGGCTTCCCTGGTTAGCATCACGATGATCTCTCTGATGCAGCTGAACCAACCCATGCTCTACGAAGCTGCTGGACCAGGAGGCTGTTGTACCAAATAAAGGTTGAAATCAACAATTGTCATGTGTCTTGTCTGAAGCCGCTGCGTTGTGGTTAAGGAGCGACAAATGCAGGCTAGCCAATCACTGTTCAGTAGGCTTAGTGTGGACCAATCAGGGCCAGCCATCGGTAGGCTTCGGTGTGAAGGGACAATCAGTAGGCTTAGCGTGGTTCGGCTTAGAAGTCAGTAGGCTTAGAATGGACCAATCAGCATGAAGTGGGTGGAGCCAGTAGAGAGTTGCGCCACGAGGTAAGTAGCGTGCAGCAATCATGGCCAGCCATCGGTAGGCTTAGAATGGACCAATTAGCGTGAAGTAGGCAGAGCTAGTAAAGAGTTGCACCATCTGGTGTTAGTGGGCTTAGAACGAACCAGCGAGGGCCAATCGGTAGTGGCCAATTAGAGCGTTTTGAAAGTCTGGTAGAGTGATCAGTAGGCTTAGCATGGACCGGCTTAGAAGTCAGTAGGCTTAGAATGGACCGATCAACACGAAGTGGGTGGAGCCATTAAAGAGGTAAGTTTGGACGTATGAGATAAAGCCGCAGTGGAGTCGCTGCCATCTGGTGGGTGCTAGTGAAGGCTATGTTCAGCGGGCTTAGAACAAGAGCCAGGACACTGGTGAAGGCTATGTTCAGCTGGCTTAGTCAGTCAATCAGTGGGCTTGGAATGGGCCAGCTAGGGCCAATCGGTAGGGGCCAATCAGAGGGCTTAGAATGGACCAATCACTTGAGCCGGTTCATTAGGGGCGGAGCTCAGCGATCAGCATGCACCAATCATCATGAAGTGGGTGGAGCCAAGTAATTAGCATAAAGGGGCAGAGCTATGGTGAACCAATCAAAGATCAGTCGGCTTAGCATGGGCCAATCAGCATGAAGTGGGCAGAGCCAACTAATTATCATAAAGGAGTAGAGCTATGGTAAACCAATCAACGATCATTAGGCTTATCATGGGCCAATCAACGTGAAGTGGGTGGAGCCAACTAATTAGCATGAAGGAGTGGAGCTATAGTCAACCAATCAACGATCAGTAGGCTTAGCGTGGGAGAATCAAGGTGAAGTGGGCGGAGCAAAGCCAACTAATTAGCATAAAGGAGTGGAGCTACGGTCAACCAATCAACGATCAGTAGGCTTAGCGTGGGCCAATCAACGTGAAGTGGGCGGAGCTAATGGCGACCAATCAGATGACTTTGGAATTGGCTTGTGTTGGCTTAGAACTCGATTTTGGCTTAGAATTGGATTGGAATAGGCTTCTGTTGGATTAGAAAAGGTGGTTCTTATACAGGATGTAACTGTACTACTTATGATTGCAATCAAAATTGGTATAAGTTGTAACAAAAACACAAAAGGGCCTTGTGACAAAAACTCCTATACTTGACCATCACTGCAATAGCGGGATTTGAATTACAAGTGCCGATAGATGTATGTAATTAATTGTGAACAGTAGCGAACCTGGAAGACCATGGGACTCGAACGACACGATGCCAAGAATGACACGAACACAAGAGGAAATAAAATCTATAACAAAGGACACCACATTTAATATAAAGAAGATATTCTTAATCAATATGATCACAATCAAAATTACAAGTTGTATTATAAAAAGTCTAATATTCCTATACGTGACCACCATCACTGCAATAGCGGGATTTTAATTACAAGTGCCAATAGATGTATGTAATTAATTGTGAACAGCAGAGACCCTGGAAGACCATGGGGCACGACGACAAGAACGACACGAACACAAGAGGAAATAAAATCTATAGCAAAGGACACTACATTTAATCAAAGAAGATTACAGACGATTACAAACAATAGTACGAGTTTTATTATAACAAGTCAGAGTCGCGATCACTATTATTGCAGTACTAATAATTTTCTCATTATCATGTTTCTTCCGTAATTCCGAGCGCAATAGGGAATCTAAGTTTCATATGTTTTGTTCCAACATTACACAACTTTTAATTAATCAATTTCTTATTAAGTGAATAGCATACACGTAAGGAAATAATGAGAAACAACAGAATCAACAGCTAGCATTAATAGAGAGCTAAACCTGCACATCATCCAACAGGTAAACAACAGATACATGCAGGAACATAATAGCGAAACAATCTATCAAAACGAGAAATATTACAAATTTTATACTGTGATTAGCACAGACCTAACGCTGAAGAACAGAGGAACACTCTAAGCGGCGCCACGTAAACAACAATAGAGTCAAATAACCTATCATTGAACCATCATAAAATCATCTTCGTGACTTAATCTAATCGAACACTATACAATTTTCATTCTAACGAACTCTACAAACCTTACATTGATGGAGGCATCCAACACACAGGCACCATACAATGTACACCATACAAGACGATCTCGGTTTTTCTTCAAAGCCCCGAGACATTATCTCTGTATCTATATGACCAAAGCGAAGCAACAGCGCATGCTTTATCACTGAAAGGGTTGGGGTTATATTCCTTTTCCTTCTTCCAACAATCAGGACGCTCTCAAGGTCAGATAAGATAGTACAAAGGCGATGTATTTGATTGTACATCGCAAATAGATGTCGGCATCATTCGCGGGGATCACTATCTTTTCGCGCATTCTTTTCTTGAAACGGAAGCCTTTATTCAAAGTGGAGTACAAGTCGGCTAAGTTTGTACAGAGACGATATTTTTTGTTCAACATGTAGAGAAAGTCGAACTTATTCAATTAGAGAAACACTAAATCAAAAACGAGAAACGAATTTAATTTCATCAATTTTTTGTAATATCTTGCAACAGAAATTTCTATATAGATGAACCACACAGAAACATCATATGCGAAACACAACTCAGAAATATGAGGCATTCCCAACTAAGAGATTATTTTTACTGATGTCAACCGAGTTAAGAATTGGAACAAATACAAGACAATAATTATTTCAGGCAGTAACTTTCTAAGCAAGTGAGAAATATTTAAAAGTTTTCCTATAGAGGAAATCGACAGACACAATTAATACATCGTGCATACATATTTCCCAACTCATAGAATAGTAATCGAGTGAACACCTGAAACAAAGTCAAAACAATAATTAATTCAGACAAATCATTTCTAAGCAAGCAGCGTGAATACACCACAGAATCTGTACAGAAACTTGTCTTTTTCAATGAATAAACAGGATCACCTAGTGGATCCAAGCGATAAAGTGAGTGATGAAAGCCGATGACCTCAACACCAACGTCAAGTTAGGGAAGGGAGGATTCTAGCGCGGTCTTGTCCATAGAATCATTGAAAGCACACGTTTTTTCTTACTCATCACATCTTTTTGTAAATCAATGTCCATACTTCTCACGGCAGGTGGATATTAATAACATTCTAAACCGGATAGCATAATAAATTTTAAACAATAAAATGAACATAGATATGCTTCTAATTAAGTGAAGACGCGCACTTGAAAACAGAACAGACAATTGCTCTACATTGAAGAGATGGACAGATTTTGTACTCGTTAACATAAGTCATGGGAAGATGTGATAAAAAACTGATTCGAAAAAGAAGAGCCGCAATACGATTCTATTATCGCTGCATTTCAATACGTCCTAGACATTTCGGAGATATGGTACAAACTACAGAACTGAAGGTGCAAGAATTTATATGCCAACTCTACAATACTTATAAAAATATCTGCATATCAACCTCGGAAGGGCCACTGCGATTGATGGTTTGGTTTGGCCACTGCGATTGGATTGAGTTTTTGAGGTTTGCTAACGAAGAATTGAAATACACTAGACCAGATGTAATTGTCATTGCAATGGGCATTGCATTCATCAAGAAAGCAGTGCATCGCGGCATTTGATAACAGATTTCCAACATATATTGTCAAAAGATGTTATAGACATACTTTGAATTATACATTTGTCGTTTGCTCATGCGTAAGAGAGCTAGTCCAACTGTTTGAGAAATATACATGCACTCTGGAATTTAATTCACAAAAGATTAGTGATCCTCTTTTGTAAACAAAGTCTGATGTATCATGCCTCTAAATTTAAATGACCGATCCTTCTCCGGCAATTCTACCCTTCGGGTGTTGAAGTTGTACAGAGTGTAGTCGGGTAAAGACTATTTGATGGTTAGCTCTGATTCCATATGAGAGTTCTTGCACATAGTGTGGAATATTCGTTTCCTTAGCAATCATTGTTCTCAATCTAACCATGCTAAATACAAACTGTTTTCATTGCGATGCGCAGAATTCAATATATTGATGACAAAGATTACACTTATTATTTCAGTTATACGCTTGTTCATTTCAGTAAATTACAATTGTCCTATTCCAAACTTTGAAGTTTTCGTTTGTTGTCTTGATTGATAAATTCAGAATGCATTATATAATGATGTCTTATTATTGGTCGCTTGAATCCAGCGTTGATTAATGCAATCGATACGTTGTCGCCGCATTTGTATTGCTTCAGCAACTTGCACTTTGTTGCGATCAACTTGCACAATCTCTTATTGATGTTCCTCTCTTTGTATGAATATTCTTGAATGGCGTACAAGAGAGTATTAGATGAAAATCGTCCGGTGGTCCACCGCAGTTGATATGTTTGTTGAGTTTCAAAAAGTGATGATACATCAGACCTTGTACAACAATATCGAACTTCTGCTCATTCGACATCGTTGCAAGAACTGGTAGAAGAAAATAACTGCTTCGCCGTGGTAGTGGAACATATCATATGATAAGATTGTTACCTACTTTCCATCTCAATAGTTAGGTGTAATTTCAACAAATCCGTAATGAATCGTGTGATACAGACCGCTTGTATATGATAATTTGGTCTCACTGCTGTCTTGATGAATGCAATGCCCATTGCAATGATTACAATTACATCTGGTCTAGTGTATTTCAATTCTTCGTTAGCAAACCTCAAAAACTCCGCCATCATTCCCAGTGGTCCTTCCGTTGTTTATGGGCAGATATTTTTAACTATTGTAGGTTCGGCATACAATTCTTGTACCTTCAATTCTGTAGTTTGTACCATGTCTCCGAATACAACCATGTCTAGGACGTATTGAAATGCGGCGATAATGGAATCGTTTCGCAGCTCTTCTTTTTCGAAGCAGTTTTTTATCACATCTTCCCATGACTTATGGTAACGAGTACAAAATCTGTCCATCTCTTCAATGTAGACCAATTGTCTGTTCTGTTTCCAAGTGCGCGTCTACGCTTAATTAAGAGTGCATATCTATGCTGATTTTATTGTTTAAAAAGTTATTATGCTATCTGGTTTTGAATGTTACCCACCTGCCGTGAGAATTATGGAATTTACAAAAAGATGTGATGAGTAAGAAAAAACGTGTGCTTTCAATGATTCTATGTACCAGACCGCGCTAGAATCCTCCATTCCCTAACTTGGTGTTGAGGTCATTGGCTTTCATCACTCACTTTATCGCTTGAATCCACTAGTTGATCCTATTTTTTCACTGAAAAAGACAAGTTTCTGTACAGATGGTGTATTCACGCTGCTTGCTTAAAAATGATTTGTCTGAGTTAATTATTGTTTTGACTTTGTTTCAGGTGTTCACTCGATTAATATTCTATCAGTTGGGAATTATGTATGCATGATGTATTAATTGTGTCTGTCGATTTCCTCTGTAGGAAAACTTTTAAATATTTCTCGCTTGCTTAGAAAGTTACTGCCTGAAATAATTATTGCCATGTATTTGTTTCAATTGTTCACTCGGTTGACATCAGTAAAAATCTTAGTTGGGAATGCCTCATATTTCTTAGTTGTGTTTCACATATGATGTTTCTGTATGGCTCATCTATATAGAACTTTCTGTTGCAAGGTATTACAAAAAATTGATGAAATTAAATTTGTTTCTCGTTCAATTTGATTGAGTATTGTTTCCTATCATTGAAGAATAAAAAATATCGTCTCTCTACAAACTTAGCCGACTTGTACTCCACTTTGAATAAAGACTTCCGTTTCAAGGAAAGAATGCGTGAAAAGATAGTGATCCCCGCGAATAATGCCGACATCTATTTGCGATGTACAATAAAATATACCGCCTTTGTACTATCTTATCTGACCTTGAGAGCGTCCTGAATCCTGGAAGAAGGAAAATGAATATAACCCCAACCCTTTGAGTGATAAAGCATGCGCAGTTGTTTCGCTTAGGCCGTATAGATAGAGAGATAATCTATCCGGGCTTTGAAGAAAAACCGAGATCGTCTCACATTGTATGGTGCCTGTGTGTCGGATACTTCCATCAATGTAAGGCTTATAGAGTTCATTAGAATGAAAATTGTATAGTGTTCGATTAGATTAAATCACGAAGA
Organism: Ornithodoros turicata; assembly: GCF_037126465.1. NCBI lineage: Eukaryota > Metazoa > Arthropoda > Arachnida > Ixodida > Argasidae > Ornithodoros > Ornithodoros turicata. Next base: position 52,469,428 of record NC_088201.1, read on the forward strand.
TGATTTTATGATGGTTCAATGATAGATTATTTTCCTCTATTGTTGTTTACGTGGCGCCGCTTAGAGTGTTCCTCTGTTCTTCAGCGTTAGGTCTGTGCTAATCACAGTATAAAATTTGTAATATTTCTCGTTTTGATAGATTGTTTCGCTATTATGTTCCTGCATGTATCTGTTGTTTACCTGTTGGATGATGTGCAGGTTTAGCTCTCTATTAATGCTAGCTGTTGATTCTGTTGTTTCTCATTATTTCCTTACGTGTATGCTATTCACTTAATAAGAAACTGATTAATTAAAAGTTGTGTAATGTGGAACAAAACATATGAAACTATGCGCTCGGAATTACTTAAAGGGACTGAAAAGTGAATATAAACCTATCGAAACTTTATGTTCAGCGAAATGCTTCAACCTTCAAAAGTTCAAATATCAAAGAATTCCGCTGAAATCGCTGTAGTTTTTCTGTAATCGAATTTTCTATAATTGCATGTCCAGGGACCTAGTAGGAAACGAGCAGTCTGCCAACACTTTAATGACCCCGCGCCATCTGTCGAGGACGCATGTACGCGCTTCCGCTCGCTAATCCGGCGAAAACGAAAATGGCAGTGGGCATTTGTGACCACTTTCTACGTCGAGAATGTCGAACCTCTTGAACATGAGTGCTCTGGAATTCCGCATTCGCTCACACAGAACTTCTGTTCGTGCGATAGCGTGCTGGAAAGTGTGCTTGGCAGCAGAAGATTCTCGTCCAGAGATTTATCGGAGTCACATTCGTCCTTACCAGTAGCTCATCTCGCCGTGAACACGAACTGGTTTGTGAAATTTCCATGAATCAGGGAGAAGCACTTGTGTAAGCCGAAACAAGCGCTGTTTTTTCGTCGTGCAGGTGTTCATGTGTGAAGTGCAAACCGATGGATACTACAGTGTTTTTGCTGCCGAGATGTAGAGAATGTGTGTGAAAAGCAGACAGACAATTGCATCACAACTAACGAATATTTCGAAATACTGTGCCTTGACACCGAAGTACTGCAAGTGTGTTTTACATACATCCGAGAAACCGAAGAGCATGGCAACATACGCGGCAGCGCCGTGTGGTGTTTACACGCTAACGGCAAACTGGACGGAAAACCCATAATTCTGCAGGAAATTCTGTTATATCACCTGTCGGCTATTCACAAGAAGGATAGGGGTGCTGTGAGAAACTACAATAAAAAGTATTCTTCCTGCCTGCGTTGTGCATGCTATTAGGGATGCTTTCCCCATCAGTGTGCAGACTTGTAGAAATGTTGATGTCAGCAAATTTTCATTTCTTCCTTGCCGCAGGTTTTTCTCATTGCTTTTTCTTTGCAGTCACTACATATTATAATTATTAGTTTTGTTCCTGGAGGGTTAAGTAACCTGGGGGCATATCTGTATTTGTAGATTATACTCCTGTCTTGTATATATGAGGAGTAAATAAGATAATTTTCATCAGTGTCATTCAGCTGAACTGTGTTCATAACCTCATAACCTTTTAATATACTTCTTAGTGACCACGTTTCCAAATGCCTATTAAAATTTGAACCGATATTGGGATTTAACACATAATTAACTCTGTTTTGCTGAAAGGAGTACTTGTAACTGATTCATTATGACGTCACCAACTCACATTTGTAAAGGAGGACTTGAGGGCTGGGTTCAAAGTTAACCATGCAGCATTGGTGTGCATAGTACTCCAAAATGACTAAATAATTTATTGCATAAGTTCTCTGTTACTGTAATTGAGATCTACTTTTGCAAAGTACTTTTGACAGCCCTGCAAATTGAAACTGGCTTCAGTGTACACGACAAACACATCGTAATATTTAATTCAAATATAACATAAGAGCAGAAGCAACATTTTGTCACAACTCAAACTATATCTTTCTTTTTTATTGTCCAGAGATTTAGGAAACAGAGTAGGACTTCCTGCCCTCTCATGTTTTGACGTCCTTGATAAAGTTGTAAAACCTGCAACAAAATAAACAAGAGATCTATAAACAGTTTTGTCTTTCTCTTTTGAATTTAACAAGTTATATTTTACCATTTGTGCGCTTTCGTATTCTCTGTTGATGAAAAGATTACAAGAACAATAACGCTGTAGATAGATCCAACAATGACCTGTCATCTTGATGAAGATGAGAGCTTTTCTTCACATGTGCTAAGTGAGACAAAAGAAATATACAATGAAGGTTGTACAAAAACAGCAAATCTCCGTCGACTAAAATTTTATATATATGGATGCTACCAGATCATGTAGTTTCCATCCAAACGTAGGACTAGGCAAGGTTGTTTGGTTGTTGCTGGTAGGTTGTCGCAATGTTGATGTACTATACCGTTATAACACATCAATATAAACAAGTGGTGAAGACAGTAGACAGCGTGATGGCTGCAAACTCTCAATTGAAGATTTATTCAACAAAACAAAAACTGAAAGCATGAGTAGAAAAAGGCAGTGCCCATGCAACACATGGAGGACCAGATTAATCTCTGAGAAGGTGGGACTGGGAGAGCAATAAAGAGAAATGACGGTTGTGTCCGAGCTAGGGGAACTCTGCAAATTTAGGACCAATATGATGTGGTAACCCTGCACGGCTCACTGCAGCAGTGACACACTTTGAACAATTCCAGTAGGTGGGCTTCAAAGACAATGAACTTTCGCTGTTTCACTGGGCATTAAAGTGTAGAGGATGCATCTCTAGAAAATTAATTAGCGTCCCTTTAGTCCTCTACCTTTCAAATGAGCTAGTAGTTCTCATGGGTTTCTTCTCCTACTGTTGACATCATACTGATGTTCTGCACCTGTCCAAAGACTCCAAAAATGTCACAAAGTCTGCAACACGTAACAGATCTAATGCTTCCATCTGTGGACTTTGCATACCTGCTTTCAGCTATTTCTGCCATGTCAACTTGAGTGCTTGGATCACACACACACGAAGCAGTATGGCGCCACTTCAACACTGGTAGGCCCCTAAAATCAAATTTGTTGATGTTGACAGTGTTGAGTACGGGACAAGTAGGATAACATAAGTTAAATGGAATCGCTATATTATAATTTATACATGTGTGACACCTGTACATAGCTGAAACGTTGTGTAGAGCTCGTCACCTCGGTGAAGCAAAATAAATGGTTACTGAACGGCAGCTTGCTTCAGACGTTTTCGCAATTCGCCTGCTGCGGCAGCAAAATGAGCTCAGCACACACGACACGACTGCTGTATCTAGTAGCCGAGTGCTCCGAACCACATTCGTTTTCGCGCACTGTCCTGTGGAATCCCGTGGTAGAAAACGCCCGTCGTCAAAGATGAACGAAGATGAATCTTGCAGGTACGGGGCCATTACATCCAACGAGCTGTTACATCCATCGTGTCGTTACATCCACCGATGGACGTAATGACACGATGGATGTAACAGCTCGTTGGATGTAATAGCACGATATGGATGTAACGACGCGTTGGACGTAACAGCATGATGGATGTAGTGACACGATGGATGCAACGACGCGATGGACGTAACGGCCAAAAAATCTGGGTCGCTATGGGGGTGATGGGAGGTAAGAAGGTTGACGGGAGGAGAAGCGCGGATTAGGAAGCATGGGACGCGCGGACTCTGCATCCAAATTCGATGCGAAAACTTTATCAAATTGTGGCTTTCATTTCCACCTCATTCTTTCCCGGACGAACTTGAAACGTGAACCAGTACAAACTAACCGCAGACAGTCTCAAAATAGAAAAAGAAAAGAAACACGCACACACAATAAAGCTTTTACAAGCATAAGGTGGCCCGTCACGACGGGAAGCTGCTCAAGCGCTAACTTGACCTGCCAGCCTCACGTCCAGAACGTGTGGCTGCAACATGTGGCAGATATAGAAAATAAAATACATAACTAAATGAATTAAGCATGAACGTGTCTTTAATGATCTTATCTGTGTGCTGCTCTCGCTATATAGTTGCGCAACGGTACCATTACCAAAGGTATAGCAGTGACTTAACAGCAAAAGATCACAGTTTCTTGAGCAGCGCGGCCATAATTGATAATAGCAAAGTGCATACTATATTTTAGTAGGTACATCAATTACAAACAGCGCTTCATTCGCGGGCTGTAACATTATGTACATGGCAAAACCCCAACATCTATCACGCGTTTCAGATACGTTGCGACGTCTTTATATTGAACGTGGGCACACAAAAATAGTGGCGAAATAGTTCCATCTCTTGCCGGGCGTTCCTCTCCCGGATTCGTGACGTTTGTGGCTTGGGCAGCGCTGCAGGGTTGCACAGCAGAAGCCACAGCTGGTACTTTGCGGCGTGCTGCACCTTCTGGAAGAATACAATCAGTTCCGCGAGACTCGGGTGCTGGTTCGGGAGTTGGTCATGGAGTCCATTGTGCCAACCCTCAACCACATTCGCGGTGCGTGCTCCGGAGTTGCCAAAGTGGTCCTATACGTCACAGGCGGGAACGTATGTCAGCCAAAATTGTGGAAGTAGGATATGAAGTGCCACAGCAGAGCGCTCAGAAGAGGTGACACTTGCTGAGGTGGATTGGAAATAAGATCCTAGCTGAACGGGAGACGGAAATGTTCGGGGAGGAAGGGCAGGTGCCTTACCGCCCTGAACCACTCTCGTACTTCTTCATTGTCCTGCAGACGGTTCTCAAGCAAAGCTAGTCCCGCTTTTCATTTATCGCCGTCGCATAATGAAAGGCGCAGGCACTGATTTTTATCGTCTGATTCACACGTACAGCGCTGAACACTGTCACTGCTGCATTCATAGCTGCAACTTCGAAGTGAAACATCCAGTAACCTGAGCTTTGTAGTATTCCCAAGTGGCTGAAACGGTGTAGGAGTGTGTCACGAATTATACCACGGGTTTATTCATGGGCGGCTGTGTCACGTCGCCTGGTGAGAGCAAACACCACAGGGTGACACTCTCCTCGTATCGACACATGAAGGGTGTACAACGGGATTCATGATTTCGGGTGAGTTATGCTTAAAGTTTCCGTCCCAAAACACTTACTCTGCCGACAAAAGCGCTTCCAAGTCGCTATCTCCGCACAAGACGATCATTTCGCTGTCCGGTGTGGAGTCTCTGTATCGGAGGAATTCTTCTCCGTGGAATCGTCCACGCAGCAACAATAACCCGTTTCTGGGTCAACCCGTGGTTTTTCCCGGATTCAGGTGACCAGGTGTGTGCACCTTCCCAACCCTATCTGGTATTCGCACCACATGATCCACACCCAGGACGCTATCTCATAGGTGAAGGAGATCATTGGCAATAAAGCGCAGAACCGCGACATTCGCACGGGGACCACTCAGTTTCAAAACAGCTAAGTTTCCTAAGTTTCAAAAACAACTAAGGAATTAACGACCTCAAGACTTCCTGGCCACTGACGTAGGTGCGACACAAAGGTGCAGAACAGCGATGTTGGAATGAACCGCGTTTAAGATGGTCGATGGAAGGCGCTGCGTAACAAGCACAGAACAGCGACGAAAACATTGACCGAGTATTCTGTGTCCTTGGATGTAATGGCTCGTTGGACGTACTGGCCCGATGGATGTGATGACTCGTTGGATGTACTGGCTCGTTGGATGTAATGACCCGTGGATGTAGTGGCCAAAAATGGATGTAACGTCTCGTTGGATGTAACGGCACAATGGATGTAATAGCATGTTGGACGTAACGGTTCGTTTTTGGATGTACCGGCGCGTTGGATGTAATGGCATGTTGGATGTAGTGGCACGGAATCGGGGAACACCAAAACTACACCAAGTCATATGTAAGTCTCTTGAATACGTGACACAGCAGCCACAGACATGTCATTCACCTCCATTTTCTGCTTCGCGCGACCACTATGACCACCCACGACGTAGACAATAAACGCGATAACACAGACTACCTTGCAGATGGAGCGGTGGATTGTAGCTCGTAGCGGCGAAGTAGCTGAATGCTTTATTAATGTAGAAAGTACGGAAGTAAGTGTCATTTTTAAAATGGCGTTTAGCTGTAAGATAATGTGCGTCAACTTTGTTCTCTACAAAATTAACTCTCACGTGGTAAGGGTTGTCCAATCCCTGGGAGCCCTGGACCCGAAACCCAAGTTGCTCTTTTTCGCCGTTCGCTGGCAGCACCATCCATGTTGCGGCAATCTTCAAAATATTTATACGTAAAAAATATGCCGAATTGAGAAGTAATGCTTTCTGTGTGTTATCAAACAATGATGTTGTGCACGATAGAGGGCAAAAATATGGGGGTTATTTTTCACTTTACAGTCCCTTTAAAACACTTCATAAGAGACAGGATAATGAGAAAATTATTAGTATTGCGATAATAGTGATCGTGACTCAGACTTGTTATAATAAAACTTGTACTTTTGATTGTAATCGTATTGATTAAGAATATCTTCTTTGATTAAATGTAGTGTCCTTTGCTATAGATTCTATTTCCTCTTAAAAAAATAAATTCGCAATTCCCACCAGCAATGGGGTACAGTATCGCCTGTGGCGATGAACCTCCCCACTCTCCAAAGCCAAAATAAAGTTGTTGTTGTTGTAATTAAAATCCTGCTATTGCAATGATGGTGGTCACGTATAGGAATATTAGACTTTTTATAACACAACTTGTAATTTTGATTGTAATCATATTCATTAAGAATATCTTAATTAAATGTGGTGTCCTCTGTTATAGATTTTATTTCCTCTTGTGTTTGTGTCGTTCTTGGCGTCGTGTCGTGCGTGTCCCATGGTCTTCCAGGGTCTCTCCTGTTCACAATTAATTACATACATCTATCGGCACTTGTAATTAAAATCGCGCTATTGCAGTGATGGTGGTCAAGTATAGGAGTTTTTGTCACAAGGCCCGGTAGGGAATGCTCCGTTTGGTGAGCCAGGTGAACCGAGCAGGGAGGTATCGGGACTAAATTCCGCGACGACCGTTCAAACGAACACTACTGGCGCAATTCTCCCGAAGCACACCCTGCCTCGTGAACGCAAACAAAAGAAAGAGATTTGGACCCGCCAATGTCGCACCTACGGCACGTGTGAATCCGAGTCTGTGAAATGAGGGGAGTCATATATGGCTGTCTGAGTTCATCAAACAATTGTATATTTCCTCCTTAACAATTAAAACAAACGAATAGTATCAAGTTGCGGGGTACGCACAAATTAAAACAGTAACATACAGCTATTGAGTCACAGAGAAGTAGGTTTTAGCAAGAAGGTTAGAACGAAGACTTTGATTAACAATTTAAGGACAATACAAAAAGCAACACTGAAGCTTCCTTAGTTTAATATATACAAGCTTTCGCTTGGGGGACCACGCGAAAGCTTGTATATATTAAACTAAGGAAGCTTCAGTGTTGCTTTTTGTATTGTGCTACATTTCTGATCGGACTTGACTTCCCCTGTCTCACCGAGATTGTGCTAACAATTTAAGCCCAAAGAATCAGAAATGGAGTGAGTCTTACCTGAGCGATGGGGTCTTGGAGCTCGGTGTGGTCGGGTCCCAGTCGCTCAGTCGGTGTTCCCGGGCTGGATGTTTGCACACGTACACACACTCACAAGGTCACAAGAGACGTATGTTCCGGTGTGACGACCTATGTCGCCGCGACACCCGTCGTTGTCACCCGTCGACACAAACTCCTGCCTTTAGCGGCCGATGAACACACCCGCCACCGTGTTCGGAAACTCTGAAGTCCCGCCAAACGCCGGACAGACGTGTTACGCTAATTGCCACCTTGAACTTTCCAACTCGACCCTCCCCTCGCCACACGGGGTTAGCCTTTACGTTAAAGGTTTTCTTTATGTTTTACCTTTTTCAACACTGAACAGATACACGAATCCATACGTCACAAGTGTCGGCCATTGGCTTCCCAAAGCATACACATTTCCCCACTCTTCCGAACGGAAATGGCTTTTCCCATCAGTGTCGGCGTGGACGCGCCAAATGAAACCTTTTCCCTATTCACTGTAACCTCCCTTGGAACAAAACGTCATCAGACTGTCCGGCGACGAACGTGTCAGTAGTTAGACACTCCCGTCCTCGGACCCCCACCCCTTCCGTTACCAATAAGCCGCCGGCGATAAGAAATTCGCCGTGCGCTTGGCCGTCCTCAAGTGCTCTATGGGACTCGTTACACTGTCGCGCCGTGGGGCGGCCCTCAAATGGACAATTATGCACGGTTGGGGATCTGTTTACGAAACTGTTTGCAGGTGTACGAGATGGCAGGCCATGCTCTGTGACAGTATTAGACTTTTTATAATACAACTTGTAATTTTGATTGTAATCATAATGATTAAAGGGACCATGAAATGATTTTCGAGAATTCCGAGTACTCTGCAGGAAACCGTTCTCATGATCCATCACTATCGTACACACATCGACTTTTAACCATGTTCAGTACAACGGGGGCGCAGTTATCAGACAAAAATAGCAGGGCGTGACCGCTGGATATATGCCTTCGAAGTGGGCTTACGTCATCGCCATCCAATCCTCTCAGCCAACTGTGAACGACGAGGAGGACACACCCCGCCAGACCACGTGGGTGCATGGTTTCGGTTTGGACAACAACGACGCTGTACATCTCCCGTCGAAATCACTTGAAATATGGCGAAAGGCAAATTATCAGCAGTGGAGGAAGAGGTTATGTGACACATACAGCGTCTATGGATCGTTCGGTACGCAGCAGTTCGTAGAATGTCACCGACGAAGGTATGTTCTGACGAAGAAGAAGTTCAAAGAGGAAAACGTGCTCCGGTAACCAACGTTACTAGACATTAGGTCAGTTTCGTAGTTCCCCATAGCCGCCTGTTGGACCTCGCGGTCGCAGCTGAGGACGCTGGAAGTAACAGCGCTGTTGTCGCATCTTTCTTCACCCCTCGCGCGTCGTCTGCTGAAACCACAGAGAAGTGTGCTGTTCCGTACAATTCGTTCGCACTGAATTCACACGCGTGGCGTAAGTTAGGAAGTGTTGTACACCCAGCGTATATTTGGACGAATAAAGAGACTTGGCATTTTGATAGTACGTCTGTTTTCATTGCTCTGTCATCTATGTGCATCGAGGTTTTGCGCTGCTCGTCGATGAAATAGAGACTCGAGAAATGTAATCGCACGATCGGGAGATCGCGCGAAGAGCTTACCCACGAAGTCATTTTAACATCCTGACTGTTTCTACAAGTGTATATCTGTTTGTTTCATACCGCTAAGAATGATGAAGACAAAGGCTCGCGAATTGGCTCCACGAGCCATATCATCATATCCTAGGTCGCGACCCAGTATACGGGTTCGAATCCCGGTGCCGGCTGTGCTGTCTGGGGTTTTTCCTGGGTTTTCCTCAGACGCTTTCAGACATATGTCGGCACAGTTCCCTTAGAAGTCGGCCCAGGACGCACATTCCCCCAGGGCGTGAGTCGTGACGTTGCCCACATACGTGAGGCCGACAACGGCAAGCCCTATCACCACCACCACCACCACCGTATACGATGATAGTGGTACTGATTCAGCACACAATAGCGTAACATAACATTTAATAACAATACTTACACAATGTAACTCAAGCACTGCTTTCTTTGTGACTTATAGTAACTTTGCCTTTTTTCTGGCAGACTGCACTTTCTCTGTGACTAACATCTCACTGTTTCTCTTCTTTGAGACGAAATGCATCCGCATCATAACATAGAATTTAATTACCCTGGCAGTAACCTCCTGGTAGTGTGTGTGGCAGCCTAGTGCAGGCACAGATGCCCTTTCCATCCTGTCAAGAACCTCCCAAAACAGGTCACCAAATACAGGGCATTTGTTGAGCGTTTCACAAACAATTTCTTCCATCTTTTTTATCGTCGTGTACAGTCTTAGTGATGGTTCATGAAGGCATCCTGGCTTGAATGACTTCAGTTTCGTCAGATATCTCTGAACCACTTCAGTACCACTTGACCTTGGCGACTCAGGAGCTGCTGTCAGCATAGCCTGGCATTCTGCGCAAGAGACTGACTTGATCACTTTGCTTTGTACATAACCTGCAAGGTAGTACACAACCATGTCTTGTGGTCCAGCCTTTTGGTAGCTATGGTCACCTAGATCATCAGCGTCACACTCAAAATAACTAATTCCCAGTAGTCTCTTATTCAACTCTGTTTCTACTGCACTTTTAAGATCAGCTACAGCCCTTGCCTTTTCTCCGAGGCTGTCATGAAGAGAGACAAGAACATTGTCAGGAGCCCCCGTGCAATTTCCTTTCACTGCATTCTTCACAGGAGTGAACAGAGACAACAGCCTATATATCTGGCTGAACTGAATGATTGTAGGATGGTCATCGTCGCCATGAAAGGAGCGGACGACTCCAAAGAATCTCTGCAAGGATGTAATGAAAAAGAGCACTTGATAATTTGGCGACTTGCACCATTCCAAAGTGCCCAGGCATAGGCATGCCTCTTGCCTCAAGTGGATCTTGGTTGAGCTTGGCTGTGAGTATGTAGGGAAGACCAGCTTTGTAAAGCTCATCGATTATGTCCAGCGCAGATAACAGCGTTACTCGTAGAGATTCCGTAGTTTGGCGTGAGGCGAACAGAGGCGTATTTCGTTGGTGGTGGTTTCGCTCTGTTCTGTTGAGCAGCATAAGAAAGTCCCTGATGACCTGCATAAGGCAATCACACATTGGAGATTGATGAACTTATTAAAATGCAATTTGAGTTCGTGTTATTGGAAAAAAAATCATACCTGAATCTTCGGTGAGCCTATTCTGATCCCTTCTGCAGGATGTCTCGCATTCAGCGCATCAAAGACGTCATTCATTGTCCTCGTAAAAGCTTCTGTTCCCACAGAGTCCTCCAAGCCTTTGACACCTTCTTCCCTGTAGACTTGCAGGCCAATTGCTGTGCTCCGACTAAAGAGCTGCAGTTAAAATGCACACGTATGACATTTCTATTTTCTTATAGTTGTGGCATCTCAAAGTGGAGAGTAGCAATGATAACGGAAATGCTCAAGAGAGTTGGATCAATATCCTTAGAGGTTACCTGGGCTGCGAGCTGCACATTCATCCTCTGCAAGTTGGTGGGTTGTACATGTGCTGCTGTCAACTTGTGGACCACTTTCAGGTGCTGCTTCTTCTCAATCTCAAAGAGTACTTGATAGTGCGAGATGTTGATGCAGTTTTCTCCTGCCTGAAAACAGTTTTGGAAAGAGAGTCACGCTTAACCTAAGGCACTCTCGGAGGAAAGATAATATTAATGATTATTTAACACACCTGACCATACTTGTGCTTGAGCAGATGGTTGCGCACATACTTGATGGCATGTGGAAGATCACACATGAAGTGAAGGTATTGTCCTTCAGCTAGGCACGGATGAGGGACTCTGTGACATGAAGATGCAATGTCGCCACTGATGCCCATATGTTGCCACATAGACCGGTTGTTTCCTGCACCATCACTGACAACCGAAATGACTACTGCCTCATGCTTATGCAATTGTATGACTGCCTCAAGCACCAGCTGTGCGAGAATTTTGCCCGGAGCGGCACCTTTTGTAGCAAAAGTAGCAATGGGTTGAACCCAGTTGTGCGAGAGTGGTACAAACATAAAAACAAGTGCGTGGTCAGCAAGTTGATCAGTTCCTTCACTGGAAAGTCCACCATAGTCCCCAAAACCGTCAATTTTGTAGCTTGATCTGTTGAAATCGTATGCTTGGCGCAGCTTGATTTAATCTAAAATCAGTGTACCAAATCTGTGGTTATCTACTTTGTCATGCAGCTCCTTCTGAATTGCCTCCAAGGAAATACTGTTGAACCCGTACTTGCATGGCATGCCTTTCAAGATTTGCGTCAAGCGACTTAGTGAGGGTAGAGGCAGCATTTTCATGTCGCTCATCAGTCTGTATGCCCGTGGGCTTGCAATCCTGAGCATTAGGCAATTCATTATCCACTCAGCATTGTAGCGCATGCCACAAGGTGACTTTGCCTTGAGTTGTTTGAAGGATGTCATGAATGCCAGGCGTTGTAAGGGTGCCAACTGAGACAGGGCTTCCTCGACCTTCTGATCCGAGATTTCAGCAAGCATTTTCTTCAACCCCATTATTTCCTCTTTTTGTTTCTGATGAGTGGCTGTCGCTCGAAGCAGCTTCCTCGTCACATTTCGCATCTGCTTCCTCTTGTTCGGTACAACTTTGTGGGGTTTCTTCACCTTTATCCTCTGCAAGCGCAGGCAGCGAGTACAGGCTTCGGGGTAAGCACAGTGCAGTGTTTACTGTACATTTTTTCAGGTGTTTCCCCCTGCTCATGTTGCTCTGCAGCTATACCTGTACAGATGTACAAGCCGTCTATTTCCTTCAGTGAACTCTCGACAGTTGCAACATTGGCTGCAGTTTTAAAGAGCTGCTTGTGGACCCTGTTATAGCCATTTAAAATACAGCTACCGTCCTCGCCGACAACAACGGTTTTTGTTACCTGTAGTTCCCCTGCCACGAGCAGTCTCATGTAGAACACTCCGCATGACTTGCCCGATAATTCATCGTCAATGAACTCCAATCTCCACTTCATCGATGGCAAAGTCGCACTTCCCAGGTCCTTTAGCACGAAGCAGCTGGCTGTGTTATCAGGAGAACAGGGTTGCGTATCGAGCACGTCCTCGCTTGTCTCGCTTGAACGTGGCTCGCTACGCAGCACACAAACTGACAATTCGGTGCGCTTTTTTGGCGACTTACGCTTTACTGTGGAATTTTTCGGCTTCGAGATCCGCTCCGGAAGATTGGGGAAGAGCCAAGGGAAAGCACCGGGCACCAAAGTCCATTTCCCGCGCGGCGTCAACACCTCCTTCCCGTCTATCACGTGCTTGTAGTGCTTAATTATGTCGTCATCTTCAAAATGACGCTCACACACCTTGGATTTGAGTGTGAGCCGTCTGTCTCCGTGTGAGCCGTTTGTCGGCGTAAAGCGTGCTCCCACATTTTGAACTCACTGTAATTTCGCGGCGGTGAAAAGAAGTGGTGGTCCGTGGCATCGTATCTGTAGCCGCTAGTACAGCCTGGCGCGAAACAAGACGGCATGCAGAAATCCTTTGCGCTGTCACTCAGGACACACGCGTCCAAAGTGAACAGAACACCACACTTCACAGAAGCATACAGTACATCACGCAAGAGCGTTCAAAAGCGGCCGGCAAAAGGTTGAAACATCGGTTGAAAGCGTTGAAAGCATGGGAGAAAGCGCAGGGCGCAGCGAAGTTCAAGAAAGATGCGACCGCAGCGCTGTTAGTTCGCGCAACAGCCACTGCGACCACGTTGGGAGCGGAGCTGCGGAACTGACCTAATATCTAGTAACGTTGCCGGTAACCATGCTGACAGTCAACGGCTACATTACATTTCTCGTAGGATTCTGTGTCAACGGTTAGTTACAATCTTGTCTCCAAGTCAAATTAAAACATATTTCATGACAAAGTATGCAAGCTTGTTTGAAAATTTTACACTTTGCTCGCAAAAGCCCGTTCGCGAATCGGCAACATGTTCTGTGTATGATGTCACGGCCAGTTCGCCTCGGAGGCGTGCCGTAGCAGCTGCCGTTCACGCCTGTGGTAAATATACAATATTTTCGGTATTTGTACGATTTTCAACTTTATATTTCACAGAGTGAATACTTTAGTACAGGGGAACTAATTAACAATGATCGTGGGTTTGTCAAATATCTTTTCATGGTCCCTTTAAGAAGATCTTCTTTGATTAAATGTGGTGTCCTTTGTTATAGATTTTATTTCCTCCTGTGTTCGTGTCGTTCTTGTCGTCGTGTCGTTCGTGTCCCATGATCTTCCAGGGTATCTACTGTTCACAATTAATTACATACACAGGGGTGGCATCCAATGTATTCCTCCGTAGACGAAAGCGTGCTGGGCGAACACAATGCATCCTGGACAGGTCCTGGTCGCACGTCACAGCAAACGTCAAGGCGCACGTGACCTTAAAGATGGCGGCGCCCGTGATCGGCGGCCAAACCGTTTGTAAACAATGCGGTTGTTGTTTCTGGACGACGTTTTGGACGTTTTTCGATCACGGTAATTATTTTTATCCGATAATCTTGCAGTAAAACGCGCAGTTTTGCACACAAAGCCTCGTATTGTTGACTTCCAAAGATGTGATGACGACTGCGCGTTAAGATTTACCGAGCCGATGCCATGTACTTAAACTAAGGAGAAATGGGCTACCATGTTGCGGAAGAAGCACCGCATAGTTTACGCTAGCAAAATGCGATAATCTCTTGGTGTTATGACGGCGAAAATATGTCGGTATGCGGCAAAACGACATATAAACAAAGTCACATGACCTGAAAATGACGTTTTCTATGACGTACGACCAGGACAAGATGGCAGTTTTGCCAAAAGCACCCGCTTGAGGGTAGTTACAACAATGGCGGGTTTGTGTCACCCCTGTGATTACATACATCTATCTGCTCTTGTAATTAAAATCCCGCTATTGCAGTGATGGTGGTCACGTATAGGAATATTAGACGTTTTATAATACAACTTGTAATTTTGATTGTAATCATATTGATTAAGAATACCTTCCTTGATTAAATGTGCTATTTCATATTAATTCTGATTCATTGAAAATTTGTGTGCATGATTACCATTAATAAAAATATTGTGCTTGATGTGTGATACCTCTTCAATGCTATTGCATCATAGCTGTAATAAGTATAATTTTTGATACGTGTATCGTATTGTGTTTCTTCTAGTTCAGTTTTTTTTTGCTGGGTTTTTCTCCTTCACACAGAGTCACAGCATAACTCCTGGCACTATTGACTTTAATAAAGATATTTTCACTTGTACTTTAGTGTATGGCTACCCTTTGGGCGTCTATACTTGCATGGAAACCGCCCACCGCACACCTGTTGTACGGGAAAAACTTTTGTGAGTGAAGTCGGCCCAGGTGGAAAAATTGCCAAAGAAATCGGCTCAAAAAATACGCAACGATAAGTGCACGCGCAGATAATCTTTGATACGTGTATCGTATTGTGTTTCTTCTACTTCATGTTTTTTTTTTGGCTAGGTTTTTCTCCTTCACACAGAGTCCCAGCATAATTCCTGGCACTATTGACTTTAACATATTTTCACTTGTACTTTTGTGTATGGCTATCCTTTGCGTGTCTATACTTGCATGTAAACCGCCTACCACACGGCTGTTGTAGTGAAAAATAAAAAAATATGAATGAAGTCGGCCCAGGCTGAAAAATCTGCGAGGGCAAGCGCGCGCGAAGCCCTTCCCCCGCCGGTAAGCGCGAGGAGTACCCTCCGCAAAAGCGCCAGGAAAAAAATCGCGAAAAAAGTCGGCCCAGACGCGACGGTGGCGCAGCTCTGGTGGCAATGTCGCACGGTGAGATTGTTATATAAAGACGACTGATGACCTCCAAAAGATGACCTCAACTCATATAGACCCATAACTCTACAAAGCAACATCGCGAAATTATTTTCCACCATCATCAACGACAGGATGACAAAGACATACGACCAGCATCTGACCGAAGCACAGAACGGCTTCCGAGAAGACTGAAGAGGCAGTGACAACCTCTTCATAATCATTCAACTGATAGAACTGAGTTTACAATCAGGACAAGAACTATACGTCGCATTCCTTGATCTGGAAAAGGCTTACGACGCCGTACCGCATGAAGTACTTTGGGAGAAACTACGAAAACTAGGACTAATGCTAAAAATAATACAAAACATGTACTCAAACTGCTATAGCACATACCATCTAGAAAACTTCACGTCACAGAAAGTGAAGCAATCAGTGGGACTCAAACAAGGGCGCCCCATGTCGCCGACATTATTTAACATATTCTTGAACGACTTACTCAAAGAACTAGAAGAGAGTGACAAGGGCATCAAGCTAAGTACCGTCGACAAATCTGGGAGGCGATCAGAAACGCATATACCTGCGCTTGCGTTTGCGGACGACATCTTGCTGATTGCGCGAACACCCGGCGACATGCAACACCTACTCGACGTCTGCACTAAAAACCCAGTGGAATGAAATTCAGCAGAACAAAAGCACAATGGATGAAATTCGGGGAAACCAACTACACTCGAAACCAAATATTCTCGCTCCAAAACTTCGACGTCGCCCGTACCAACCATTATCGATACCTCGGCGTACTCCTGGAGGAACAAAAAAAAACTACCTAGAGGCTCACGAAAGGATAGTCGTAACGACATCAAACAAAAAGAAATGACATGTGTGGCACTTGGCCCGCCACTCCTACAATCCGTACGCGGTAGGGAGACTACTATGGAAGACGGTAGCTGTCCCAAACGCTACCTATGCCAACGAAGCACTGTGAGTAGTAATCACTCAAGGATTATGGCGACCAAGGATACCGGTGACCATCGCTATCCCCCCTGTCCGATATCGAAGGGTATTTGGAGCGCGGTACTCAGCACAAGGAGGAGCGGGCGCCAAGACCGCCTACACGTTTCGCAGCCGCGCGTCGCGTACAAAGGGCCTTCCTTCTCGCGCTCGTGCGTATGAAGGGCTTTCCTTCTCACTTTCGAGCATGCATCAGCATGCAAAGTACATAACCATCAACCAAAATGTTATTTCCCACCCATCTTATTCCAAGGGCGTGCCAAGGGCGGCACCTTTTGATGTCAGGTTGTTCGCCTTAGTAGGCATAACCTTGTGCGCTGTTATTACTTGATATACTGCTCTCCTCGATCACGCGGATATCAGGGCCATAAGGTGACGTTATGGCCTATCAGGCAGAACGGTATCTCGTACGGATTTAAGACCGCCCGCAACTTTGAGTACACTTATCTCTTAGGATTTGCAAGAGATGGCCCGGAAGGGTTACGATTCGACGTAAATCCCTGGTTAACTTGGGGAGAAGCCGGCTTTCAACTGGTCTAAGGCCACGTCACGCTTCCCAGATGTCACCGTTTCCTTGAGTATCGACGCCCTTGTACTTGTGCAAAGGTTAGTCATTGCAGCGATGGTCCTGTGGGGCCCAATCTACCAATACGCACCATCCGGATTTCAGCCCGTATGTTTCCGTGAGTACTGGCTTTTGGTCACCACGATCCAGTGCGTTTTAGACGAACTCCCGTTAGCGGTACTTCCCTCGTTGTAGGGTTAGGGCTGACCCAGTACTCGTAGTGGGGGCTTCCCTTTCACTACTGCCCATATTCCTTTCACCCAGGCCCCAGTCGACGAGGACCACGGAGGACGGTCCGTCCATCTTCAAGGCCGCCTGGTGGATTTTCCCGCTCTCGGTCTCCGGTCCCATCTGCTGCGGTTTCTCGACACCGGATGAGATCTCCTTTGACATGGACTGTCGTCCACAACAGTTATCCCGGGCCTTGGGCTAGCAACTCCAAGTGGTCTTCCCAGCATCGCCCCCTTGAGACATCAGACCCGGCCCGTTCTGCCACCGTTCTGAGGACTGACTATGGCTGAGAGGCATCCCACGGACCCTCTTCTGCTCCTGTCGGCCAAAGAACGAGTGATGTGCCTGTTCTGCCGTGTTCCTGAAATTCACCGGGCCACTCACCAGCGTGGACAACTGCATCGAACACGGGCTGCGGAGTCCTCCTCCAGCACCATCAATCCGAAGGCTGCTGTAAGCGTTCTTCGTCGCATGCGGGCTGAGGCGCTCCGCGAGCTCCGCGACACGCTCCGCTAGCCGCTTGAACCGCCCGGTGCCCCGCCTTCGATTTTCGAGGAAGAATTTCTGATGGAATTTCCTGCTGACGAGAACCTCTGAACTATTGTGTAACAAACTTGAGGTAGAGAAGATGTGGGGGCGCTGGTGGTTACCCCGACATCGTAGCCCCTGTGGGGGTGCTGACTGTCCTGTTACGTTAGGTATTTAAGGGAGAGCCAGACGGGCAGCAGGGAGGCTTGCTCTCTTTGGGGAAGCGGTCTGCAGCACGGCGGGGATTAAACCATTTCGGTTGTGAATAAGCCTTTGTGGATACCTAGCAGATAATAAGGGCAGATCGAGGGGCTGTCTGGAACCGCGGGCGAACGGACGGGGGCAAGGCTTGCGGAAGCATAATCTGTAATTGGATCCGCAAGTTCGGCAGTCGACCCAACGACATGTCGTCATTGCGAGCAAGGATCATCCTGACCTCCTGCGGAAGCCTGTTCAGGAATAATTCGCGTAATATCGGTGCATGGTCTTCTGCGGAGTGTCCTAGCAGCTGCTTCATCCGGTGGAGAAGCTGCGACGGGCGACGATCTCCTAGCTCCTCGGATATTAGGAGTTGCTGGATCCTGGCGCTCCGATATCTCAGTACGAGGTAGGATGGCGGATTTCAGGGTGTCGTAAGCTTTATCTGCCTGCACCGTGGAGAGTACGTCGTCGATGTTGTCGACCAGGTCAGGAGGAATCAAGGGGAGTACCTCACAGTATTTAGTCATTTGACTTTGGATCCGGCGGGCGTGGAAGAGTGCCTCAACTTGACGGAACCAAGTTTTGGGGTTTTTGGTCCAAAAAGGCGGAAGGCGGACTTGCTGGACGGTTTGTAGGACAGCTGTGCCTGACGATACGTCGGAGGCTTCGCCCTGACCGCTTAGGCCGCTCTGTGTCCCGGCGGTGTGCATGAGTCGGGTCACCAAGTTTGTGGATACCTAGCAGATAGTAAGGAACATAGGTCCGTGCTGTGCACCTGCCAGGTGACAGCTGCCGGCGTGTTTATTGCGTCGTCGTCATCATGATGGCGTCCACAGAGGGCGCTACACCTCCTTTGTGGTCCTTCCCATGCGCGGCAGATACGGGCGAGTTTGAGGCTCCGGTCGAGGTGAACGTCAGTTCCCACAGGCTTCATCTGTGTATTGTACATAATTTACTCGTATTGCTTGTGCTGCGTGCTTGCTGTCCCCGACTTCACAACTTTATGGTCCAAAACAGTCATTCCGAGGTAAAAAATTCAGGAGAAATAAGATACCTATTGAGATTAGCCAAGAACCTCATTTTAGGCCTCACAAGGAATGCTCATGGGCGCACTTTAAATGGATGCAGGGGACACCTTATCGAAAGATTTATTTTCTTGCTCAAGTGTGTCATCCAGTGTGGCTCTTTCTCATTCATTTTATTTTTCAAGCATGTTCCACTCTCTGCCTGTATCGGTACGACCAACACAACATGTTCCATTCGAAATAATGATAGAAGGAACCTCGCGGTGGACACCAGCGCTGGAAAAGCACCTTTCCTAAATTGAAATGCTTTCAGTCTTTCGCGCATGTCGCTTCCACATTTTTATCTTTCCAGACCATGCTCTATCATTCCGCGATAGATAGCAGACTATAATATGTGCGGACTCGCGACCATTTTGTTGTTATTTTGGTTTCGTACCGTCCAAAACGCGATCCTGATTGGCTGACTCTTAATTGTTACGTCATGTCGACGAGTGAGCAGGCTTTCTCTATCTAGGTGGTGTTGGGTCTGCAAATATTTCTATTTGTTTGCAAACAGGGAGAGGTCTATTAACGAATTTTAGGTAATTAGTGATTTTGTTGTTGCATATTTTCTTCGAGAGAATGTTCGCCTGGCCATATAACTTAACTGGCAAATGGCATCTAGTTAGATACATCTCTGCTAGTTTTTAAAATAAAAATTGTGTAACAAATAAGAAACCCGCCCTGTAAAGATGTGATGTCACCGAAAGAGCAAAGAGGAAACCTCCCTCATTGAAAATGTTTTGCAGCCAGCTGGAGCAGAGCCGTAGCAGTGGGGGCGAGACAGGCAGCCGCCCTGGGCGCCTTCGGCAAAGAGGGCGCTGAACGGCAGGCCCGGGCAGGTTGTTTGTACACTATAAAGTGGGAATGAAAAGAATTTGAATTTACAATCTCTGCAGTGTAAAGGAGCGTTTTCTTCTCTTTGTTTACGGAGCTTGCGACGACTGTGAGAGAGGTGGGCCCTTCACGTTTACTCTGCCCTGGGCACAAACTCTGCTCGCGACGGCTCTGGGCTGGGGCCCCATCTTCATCTTGTAGTTATCACCATAACGCGAGTTAAACGCATCACTTCGACCACGATTCGCCACGCGAGCTCTTGCGCGAGCCTACCAAAATGGCTTTTGAGTGTGCGAAGTTTAAATATAACAAACGCTTGGTATATCAGAGTTCACGATCGGGGCCCAGGTGTGTGACGTCATTGAAACCGTGCAAAGGCCTTGTTATCTAGATGGCGCCGTGCAACACCATGAACTGTTGCTTGTGGACGATACAGCTACCGTCACTTCTTCATACATGGATGCCAAAAGGCGTGAATTTTTCATTTGTCAGAGGACATGCTGATAGTACAATGTCCTTAGCACTCAGTGGTTTGTTCCTAGGAATTGGGACTTCGTTCAGGGGACGCTTACAGCCCCCGATCATAGAAGAGTTAAAGTGTCTAACCACATGACAGTGTAACCGTTCCAGGCGTTGTGTAAGCGCTCTGTGGTAACCTGTGGCGAATGCGGCCACCACACATAGATGGCACCAAGCGGAGCCCGTGTTTGGGCCATGTGCTAGTCTCACGCGCAATAGGAGGGGCCTTTTGTGTGTCGGATCAAAAACCACAAGGGCGTGAGAGCCAGACACACAGAGCTTGGAACCTATGGCTTTGTAGACGGGACTGTTGTCATATAAGTGAATAAATGAATGGCTTTTTGGCAGACCCTGTATTCATTGATGTCTTGTGCCTTCCACGAGGACGGTACGAATGGGTTTTGACCTGACAGTGGGTATAGGTTCTCACAAACCAGATGAACGTTCCTAACAGCCACTCACGTTTCACGTACATACACGTGAGCAGACCCCAGAGTTTTAGGAAAACCCTTCAGCCCAGGGTTAACCGAGACCTCAACCGCCATCGTTCAATGCTTTCACCGTTCGCCTCACATCCCTCGGTACGTTACGGATAACACCTCGTGATGGGGGGCTGGGGCCTGTGGTGGCGGCACTCTCCAAACACCGACTGAGCTCGGTGCCCCCTGCGTGGACAATGTAACGTAACTAATGTGACAAAATAATTAGACTACTCGCGATTAGACTACTCGCAACTACTCGCGTGGCGTAGTGGTTAGGTGATACGGGTTCGAATCCTGCCACCAATTGTGCTGTCTGAGGGTATCCGTGTGTTTTCTCGTGAACTTTCCAGCGATTACTGTACGCACCGTGACCTTGATAGATTAGAAAATCGGTCTTTTCAGTGCATGCGTGGACTCTTCCCTAACCTATCCGCAACTCTACTGCACTGCGACCAGTTTATATTTTATAACGTTTTCAAATATTCTCCATTTTTGTGATGCTCCACTCTCCAAACTGGCATCCCAATTAATAAGACGGATTCACGTAAATACAGAAATTATTCAATTTTCACCTGCACCACCAACACCTTTACATCTATCCGAGTCAATTTCCGATACTATGGTATTTTATTCCTTCTTTACAGCTGACAACGGTATCGAAAATCCCACGTGAAATTGTGGCATAGCTTGACTGCTATATCATGGAATACATGAAAGAGCAGACACCAGATGGGTAGAGTATGCCAGAATTCCCTCTCTGAAGAAAGGTAAAAACGTCATTTCCCCTACACCCCAAGGTAACGGCGAGCTCTTGCCAACAAATTGTCAAGATTCTGTTAAAGGAGCATTAAAGTGGTATCTAACGTCGCCAAAAACTGCTGTCATCTTGTAAAGCAGTCCGTGAAAAGCATTCCCACCAAATATTCTTGTCCAAAGTTGTTTCACCGCGGCGCAATTAGTTTGCAAAATCGCCCATCCACTCTCTCAAATAACCCACGCTAAGTGTGACGTTTCTGGTAGAGAGCCCCCTCATTCGTTGGTAGGAAAAACCGTCTGCTACGAACATTGCGAGTGGTTTCTTGTTGACTTCTACCCTTTATGTGATTAATATCACGTTTTCTAAAAAAACAAACGAAGCATATATGCAGCCTAACCCAATAAGTTTGCAATCACAAGAGTAATATATCCGCGGCTTCTGTGCAATCTCACAATTCACAGTAGCAGAAAGCAAGCGATGACGGTGGCATTGTGGCGTCACCTGTTAGCCACTGAACCAACTGTGCGGTGAAAACGGTCAGAGGCTGCACACTGTCGGGAAGCACTGGGGTTTCACTGTACAAGACGCAATTAATTTCGGACTGCACCAGGCCCCCGCAGGTGCCATATAGCCCATCGATTGAGCAAATTCACACAATCCTGGGCATGCAACCAATCAAATCATCAGGGTTTGCACCCCACGTGACATAGAATTGACCAATCTGTGATACGTTGATTTGGATTGTTCTATGGTCACCGTTCGTCTATATCCCGGCTACACTGCTGACTTTTGGCTGCTCTTGGGGCTTCGTGTCGGCGTTCGTTCCTTGTTAATATGCTTGTAAATATGCTTGTAAATATACCTGTAAATATGCGTGTAACCTCTTAAAGGACGACGGAAACGAAAATAGGCTGCAAAGCTATTTGCCTCATATTGCGATGTGTAGCAAAACAATCCGGAATTCGACTTAGATTTGCGTATATTAGTTGAAACGCCGCCACAATCGCGATATAAAATTCGGCCGTGGAGCACTCTGAGCCCCTGGTGAGCGTCGCCGCGCCGCCGTAGCAGACCACGGAAGTGACGCACGTTGGCTCTCCTGTTGGAGTTCCTGACTTTCATTTCGCTTCATTTCATTTGGGGTTTCGGCGTACGTCTAATTCCTGCTACGGGGAAAGAACGAAGACGAAGAAGCATGTACGAACCCATCTCTCATAGGATATATCGCCTTCAGACTTCCACGAGATCTCCGAATCAAACATCTTCAGGCGTTATTCAGAATTCGCCGTGTTTGTACCGGGCAGCCGCACATGGAGCGCGAGAGATATTTGACGTCACGCGCTCCTCAGATTTTCCCGCAATGCTTGGCGCGCTCCATGGGCGATCGTGTCGAGTGGGCTGCCCAGCGCTCTCGTAATCGTCAGAAATATGGCCATCCGCACAGCGTACTTGCAAAATAATAGTGGCACCATAATTTTACATAATATTTACACCTTGTTCGGTCCCCTTTTTGCAATGGACAAATTTCGTTTCCGTTGTCCTTTAATTTAAGTAATTTAAGTAAGGCCCTTCAACATGGAACAGCTGGTATCGGTAAGACGCCTTGCCACTGTATACTGCAAGGCAGAAGGATGTACCTCGACAAACCTCAACAGCGACCATTCATTCTTCAGGTTTCCCGACGACGACAGGTATGCACGCACTTGCTCTATTTGGTTATCTTTGACCTTCGGAGTAGTGCTACCCTCCGTTGTCTTCACTGTTAGCACGTTAACTTTGTACATAAAAGGATGGGCCCGAGTGAATGATTGGAACTAGACGACTCAAATTGAGATACAGTAGGAGCTTCGTTTGTTCCTTCCGTGCCGATAAGTTGTCACGCCGGCGAGTTGTTGATTTCGTACCCTACGCTTATTCAGGAAGGCGGCATGGATAACCTTTGCTGGACGCCTCGAGCCCGCCAATCTCCGACCTGCGCAGCTGAGAAACCTGAGGCTGTGTGCCCTGCACTTTGCGCCTGACTGCTTCAAGAACAGACAAAAAACAAAGCTGAAGCGGTCAGCCATACCCAGTCGATCAACGA
The DNA here is from genome assembly GCF_037126465.1 of Ornithodoros turicata. Taxonomy (NCBI): domain Eukaryota; kingdom Metazoa; phylum Arthropoda; class Arachnida; order Ixodida; family Argasidae; genus Ornithodoros; species Ornithodoros turicata. The sequence continues at coordinate 52,493,044 of NC_088201.1, forward strand.
AGGGTACTCCAGTGCTGCCAGGTGAGGCAGAATTCCTTGTCAAGTGAAAAGTAAACAGTGAACTAGGTAGAGCAGCTTGGTCAGTCATAAACATCTCAAGGCTTCCATTGCCCTAACTGTAAGCCCCAAGTTTACTGTCCAGCGATACTCATACTTGTATACTCGCCAATTTCAGGAGTTGTACGTGCGGGAGACGCTGCAGACGTATTTGGTGAACCCAGCACATCGGGTATCGCGTTTTCTCCTGCCAGCTGTGGAAATTCAGAAGACAGACAGGCCCTACCACACCTTCCAGCGACACGACTACAGAGTGCACCTGTCACTGCCACTGAAGACCTTAGTGGTAAGTCACTTCTGAAGAAAATCAGTTAATTCCTCTGCTGTACACATCCCAGAATGTGGGAGGTTAATACTCATGTCTTCTGACGTAGACCTTTGGGCTTTCCTTTTGCTTCCTTAGCAGGGAGTTGGAGAAGTGGTCAGTTGGTATGAAAGCAGTGCATCATCTGTTGCTTCTTTTTGCAGAGGCTCTCTCTGGCTGCTCAGACCGAACTGCAGGTTCTCCGTCTGCAGCGCCTGGACGTGATATCCCCTTCCCCCAGCAGCACGCAGCGCGTGGCAGTAAGTTCGTCTTGCGTTCTGTCAATCTTTACTTCCAGCACATACAAAGTTGCCTGATAGGTTGTCAGAGGTATGGAGCACCGCACCTGTTGTTGGCGTCAACACTGCACCACAGAATTAGTTATAATGAAAGGAATTGTCCATTATTGTTTTTGTGTCTCAAGCTGACGAATAGTCTGTGTCACCATTAATAAAATTACGCATTACATGCTCACATTGGCATACTTGCTGCCTTAAGGAACCATGCCCAGCACCAGTGCCTCAGTCTCACCGGGCACAAGCACTGCTGACTCCCCAGACGTTTCGTGGGAAGACCCTCCTCCGCCTATCACTTCCCTCCTTGACCCCCGCTGTAAGTTATACCAGAGAAATGTCGAGTATTCTGATTTAGAGGTTTACGTTTTTGTGACTTTCCCCTTCCTCTGACTCGTTGCTATGCTGCTTACTTTCTGCAGATCAATACATATTTTGAGTAAGTACATCAATAGGGTGTTGGTGGTGTACTTGATAGGCAAGTTTCATTTGTCAGACATATTGGGCTGTTTATAATTGTTTTTCTTTTTATAGGTATTTTTGTGGACTCAGTCGCTCCAACCTCCACACCTGGACGTCCACATCAAGACAGGACAGCAGGAACAGCCTCCCTCATTCGGAAATTGCAGATGCGAAACGCCAACCTCAGGAGGTCCCTCTTTAAGCGTAGATCACTGTTTCGCTTCGGTGGGTTGTCAAGGAGTGAGGTGGTTCAGGGTGCGTCACAATAACTGTCAAAGGGGGCTCTTGACATATTCCTCACCCAGCTGTACCTGCAGCCCTTGAACAAGTTTGGGCGTAGGTGGCCACGACAATTCAGGGGGGGTAGCACTTAACTTGCACTTCAAGAGCCCTCAGGCGTATCGCTTCATGGGCAAAATTCTGGCTTTGCCATCAGAGAGTTCCCTCAGGAATTGGCTAAAAGAAATTAACATGTGGAGTCCTGCCTACAGTCCTTGATGGACTGAAGGAAAGATTCGTAGGGCTACCTCCAAAAGACAGAGTATGTGCACTGATATTTGACGAAATGTCTCTGAAGGAACATTTGCAGTATGATTATCGATCAGACCAAATGTATGGATTTGCAGACACAGGAAAGGAGAGGAACCCTCAGATGGCGAATTCAGCATTGCTTGTTGTGCTCTCGGGGACATCAAGATCCTGGGTCCAACCCTTGTCTTACTTCTTTTCGAAGTCAACTGTGTCAGCAGATATACTTAATGATTTAATTCAAGAGCTTATTCGGCAGCTTCAGACAGTGGATATCATTGTGAAAGTGATTGTATGCGTCCAGGCTGCCAGCAACATTGCATTGTCAAGAAAGCTTGAGATTTCCCCATGAAAGCCATATTTCACAGTTAATGGCTCCAAAGTATACTTTGTTTTTGACCCACCTCTCCTGATGAAAACTACACGGAACCTTCTGTTGAAGCATGATCTTCAGATTGGAAGTTGTCAACAGAGAGTTCAGTGGTGTTTCATCAAGGAGTTGTATGAATCAGACTACCCCTTAACGACTCGATGGGTACCCAAATTAACATACAACCACATTCAGCCTTCACCCTTTAGTCGTATGAAGGTTAAACTTGCAGTGCAAGTGCTAAGCGACCGAGTTTCCACTGGGATCGCTACCCTGATTGGTATGGGGCGTATGCATCCAGCAGGCATTGCGACCTCGGAATTCCTCCGGAAGATGGATGTGCTGTTTGATTGTTTGAACAGCTCATCTATCGAACGACGTGACGACAAAAAGATGCCATATGCTATCAAAGAATCAACCAAGCATCAGGAGTTACTCGAGTCCGCTGTCCAATTGATTGCACGGTGGAAGTTCGTCAGTGATAGGCAACCTCCTACTGTAAGGGGATGGCAAATCACAATTCGCTCAGTGCTTGCACTGTGGGAAGACCTTCACCAAAATTTTGGTTTTGAATATCTGCTGACACGGAGGCTTAACCAGGATCCCCTGGAGAACATGTTTGGGCAATTCCGGCAGATGCACGGGTGCAACGAGACGCCCAACGCGTTTCAGTTCGTTGCAGGCCTCAAGCACACCCTCGTGGGGAGACTCTCGAATCTTCCCAGCAGAGGGAATTGCGAGGCTGATACGACTGAACTCCTGAAAGAACTTCTGCGTATGCCGGTTTCATCAGCTGCAAACATTCCCTCTGAACCATCTGGCTCACAGCAATTGTCTGCAGCTGATGAGAAAGAGCTTGAACATGTGATGCATGCTGTGCAAGAGCCACCTGATATTGTGGCGGCTAATGCACAATATGCATACGCGGGGGAAATGGTACACTCCTTTTTAAAGAAATCTAAGTGCACTGAGTGCCCAAATTTGTTGAAGGATGTAGGTGAGGGACTCCAAAGAGCTGAGGGGTTGCTTGCATACTTGCAAAGCGATTCTGAGGCTTCTGGTAGTTTCTCTTGTTTGCCATCAGACTCCCTGTTCCAGTGTGTGTCCAAGGCGCAGAGTCTTGTGCAAGAAGAACTTAAAATTGCTGCACAGAGGAAAAGAATAAGGCAACATATCTTGGACACTTTGATGAGCCAGACAGAGAGTCCCTTTTGTAGCATCACGTGTCAGGCTAGGTTTATGTTAATGCTTACTTTGAGCGGAATATATCAATACATACGGCAAAGAAACAGGTAAGTGGGAGAAAATGCACGCAAGCGAGCTGAGGACAGGAAGCGCAAAAAGCTTGCACAGTCGTGATAACTGTCTGAGCTTCAGGCAGGACACGGACAGAAATGAACAAGACAGGTCACTCCAGCTGTTTTGTTCATTTCTGTCCATATACTGCCTGAAGCTCAGGTTTCATTCTCTTGAATTTTTACCACCAGCTCACCGCCGTCATTGTCTCAAGCATCATCGTCTTCACTCACAACTTTTCTCATTTTTGTTTTCGAATGTTCTGGGGCTAGATATTCAACTTTTTGCTATCCCGTAATGCTTGCCAAGTGCTCGGTTGAGTGTGCAATGTTTGGAAAAGAGCTATACCGGTTGTTACGTGCAGTTCAAGAATGGCCCCAGATCTTAATGAACAATGCTGCTAATTAACATGTTCTTAGTGAGCAATCGAAGCATAACTGAAGCAGTAACTTAGTATGGAGAAGTGGTTGCTCAGTGCATGGTAAATGATGCACTAAACACATCATTTGTTTATTGATTTCATTGACAAAAGAAGCTCAGCTCAGTATTGATGCTGAATTGTGCGAAAGTAAGTGTCGTCGGACACATTTTAGTGCATGTCCAGGGTCTGGACAGTCTCCTCTGAAGTAACCTGTTTCCAGCTGCTTTTCCTGACACTTCCCTGTTTTTGGTCGTTTTGCACCATTTGACGTGTAGGATTTGTGTGAATCTTGTACTACCTCATTGCTTGCCAAGGTGGCAGGAGTTGCACGTGCACAGTTTTGTAATCTCGTTCCTGAGGCACTCAGTATCCACAGCGTTTGACATGTCCCGTGTACATGAAATTACTCATGCTATACCTTGATGATATGCCAGCAGCATATGCAGTCTTGCACATCGCTCATCCCGCGCTATCGAACAGTTAACAAATTTGAGCTGTACACGTGTATGGCTTATAAATCTCATTGTACTACTTCTAGTCAGGTTCTAGTCAAGGTTCTCTTTTTGTTGTCACAGATTATACCTTTGGTACTGCTATATGCTCACCCCACCACAGCTGTGGAAGTTCATTGACATCTGATGCAACTGTTAATGTTTCTGCAACTGTTATAGCGTGTTCCACATGCACTGTTGTATATATTACATTAATCTTGGGTTCAGCATCTAGCATAATCTTGTATATAGCGCGATATTTGCACGGCAGGACCAAGAGTCTGCCTTCTAGTCACAATTGCACGCACATATATGAACGTATCAAGTAAAACAATCTGCACACCTATATGTATCTAACAAACTATCTGTATATAACAAGTAATGTGCTGTATGTACTCCATACCAGCCGTTCATACACACTGACCTCCATTGTCCAAGCTGTAGACAGTAAATTAGTTACTTTGTTATGTGCATCCTTTCCACCTTGTGCATACATTCTGTTCTGTCTCCTGCCACCTCCTGATATTCTTTGTCTGTTGTGGGCCTTTCTTCACTGTTTTAATAGTAAATATCTTGTGTTTGCAAAGATTAAACTTGTTGCTGCTTCTGAGTCCTTATGTGAAGTTACTTTTTCCATTTCTAAACACAAACTTCTCACCACTAACACTTTGACTGGCAAGCAGAAATGTCCATCACAGGCTCCATGGTATACAAGGTGCCTGTTTCTAATGGAAACAGTAAAAGAAAAGTGGCTCTGTTTTCGCGGCCTTCGTGTTCCAGACAGGTAGTACCTTTTATGTGTCTCCTGTTACTAACACTACCATAAGAATCAATGGTTTATACAGAAAGTCAGGGCTGGGTTGTGTCGCGAAAAACTGGGAGGGGGTCGTAATTCATCAAGGGTCATAATGCAGAAAGAACGTAATTAAGGCGTTGTTAAGCCGCAAGACTCCCGCAGAGGGGGCAAGGTGAAAAATTTGGGAGGGTGTGAGCAAAATTTTAAGGGATGTAGGGGGGTCTGCATAAATCACTGTCAAGAATGGCGAACAGCGCCAGCGTACTGGCGAAGATTTTAACGTACATTTTATGAAGAGTTTTGTTTTGCCCATAAAAATACACACTTTCTGAATCACTCTTAAATTATTCATAGATGACACAATATGCTATCGATTCATGATACCTCAGAGTTCTACGTAACTGCCCCAGCGCGAATATGCCCGTCAGGGTGGTACGTTATAACACTGTAGCACTGTAGTAGAGGACTCTAAATCTAGCAATTCTTACTCGCGCTTGTACTGTTCAGTACTCTTGTACTGCTTGTACTCTCAGGAGCCTTTTTCATTTCATTTCCTACTTTTTCATTCCTTTTCCTACTTTTTCATTTCAACATGTATCCAAAGAGTATACTGTTGCCGTGAAAACTTTGTTTGTGCACTTCTCTGTACATTCGTTGATTCGTGCTCCGTCAAATAAAACGCTGTTTCGCTGGAAGCTTGCTCTTGTCTCTTTCAGTCTGCTATTACGAATCATCTTACGAATAGTGAACGCTAATAAGCAGCCGCCAAACCCCAAAGGTAGCCAAAATTCAGCAATGTAGCCAGATCAGGCACAAATGATGACCAGAGAACAATCCAAATCCACGTATCATTGATTGGGCAATTTCATGTCACGTGGGGTGCAAACCCTAATGATTTGATTGGTTACATGCCCTGTGAACTTCCTCAATCAATGGGCTCAATGGCACCTGCGGGGGGCCTGACTGCACCACTCGTTCTTCCCGTGGTGTCTGCGGTCCCAAAGAATCGTGGTTGTGTCGTTGACAGCCTTCAAACCCTCCGTTCCGGACATCACGCAGCCGGAGAACGCATGGCGTCTCCGAAGCGGTAGCAGACGCTCCGGCCTGAGCGGTGTTGCTCACCTCGATCATGTGATCCCAGGTCCAATCAGGAACGTCCCTCCACTCGCGTCACATAGTGACGCGCGTGGCGGCGCTCATGACGTGTCTATCGTGAAGGCGAAGGAGGGTGTTTCGCGCACAGGAGGTTCAGGGAGCTGTAGTAGGCTTCCAAATTTCGCTACGGTTGCACTAATTGTGGGAAAACTGTTTTCGGCCGCCTAACATTCCATACCGACCAAAAACAGAAACAAAGTTTTGTGCCTCTAGACTGATCCTTTAAGAGCAGGAGGGACCTTGGCTTGGTTATGCAAGGAGCAAACATGTTCCTTTGCTGAAGATGTGCCCTCGTATCCTCTGGGGCAGCGATAGTGATTTGGACAGTCAGTTATTATTAAGTCAGGTGTAAGACCACAGGGTGACTTTGGGTAAAAAATCGTACAAATTTGCAGGACGCCACCATTTTTTTTTTAGCTAACCATTAAACTTGTCTCTCCATATTGTTGCTAGCATTCATCATAGTTCAGCAGAGCTGTGATTAACGTGCAGTGCTGCATAAACTTACACCTCCACCTCACCTCCTTCTCAGCCCTAATCTAGAAGCAGCTTTCATTCCGCCGGTGCTATAATAATAGCGTTTTGTGCTCCGACTGAAGTGAGAATCAAATGAGAGTTACCGTTACTATTACTACTATTTCCCAATGCTTGGCAGTAGGTGGTATACGATTTGTCGCTGCCAGACTCCTTAGTAATACACGACATATTGGTACAACTGAAAAGTTACTATCGCAATTTCGATTAAATCCGAATTAACGAAAGCAGCTTATCAATGCGGTCTGCGCTTCAAATTCTACTATGGCATATCCGAATCTAATACATGCGAATTCGTAATTCTTCAGTACGTAGTGTATCTATTGAAACTGCTGTGTGCATCGTCCTGTACACCTCTTGTAATCTAGAGGGTTTCCCCAAAAGGTATTTTGTTTTTCCTTGGAACACTTACCGTTATTACCTTCTTATTACACTCACCTACTGTATATCTGTCTCGGAAACATATCGATGAACAGATGACGAAGACATGTCGAAGACATCAGCATGGATCGAGAGAAGAACACGAACAATCAATGCCCTGCGCGCATTACCAGCTGGATAAATTGCACGCACAATGGAGGAATAAAAATAATCATACAGTTTTATTATAACATCGTCCCTATGCAAAAGGGAATAGACACACATCTCGCCAATAGTAGAAAAAATATGAACAGTGTTGATGTTGTTCTAGGCTCTGAATGAGTTTAAATCGTATGTACTATGTACAATGGATAGGCGTACTTCCAGCCTTTGGCATGCCTTCAGCATACAAGAGCAACGCTGTCCAGTGTGCACCAGATTGAATAAACGAACTGGAACATAGCTTATGCATTCATTGGGGTCTGCAATTTGCACATTGTTCACACATCTCTTCTGGTAGACACCACTGTGGGTGACGTGGGTGACTATCCCTTCAACGGAAGTAGACTTTCATATAAGCAGACTGACCATGGTCATGCAAGTGAGGAAGCGAATACCTGTGCCGCGCTGCATCTGTGTGTCACTGACTGATGAAAATCAGATTTCAATGTAGCAACATAGCGAAGTAACTTTTGGGACATCACAAAAGATGTATTGTGTTCCCAGTAGCGCTGCAATGTTTGTCACAAGAGTTGCACATCCGACCTTAAAAGAGTAGGTTTAGAAACCCCAGTGAAAGGTACCTTTGCCGAACAGATAACAATCACGATAAGCAGGAAAAAAATATTCCTGAAACACAGATTATGAATGGCATACCTTCTCACAAAATGGTGCCTCCAAAGGATCACACTTGCCCAGGGCACGGTCTAATAAAACAAACCCTAGCAGCACAACAGAAGAACAGCAACGATTCAAAATATCGGCACTTCACGACATGAGGCTTCTTCGCTTCATCCCACCTTCTCCGGATCGCTGCACTTTCCACTTTTTCCCCATTTCCCGCTGCATTTCCACTGAAATGGCAGCTACAAGGAACAATCAAGGTTGAGTGCGACTTTTATTTCGTTTAATATGATGGAGAACTCCGGAAGCACCAAACCATGTCAGCTTTTAAGTATTCACCGTGCGTATCCAGACACTACTGCTATCGCTGTGGCAACTCTTTGACGCCTTTAGCGGAAAAAGTGGTGGGCTGCTGTCGTAGCCACTGCAGGACATCTTTCTGAATGGCTGCATCTATGTGGAACGTCCTTCCTCCAATGTGCTCGTTCTGGGGCCAAATCAATGGTAATCGCTTGCGGCTTAATGTGGCCCGCAAGGCGCATCAGGCAAAACCTTCAGAGCATTTCCGCCGGGGTTGCTACCGCCAAATTCGCCGTGTGAGGCCGGATATTGTCAGGAGAATGAACCTTCCAGGCAACATACCAGGTATTTTCTGCCGAAATGCGTTTTGCACGGCGTCCTTTATCAACGTGCAGTAGTACTGGGCATTAATCGCGATCCCTTGCTCCAAGAAGTCCACGTGGATGACATCCCGCGTGCCCCAGAAGAGGGTTCCTATTGACTTCCCAGCCAGACAGCTACATCATGTTCTTCTTTGGCAGCGGGTAAGCCTTACGTCGCCATTGCATGGTGCTTCGTTCTGTGTAAAATGAACGGTAAGTGCTCCTTAATGATTGTCTCCTCACTGCCAACACTAATATCGCGCTGTACTGGAATGTCCCAAATTGCTGCTCGCTGGTTCTCGAGGATAGCGTCCTCAACGACCGCTATGTTCACCGGCGTGGCTGCAGACGGACGAACGTGCCCATGTGGTGCATTCGTCACCGTATCCCGTCCTTTACCAAACTGTCTGCACCATTCGTACACTCTTTGCCTTGACATTGTTTGTTCCCCATACTCTGCCTGTAAAAATCTCATCTGGTTTGACGTTCTCCTTCACAAAGAACTGATTATACATCACTGTTTCACAGCTACAGACACACTGCTCACCGCCATGATAGCTGCAGCTGCTGCACGTGCACTGCTCGATCTGCCACTAACCCGAACTGACTCGAGAGGGATTGTACTTTGTCCTCCGAAAGTCTTATCCAATGACATTTACTGAACGTAGATAGTTGGGCTAGTTTTTTAAACATGTTTGAGGAGACGTTGCGGAGGGGTTCAGAGAGCGAAGTTGAAAAAGGGACAACACAGGACGTGCTTAGACTAAAAACTGCAGTTGCATAATGGGAGTACAACATACATGAGCTGAAGGGACAGGAAATGGAAGAGGTCAACGACGTGGGTGTCCCAGGAAGGCCAAATTGTTCGTCAGAAAGGGGAACAGAAGGCTGACTGATGCGCTGGTCATTCTTGCCCCATATTCTGACGGCTTCCATAATCTCCCGAACGCGTTGAGGCTTGTAACCTCTAAGCATAGAGGTTTTCTCGGAGCAAAGCTGATATCCACATCCATATACGTGGGGCCTTAGGTACAGATGAACGGAACTCTCAAGTGGCCGCTCGTGTTCTTGAAGACGTTGGTTTACGCACCGGTCAGTTTCGTCAACGTAGACGGCACTGTAAGACGTGGGCATTTCATAGGTAACGTTCGGATTGGAGTTTACTGCGGAGGTTCCATTACATGATGGCATCCAGTTCCTACACTCAAGGATTCACCTAGGTAGGGCCTTTGTTGGGAGGTTATGCAACGTCCCACGAAGGCTCTTCTGCAGTCCTCCTCTACCTCCCAGGGAGGGAATAGCAGCACCAGGCGCGCTTCTCTGTTCCGATGGAGCGACCGTCAGTTAACAAATAGTTTTAACCGGCAGCTAGGTCGACTCTACAGTGTTGGCTTTCCCGTGTTCCGTGTGCGAGACATTGGCACCAGAATACTCAAGTAGTTCTTAAAAAAGAAGCCAGTAGCTCTACAGCACGAGAGGAAACAGTGTGTTGTTGTCCCCTACATACACGCCGTGAGTCACCGGCTGAGGAAGGTGGCGGCCGAGCACGGCGTGCAGGTGGTCTTTAGGAGTGTGGCCAAGCTTGTTTCCTTGGCAGAGTTGTCAGGTGCAACCCCGACACCGGGATGTGCCCTAAAACACTACCATCCATACAGGGAGTATGCCAAAGCGTTACCTGTAAGATACCCATGTCGTGTAGTGTCGTCGGGGCCGATGCGTTAACCAACGCCTTCGGGTACACGAGCGGTCTCTTTTCAGCTCCGTTCAGCTGCTCCCGAGGCGTGGATGGTTGTCGATGTCAGCCTTGCTTCGACAAGACCTCTATCCTCGGACGTTCCAAGTCTCGGGAAATTATGGAAGCTGCCACAATACTGGAGAAGGGTGACCTGTGCATCAACCATGCTTCTTTCGTTTGCTGACCAACCACGTCACTGGCATCTGCCCTGTCCTGCTCCTGCGCCTCATACTTTTCTCGTACTTCCATTATAAAATTACCGATGTTCTTCTGAGCCTGTCCTGTGTTGTCCCATTTTGTAGCTTCGCTCTATGTCTCCTTGTCCATTTACTCATTTTTTTCTCTATGTACTCTATTTTTCTCGAAGAAAAGTATCGCTCAAACTTGAACGACGCTTGCACATGGGGGCGATCTCTAAAAAGGACGTCACCGCATAACACTTTCTTAGCAAAACGTCATTCTAAATGCTAGCGTCATCCTCCATTCGCTCCTGGAGTAGCATTTTGGGAGACTGTGCATTTCGGGTAATGTACTCTCGCGCATTTCGTGGACACTCCTGTAGATGTCTTAGCAGTGTCTTATTGCATAAAGTCACTGGGTCGGGAAAAGTAATGCCAGCCATTCCCTTTCCCGCCGCGACCTTGGAGCAATAATGGCTTCCACATTAATGCTTGGTTTGCTTGCTACGGCCGCCACTAATGCTGCAAAATCGCGGCGGCAAAGATCAGAGGATAGCGGCACTTTCCCCAATCCAGTAACTTTATTATGGATGTGTCTTATCGGCAAGGTGTTTCGTTCCGCACAGGTGCAAACGAAAAAAAAGGAAAAAAAAGAGTGGGAGAGAACCTGGAGCTACCTGATTACCCTTGTGAACTCGCACTTTCAGTACCATCGTGAACTTTACGAGAGGGACAAGGGAGCGCGTGGCGGATAGCCTCGCCCGTCACCTACGCCGAAACCTTGCGGCTCATTCTGAGTGGAAGTGGAAGTGGAAGTGGAAAGGGCGCCGCCGTACCTTCTGTTGCCATCACACCCGCCGCACTCCGTTGGCAACTGATAATAAGGAGTACCGCTGTCACGGCCTGGTATGACAGGCTTATAGGGATCCCGTCGTCGACGCAATATGCATGAACAATCGTTCATCGTGCTGCTGGGGAATGACATCGATGTCAACCCCATAACACAACATGTTCCAGTTGATTCGGTCACATCTTTCGTTCTATCATAACACTCACGCCATTCGTGATGTGAGTTGGATGAAAAGTAGAAAGCTCGCTTCGCGTGCGTGGGAATCAAGGGACTCACTGCGTTTACCGTGAGCTCTGCAGCTGTCGTGTTTCTGTAGAACTGCAAAGAATGATCGAACATTCTGCTGCGGAAACGAAGAAGAAAAGTCTTTATAGCTTTGGTATTGCTGCCTTCTCCGGAATGACACATAATATAATGTAAGCAGATACACAATAACTTTTCATGTCCTCTCATCACTTACAACGCATTGACGTAACTCCAGCCCATGCTAACCGAGCGCTCGTTATGTAAGGCACCCGATTTGTTCGCATTTCTCACGCGATTTCCTACAGAACGCGATTGTACGAACTCACGAGATAGAGGAATATGCAAGGTAGAGGAAATATTCCGCCCTCTGTTTCCCCTTTTGGAGACAGTGAATGAAGGTTGAACAGCACGACACAACATAGATATGAACGCCATCGTTGTGAGAGGTCTTAAAATTATTTTGTATGTTTGTACAACGTTGAAAAACACACAAAATAGTACAAACATACCAAAAGGTTTTTTTTAGAGCTCCCACAATGATAGACCTCTCACAAACACAATCGTTGAAAAACAGGGGAGACGAAAATGACATAAAAGCAGCTGTTGGAAATCCTTGTGTGCATATCTGGGGTTTCTTTCTTGCTGTAAATTGAGTATAAAGCTAATGAGAGCTCGGATGAGAACGAATCACATGGCATCAGCTAAAATGCACTCAGTGTTTGAACCTCTGTGTGCAACAAGGGGATATGCAGGAATACGGGAGAGCTACAGTCGAACATACGGCGAAGCTATTTCAGTAAGTATGTCTTGGGTATGTCACTCAAAAGTGTATGGCCAGACAGACGTGTGAAAACTGCGTAGCGAAGTACTGCTTGCTAGCGCACCTCAAGCTGCGTTCACACGGGGTCACTTTTCCCAGCAACTATGAGCAATTTTGGAGTTGCTGGCAGTCGGCTGACACCAACAAATCCCACCAACTGGAGTTGCTGGGCATCGCTCGCCGAGCGAAATCTTGAGAAGTTGCTCATGCACCGGCCAGTCAGTGAAGGGGAACACTGTCACGTGACTCCCGATGGAGTGATGCGATTTTGTTCGTGACGCACTACCTGGCATGGGTTCAAATCCTGCACACATCACAATTCAGGTGTAGCTGAAAAATACTTTTTTGTAACTAACTCTCTATTAACGAAAACATAGTGGCACGCGTACCTTGCGGGCAGTCTACCTCGCGAACGCCTGCAGCTAGGACACCGATCGAGGTGCCGTTGGAAAGCTCTGGAGAGGTGCTAAGCGCACTTTAAGCGATATCGGCTTCAGCAACAATAACAAAAAATTTTATAAATTTGCAGAATTGAAATATTAAAATTCAGCCAGAATGTCGGCATATATGAAACCAAAATGTGATCAGATACGAAGAAAACGGCAATCAGAAGAAATGGTGGCTCCGAGCGATCGGGAGAGCAACGAGAGTAACCGAAGATGATTAGCGGCGGAGGCAAATGCCGGCTCGCATAGTGAGCCCTTATCCTCTCGAATAAATGAATACAGAATTGTATTTCTTACACTAAAATCCCGCAACGGAATCGGAGATCGTAACGTTTTCGTGTAAAAAAACTACGGCTCGGACACGACCGTGCTCGCCCAACTTTCTTTTTAAGATACTGCTGGTCTGCCGGCGATATGAACTGACCTAGGTTTGAATAAGAGCAGCTGAAGAAAAGGCACCATCAGTTGGATTCGAACCCACACTCTCCGATTGCCGTAAGGTTGCTTATGGGTGGAGCTACCGAGTTGCGAACGCGGTCTCGAACGTGATCATAAGACGTTGGTTCGAGTTGGTCCAAGTTACTCGGTGAGAACGCAGCCTCAGGCAGAGGAACAGATGCGTTTCTACAAGTGAAACTTCAATAAGTACACGGTCGTGACGCTATCAGGATTAAATGAGCCATGTATGGCAAAGCAACTACGGTGTCTTTCGCTTTGGAAGATAATCGCGTTGTCAATAGAGAGGAGCAAGTGTTAGCAGACCGCTACCGGTAGCACAGTAGGCTACCGCGTGTATCGCACCCTATCAGCATATAAGATTCAGAGCCACGCTCTCTGTCATTGGTTCCGGTTGGCACGGCAAGACGTTATAAGCGGTCCACTATCACCCGCTATTGTTAGTAGAAAGTTGATAACGTTACTGTGAAGTCACCGTAACTACTAGAACCAATGGCGGCGTGCATGACTCAGAATCGTATGAGTTGATTGGGCGGGGTAGACACGGTGCTTCGGAAGTCACGCTATCGACGGTCTGCTAACACTCTATTCAAAAGCCAACTGAACAAGGGCAACTTAGTTTTAAGGACCATGTACATTGTTCACGTGACCACAGTGCCGTGTATTAAAAGGGAGTCTGGCCATTCATGGGACCTGCATATACCTGAGCCACCACCCACGTTTTGATGTATCTAGCCAATCACAGGTCGAAATACAGTTCCCTATTACTGCAGGCCATCCAGTACTTCTACCGCATCCATATTTACTGGGTGCCATCATTTTGAAGAAATCGAATTGATTTAGATTGAAACGGATATCACTGGTGACAGATCACAACGACGAATTTTGTGCCCACCTTTATCAACGCCATCTACATGGAGAGAGGCATGTTGGGAAGACCCAGAACTGCAGAAATGGTTGTTGGTAGAAATGATTGGCCAGGAGAACGCACAGTCGCTTATCCGTAACAGACGGCTGCCTGTACGAACTTCTAAATCACGCAACATAAGCACATGGAATCAAAAGTGGACAAAGATGTATGTATAAATAAAATTCATTTATATAATGCAAAATATTACGCATCAGTGACGTCTTTCCTGCTATTCTCTTGAGGTCGCGATCTTCACTAGGCCTAACGTTAGCGACGAAATGTGTCATTTTCACGTAATGATGCCAGAGCGACAGTTGAAGCTGATTTTGCAGTTAGATACAGGAGGATAGATACTTACAGAACGAAATTAGAGTAATCTATGAATAGTTTTCGTTGCGAAACCTCCGCTTTGCCGTTCTAAGCACCATCCTCCATTTTTTTGTGAAATTTTGGTGTCATGCCGTCCCGCATGGAAAAGGGCAACTAGTGAAATGTGCCCAAGTTCGATTGGCAGGTCGAGTCTCCTTTTTAGGCTCCTTGTAATGGTCAGGCTCTCTTTTAATATACTGCACTGCATGACCATGGAAGTGAGGAGTAACATATGTTTGCTGTGGGGATGGTACGTTATTGCCTGATCGTGACGTCAGGTAACAAATACTGTCGGATGTGTCACTGTGTAGGAAAGGCGTTTCATACAGCAGTCGGTGCAGCAATAACGATGTAGTGTGGTGAGTCCGTTTATCCTCTTATTGCATGCAGAAGTTCAATTGTGATGGATTACATTTTGAGAAAACAAAATGACAAACATTTGAGAAAAACATTTTGAGAAAACAAAATGAAACGGACGATACGAAACAGTGTTGCCAGAGTGAGAGTGTTTCTCTACTTCCCTTTAGAGCTGCATCTTCTCTGTTTGTAGGTTGTTGAACTACAGATTTTGCGAACAAAGTCTTGTCAACATGTAGCTGGGCTGGAACACAGTCTTCCGTGCCAAACAAGCGAAGAGGGCGTCAGTCGCTCAATTAAGTTTTGTATTGTTGAATGATTAGTTTAGCTTTCACATTAATTATAAGCCGTATTCCGTACTGTCATGGCAAGCTTTCCCGGCGACAACTCAGATCTCCAATCTAATCCAGTTACCCTCGGAGCTCACTTTTTTAGACTTTCCTGTAAAACTTACGGCAAAGTGCCATAGAGACGCCACGTGCTGCCCACCCTGTAACTGACGAACAGAAAGTTAGTTCACGCGTTATTGGTTAAAAGAGAAGGAGGTAAACTAATGTGTACTTGCTTGATTAAACAAACTCAAAATTTACTTTCCTTACTAACGTTGTCTAGTATGCGTCGAAGGCTGATAAGAGTAGCAACAGATATCACTGCACGACACCTCATCGATAGTAGGCTTTGAACGGCACTGATAACTTCCTATACCTTAATGGCTGTCACAAGACGAGAGTCATATTGTTATTGGTCCACTCCTTGTCAATCGTGTACTAGTATCTCTCAGTGTCGATCAAAAGCAGTTTCTCCCTTCGTGTAGCTTTCAAGTTCATACCGCGTAGTTCGTCCTTACAGTAAATAGTGGTTGTCGTGAAGGTCGTAACTCGGCTAGTACACCACAAATCGAAGTTTTGTCCAACAGGTCAAAAAATTCAGCATGACTACACGAGCCACATTAGCAGCCAACGTCACAGAAGGTTCAAACTAGGCACTCACGACGTCAGTTCACGCACCGTATCAGTAATCTACTAGACTGAGGGAACGTCTAGTCGCGTGCTATGCGCAAGGTACCCTTGTGTCTTGTCGATGAACACTTGAGGGAGGCAGAAGAGAAATTTCATCCATCCATTGTCTGTCTGTGGCGGTTGGACGCTGCACATGATTTCTGCAGGTGCTCCGCCTGGGACGGCACCCTCATGGTGAGACATCGTTGTGATGCTTCATACAGTTTCCTTCAGGTTTATCTGCACTTGGCCACGATGAAAACATCTACTTCCCGGACTTCATTTTGGAACACTGCGTGGGGTAGAAGAATCGTTTACTGTTACGCGAAAAAGGCGCGTGACGGAAGCGTGGCCTACCCTCGGTTTACATCGGTGGTTAACAATTGATGAACACGCCCTTATTTTTTTTAAAAACAAGATAGCGGTTGCATTCAATTGATTCCCCAAGAAATAATCCGTGCTGGTATACCAGAAAAAATGAGGATCATCAATAGAAGCTGCTTTCAAGCTGCATTTTCAGCACTTCGAATAAGCAAATCGCAAACAACTCGGCGATTTCTTTTTATTTACTTCTTAGAAAATGACACAGCCGAGTTGCTGAGTTTCTCCTGCTGGTGAGAATGTGGCCTTCTTCAAAAGCAACTCCCCCCCCCACACACACACACACTGTCAGTGGCGGATCCCGGGGGGGGGGGCGTAAGCTGCTGTGCGATCGCAACTAATATACAGTGGTTAACTACAAGAACAACTGTTTAACTGTTTAGTCTGAATTACATTTCGTCATGTAGTTGCAATTACCGGTCAGCTACGTCAAAGGCAGTCTAACTACATGTTGTTGAACTACTGCCCATCACTGGGAATGACCCAATGCAGATAACTACAGTTAAGGTGTGGCACTAAAATATTACAGGGCCACTAAGGTGCAAAAACTTCCTCTTAATGTCATTACATTGGCACAAACACAAACGCAAAGGGATTTATCCAGTCCGTCGTTCGTAATTTTTTTGGCGGAAGGAACCGCCAATTTACCCTATCTCACTCTCTCTCCCCTCCTCAAGAAGGACGACAATGCTGAACCGGCTCCCATTGGTCTCCTCAAAGAATCTGTCCACTTATTGAGGGATATCGCTGGACCAGACCAATCTCAGTACTTTCCGCATTGTCACGCTTCTTGAGAAGGAGAGAGAGAGAGAGAGATGGGGGATGGTAAATTGCGGTTTCTTTCACACATGAATGAATCAACAAAGACGCAACGGATTCCTTTCGTTTTGGTGTCAATGTAACGTCATCCTTCATTTCGTGGGCAGCACTGTTTCCTCTTTAGTGCCCATTTAATGAAGAAAATGAACGCAAGGAACTTACTCTATTTCTGGGCTTCTTCGCCGCCGCCCTGCAAAGAGAGAAATAGTAAAGCAAGTCATCATAAAGTGACATTCGACTCTACGATGCCCTTCATTATATTGAAGCCTTGAGCTTGGTGTCGTTACGTCGCTCAGAGGTGCTAAACACGCTCCAACCCAACCGTCATCTAGAATGACATCGTTCTCCCCCCTGATTTGGAGGGAGGCGAACGACTTTTTATGACACATTTATGCAGTCATGCTAACTGACACAAAAAGGCGTACGCCCTACACAAATTAGGTGTGGTACCGGTATTATTCAGTGCGCGGCAACTACGATGATGTTGCGAGGGGCACGTGAAAGACCACGAGGGCACGAGCCCCAGGGGCAGTTCGGCGACGGTCAGTTGGCTGCTGGGAACGAAGAAAGAAGCAACGAAGACGAAGTGTTCTGCTGGCAAGCTAAAACTTTGCTTAGTCCTAATATAACACCTCCCTTCTCATAGGACTGTACAGCTTATTCGTGCTCATTTCCCTTAGGGGAACGGGCAGCCTGAAGCGCCTTTTTAGACTGGCCTGCAAACCGCAGGATGAAGTAGAACCGACTATTGAGATTTGCCCTTTGAAGCACCAAGCCCTTCAAGCCTCCGCTACTTCTCCACGACCAGTCGAGACGTCAACTAGCCACTCCAACACGGTAGTACATTTCGTTACTCCCCTGGAGTCCAGTGTGCAACGCCATGTTCCAGACAGCGGTAGCAACCTCGACTCTCGTCCTAGCGACGACGATATGGTCGACACGTCAGCAACTGAAGTTCGCGACTTCGTCCTTCCTAGACGTCATCTGAAGCGCAAGCGGCAACTAGAGCGATGCCCTGGCAATTATCGAAGCTCCAGCGACGAAACGGTGAAAAGTGCTCGTCGCTTTTCGCCCCAAGAAATAGTCCATCGCACCGTTCTCTTCCGTCCCTTTGGCAGGGGGGTTAGTGTCAATTGCCTACGACTTGCGAAACTGAAAGTATACCTCGAGTCAGCTGCACCCAGTGAGGCAACCGAAATACGAATCAACGTGTCAAAGAACATCGTCGCCGTCGACGTAAGGTCATCTGGTGGTTTAACAAGCTCCTGGGGCTGTCGCCGCCTGTGCACAATTAACGTCAGTTCGTTACTTCCGGCCTCTACCAGCAGAGTAACGGGAATGATTCGCGTAAAAGACCTCTCCATGCTCGATACAGAGATCTCTCAGCAGCTGCGTTTACCAGTTATGAGAGTGCGACGCCTTGGCAAGTAGTGCGAGTGGGTTAAGATTCGCTTTCAATCTGGCCCCTTTCCTCAAGCTGCCCATATCGGTACCGTCAAGTGCCTAGTGAGCACGTACAAGCCACGACCACAACAGTGCAACAGGTGCTGCCGTTTTGGTCATGTCAAGGCCACGTGCCAGCGTAGCGAATCATGTATGCAGTGTGCAGACGAGCACAGCACCAATGACTGCCATGAAGGCAACACAATTAAATGCGTGAATTGCGGTCAAAACCATTCAGTATTAGACAAGGCCTGCGCGGTTAGACAACTGGAAACGGCCGTGCACCGATACAGCCTCAAACATAAAGTCTCCTCACGGGAAGCTCGCAAGATAATCCAAGAGATCCAACGCAGGCCAAATAAAGCAGAGCACACCCATGACCAGGGTGTCCCCAGAGCTGTTCTCACCCTAAAGCGTCCCACTGATCATCGACAAATTTGCGCACAAGTCAAACACTCCTACAGTGATGCTGTGTGCGGCACAGGCGCTACGCAAGGGCATCCACGGGCCGCAGAAAACAGGAAGGAATCTGACATGCAAAGGAACCCCCCGCCATGAGATAAGAAAGCTCCCTCCGGAAACTGTCGTACTCATTCGGCATGTGCTCATTCGGCTACTACAATTGGAAACATACGAACCTGGCCTTCGCAATGGTGAGAGCACTCACTGCGAGCTCTTGGCTTCCAGCCGGCTTTCGCTAATTTTTCTCACTCCTCCTACCCTTTGAGGAGTCACTTGTCAGCTTCCTAAGGACGTAGCTCCTGGGAGCGAAGCATCGAACGCGCCGCAGTCACTGCGCTAGTCAGGCTCTTACTCCCTGATGGCCAGTACAACTATACAAGCGTCTTCCGCTCATCGTTCGGCAACCGTCCTACAGTGGAACTGTAACGTGCTCGAGGTAAACTTCCTGAGCTTCAGCAACGGATCCTGAAACACTCGGTACCCATCGTGGCTCTCAGCGAGTGCGGATTACAGGCATCAGCAGCTATCACCGGCTACTCGAAGCTGACGTCGCCATCAATCCCCCACTGCCTTGACCTCATCCGGAGCAAGTGTCCTGGCCGTCTTCCGGTTTGTGGTGACTTCAATGGTCACAACACAACCTGGGGGAGCGCTAAAACAGATGCAAGAGGCCGAGAAATCCAAGAAGCTGTGGACACACTTATACTGATAGTCGCAAACGACGGTTCCCCTACCTTCTACCAGCCCCAGACAAATATAGTGGCCTGGACTTGAGTATCCACTTACCAGATGTCCCAGTATCTTGATTCGTTGAAACAGATACATGGGAAACTGACCACTTTTCCATATTTATTACACTGAGAGGTCACACTGCAACAAACCCTGCAACAACCCACAAAAACGTGCTAAACGTGCTAACTACAACGAAAAGTTGTAGTCTGGGACCAATACAGGCGCCAGTTGGAAGCAGCAAAGGGTACTATTACCGGTGCTACTCTTGCCTGCGTGCTCAGTGCAACCAAGTACCTTCTCATGCAAACGAAGTGATCCTTCCCCTGACCTCAAGTTTCTTAACTTGGTCGCCGCATGCCGCAGGGCAGAACGCCGGCTAAGAAAATCTGGCACTCGCACCGATCTCGTTCAGTACAGGCGTATATCAGCCGTCGCCAGGAGACACTGCATCGGTCTTCGTCGCCCTCTGTGGGCTTCCTTCTGCAGCTCACTTGACCCACGCACTCCAAGGTCCCTTGTGTGGTACACCATAAACGCGATGACAGGAAATGCCAAGGAAACCCTACCCTTTCCAACCCTAGCAGCGCGACTTGGATTGTCGTTGGATGATACAGCTGAAGCTCTGGCCGACTCCCTCATCACTACAGCCGCGCTCGACCCGGCGCCAGACTCGGCAGATCCTACTACTGCATTCGCCGAGGACCCACAAATACTAGACGAGCCCTTCACTATGGCGGAACTCACGCGGGCACTGTAATCGTGCCGTCGACGTAGTGCAGCCGGAGTGGACGGGATCTCTTACCGAACTTGTTTACGGTGAAGCGGGACCAATGCTCGTTCGTCTTTTTGCTACTGATCGTTTGTTGGGACAGTATGACAGACTACACACGTTACACGCTGGGAAGAAGATCATCCGCAGAATACGCCGCCACCGCGGATCTCTCTTCAGGAAACTGGAGAGGTACACCTACAAGATGCTTATTGGCCCTAGGCCCAGCTCCAGAGCGGAAGAGCCACGGTTTCTTCGACAGGGACCGCAGTGCGCTTGCTCTCTTCGGGGTCCCAAGCATTCAGGCAAAGGCGCTTGTACAAGAAGCCATCCTGGAAAAGAACCAAAAGGTCCACCAATCCCGTTACCGGAAGTAGTACGGCAGCGTTCTGGTGCCCTGCACTCGAGCACTCGTGAGGCGGTCGCATCGACACTCAAGTGTCTTCCACCTCAGCCGAGCTCGGTGCCATCAAGCAGGCCTTGGAATTTTTACTCAACGTTGCAGAGAAGAGTGCTGCTTAGAGACTTCAAGTGCTCTCTTCAGCGGATGTGTAGCCCCCGCATCGACGACCCCATAGCACGTATCGTACTGGAGATATGGAAACAACTCAAGAACAACGGTATTGCCGTGGGGTTTCAGTGGGGGTTTCAGTTCCTCCCGGTGCAGGAATATCCGGCAACGAAATGGCTGATCGGATCGCCAACAGCTATCACAAGCTTCCTCCTGAGGTCCCTGCAGGTCTGGACCCACGACATAATAGGAAACAGTTCTCTGCGTACGTCCGATAAATCCGTCACACTGCTTATCCGGAAGTGCGGCACTTCTGCCAACCATGCCCCGTGAAGGATCTCAACCGGAAGCGATCTACCCGCTCGCTTGCACGAAATTGGGGCCATCTGTGGGCTTCCCCTCCCAGTGGTCGTCGCCCCACGGCGAACGACGATCCTCAAGATTACCGAACGCAGCAACAGACTTTAGTCCCTCACACTGGCCTACGGGGAGAACGTTCGGCTCAACATTCGGTGTGACGTCACTTACATCCTTTGCTCACATCAAGGTTGTACCAAGCTAGCCCCACAGTGACCAATGTCGTCTGCTTTTGACGTCACATCCAGTTTCTCCGTCGTGCCGGCAGCAGAGGCGTCAAAACAGTCACCATTTTTGGCCATGGTTTTTAGTTAATATCCCCGTTGTTCTGACCAATGTTGAGTTCATACCCCGCATGGTGAATAGATTAGCGGCTAGGAATGCATACATAGCCGTCCTTCAACCACTAGAGACACGGTCAACGTGTCGTCCGGTTCCCATGGATTCTGTCCCTCCTTCCATATTTGAGACCTTCATTGCTACGTGAACGACCGTCGCCCAGACCCTCGGGAACTCCCGTTTCGTGGACGTCTCGAGCACCGTGGTAGCGTCAGGAAAGACCTCTCCGTGGCGGAGACGCAGGAAAAGTTCCAGCACTGCTTCATGCCCGGGCCATGGACGTATGTCAATCTAGCACCCCTCCCCCCTCCTGACGAGCGTCGGCTGCTACGACCTACGTGCATGGTACTCGAAATCCACTGCTCCACGCACCAAATCGTTATATCGCTGGAAGCTTGCTGAACAAGACGGGGGCTGCGCCAGACACAGTCAGTGGAGTTCGCCTTGGTCATCTTTTGTCGCGTCCCTTCGCCGCTCTGACCTTTCGCGTCCTGACTTCCTGAATGAGCACGGTGCGCGCTCCCCAGACCCACCGGACATAGTTAATGCCATGCCCTTTTGTAACCACCCACTGCCTACTCTTAGGTGCTGTGGGAGATGCGACAACGACAATGATGCTGCAATGATAAGCTCGTGAAAAACAACGACGGCACGAGCCCTAGGGACATCCAGGGATTGTGCGTCCTGGGCCGACTTCACAGGGAACTGTGCCGACATTTGTCTGAAAGCGTCCGAGGAAAGCCCGGGGAAAACACCCAGACAGAACAGCCGGCGCCGGGATTTCAACGCGGGTCACCTCCCAGTCTCGGCGTGGAAAGGGGTCAGCAAACGTGACAGAGATTGTCTTCGTGTGTCTCACTCATTTTGAAGGTCATAGATACTAGTGTGTTAGCGTTCTTACCGTTACTGGAGATTCTACAACATTAACACTTTGGTGAATGATGCAGTACAGAAGATAGCGCTAAGAACTGACGACCACAGAAAAGATGTAGACGAGACGAGCGCTTCGAGTGAATGACTCCACACGGCTTGTCTCCTGTTATAAATGACTTGCAGGAATTCTATTAACTTACGTTTTTTTCTTCGTGGACATCTCGTCCGTAACCTGAGGGCGGCAACCACTGCGGCAGGCAACGCAAGCAGGACACCTGCTCCAGCTCCTAATGCCACGGCTAGCGAGCAGCAGCCACCAGGAGAAGGAGAGCTTGCAGGGGCGCTGCCGGCGGTTTTCAGCCGTCTACGTTCCGCTTTAAAAATGATAAAAGACACCAATAAGAGAAAAAGGCTTGTGCGAGAAATGTGCTGTCATGCAACTACTGATACTGGAGAAGCAAACGTCATAAAAACATATCCTGTACAGTGTTTGACAAAAGTTCGCGCGGTGGCGGTGGTGGTGGTGGTGGTGGTGGTGGTGGTGGTGGTGATGGTGATGGTGATGGTGATGGTGATGGTGATGGTGATGGTGATGGTGATGGTGATGGTGATGGTGATGGTGATGATGAAAGGGCTCGCGAGCCGTTGTCGTCCTCACAGAGGTGGGCAACGTCACGACTGACGCCCTGGGGGAATGTGCGTCCTGGGCAGAGGTGGGCAAATGCCCTCATGATCTTTGCCCTCACCTCAATTTTCATCCCGGATATTTTTCCTCGCCTCACCTCACCTCATTTTTTGGGAGGATTTCGTTCCTCACCTCACCTCACCTCAACCTCCTTTTAAAATTATTTTCCTCACCTCACCTCACCTCAATTTGTTTCTGAAAAATGTTCCTCACCTCACCTCACCTCAACCTGCTTTCTGAAGTATTTCCCTCACCTCACCTCGACCTTCATTCTAAAGTATCTTCCTCACCTCACCTCAGCCTTCTTTCTAAAATATATTCACCTACTTGTTATAAGTTTTGCCGTTTTCACTTCACAATTGCTCTTTCAATTAGGAGTGGCGTCGCTCATAGCCACAGTTGCTTCGCGGCGCTAACACGGAATAAAAAAAAGTATTAGGAGCCGGTAGGTGCATACGTTGCAGTTGACTTTTTACATTGGTTGATTCGTTTCGTTGGTTGATTTCTGACAAGTTACAAGTACCCACAACTAAGATTCATTACCTTTCTTTGTCCGTCCTTCTTGCAACAACTATCCACTTCATGTACGATCAGTAAAACTTGGACGTAGGGTACATGGGTAGAAAAGTTGCACAAACCGAGCAATTTTGAGTTGTTTGTTTTTCATACTGGTAAGGCAGGAATAGCCTTTATCGAGTATCTCTCGAGCGAGTATGATAATGGGGCTGCGGAAGTCGTTTTCGGGATGGTATTCAGCTATACTTCGAATTACTTGTACATTTTGCATTTTTGTCTATTATGACTTCATATTATCGATCAATATTATTTAAATAGCAGACGTATTCATTTGTAGCCGGAATTCGAGGACCTTTTCTTCCAGACCCTTGTTTTGAAGCAATCAGGTAAACGTGCTGTACGGATTACTAGTGACTTGTGTGTTGACTTACTAATTAAATAACTTTATGTAAACACAGACCTCTTGTGCCTTTTCACCTAACTTCATTGCCGTACTAAAAGCTCAATTGTTCAACTTGTTGCAATATGGAATATATGCCAGTTTTTGCACTTATTGCACGTAATGCGCGTGTTGTTGCCTCCATTTCTTACATCAGTATCTGATAAAGTCATTGGTTGTCATGTACTATCGTTCCAAATAATACGTGAAAGACATTTGCTTACAGATTGACTAGTTTGGCTTTGTTGAAATCTAAACACAGAAAGCACACGGAACTATATTGACTTGTTCATGTGCCTCACATCATGTATGTGACTCAACTGACTAGTTTGATTGTATTGAAATCTAAGCTAAGTACATAAAGGACACATAAGCTATATTCACTTATATTTGTATCTGACCTGACACGTCTATAATGTATCTGACTCAACTGAAAGTCTGAAACTAACGGGCTTACAGCGAACACATTTTAGTGTAGAGAGCCTATGCTCATAGTACAAAAACATTTCTGCTACATTGGTAATAGAAAAAGCTGGCTCTCGGTGCCCTTTTAAGAGATCGCGTAATTGAAAATAGCCGCTCCACATCTCCTCAACCTCCCTCTCAAAAATTTTTCGTCACCTCACCTCACCTCAATCTCTTTTGAAAAAATTTCCTCACCTCACCTCAATTTCCCTTTTAGAAATTTTTCCTCATCTCACCTCACCTCAATGTGC